>NW_022631097.1:1964480-2405526 GCF_010015895.1 Lontra canadensis | reverse complement strand
GGAAGGAAGGAAGGAAGGAAGGAAGGAAGGAAGGAAGGAAGGAAGGAGGGAAGGATGGATCCAACTCTGATCAGACCAGTCTTTCCTGACCATCCTATGACCTTGCTGTGGTCCTTCCCATGTGTATTCATTAGGACTCTCGGACACAAACAGTAGAAAGCTAGTCTGAAATAGGTCAAACAAAAGAAGAATTTAATGAAAGCACATAGAGGTGTCTCACATAGTCAACCCTTGGGAAGGTCAGAGGAGCTGATGGAACTTAGAAAAACTCCACCGAAGGACTTGAAAACCACTAGTACTTTCACAATCCTTTGCTCGGCTCTGCCTGTGTATCCATTTCATTTTCTTCCACTGCGCATGCACCAGAGAAGGACCAATGCTGCTCTCTGTGAAATTCAGGAACTCCTGGGAAAGGTGCTGATTGGCTGACCATCTGGCTCGGTTCCATCCCAGACCAATCAACTGCAGCCAGGAAGGTGGGGTCTGTACGAACATGGCAGCTTCTGGGAGTCTGCGTGGTTGGAAGACGGCCTTTTCTAAAAGGGGTTACTGCTTTGAGAAGAGTGTAAAAGTATGGGACAGATGCACAGTACATTCTTTCTCCTCAAGTTGAAATTCTATAAGCTAAAACCAGTTTTGGACTCTAGAGGCATGCAGGGCATACTAGTACTCCATGCTGGAGGAGCAGGGTGAAACTTACAAATAAGTTTTAGGGAAACTTTAAAGAAATTGGCCAAAAAAAAGATACAGTTGAGCAAGTTACTCCAAAAGTTCAATATACTTAACCCTTTTTCACCAATACATTTCACAATAGCATGCAATAAATGAAGAGCTGTGTATAAGGTTTTAATTTGATTCGTATGTCTGATTTTTTTCCTCCTCTTGGTAGGGCATGTTTTATACTTTTATATGGGGCCAAGAGGTGAAATAGTAGGAAAATTTGGGTAAGCAGAGAGCAGGCAGCTAGGCCTTCAGCTCCCAGCCCTTTCAGTCCTTGGGTCTTCCTTTCTAAGCCCTCAGGTATCCCATATATCAATAGAAGCACTAGTGCCTGGAATCCTTCTCTTTATGATATGTGAAAACTTTCTCCAGGCTGCAGCCTCTCTGCCAACGTTGTTCCAACGAAAAGCAGAACCAATATCAACAAATCACATGTTGAACAGCTGAGCTGAATGCCACCTTTAGAGAGTTAACTCCACATTCTCTCCCCTCTCCTCATAAGTGGCAGATATTTACCTCAAAACTGTAATGGTTAAAAGATGTTACCTGGGAACTGGAAGACAAACTAGAAAATTGGAGTTTGATGCAAATAAGAAAACAGGCAAACAGATAAAGGCAGCACAGGACAGGAGGGGTTAGGTTTTGTTTAGTGCAAATTACCTGTGCTCAAAAGCTGGGGTGCAAATCAACACCAATACCACCCCAATATCAAAAGGATGAAATGTAAAAAAAAAAAAAAGAAGAAGAAGAAGAAGAAGAAGTAGTGAGAAAATTTTAAAGAATCCTTGGAGAGAGCAAAATGGAGTCTCTCATGTCAAGTGGGAGCCTGTGTCAAACAATGACACAAGCACTTAAGGAGTTATCGACAGGACCAGCATCAGATCACACCCCAGAACTGATACGAATAGAACCAGAGGTCTGCAGAGACCTCAAACAGATGAAATCCCTTTAAAAAGGGGAGGATTTTGGCAGCAAACTGTCAGACTCTTCAGGCCTGAGCCCTCTATGTCTGACCACTTAAAAAAGGCGACCGCCATGGATCTGGGAACAGAACCGGGAGTCTTCCCTGCTTGAACATCAGAAGCAGTAGGAGTTGACCAGGACCACACGGAGGCCTTATCTCAGCTCTGTGCCCCCTGACTGACTTCACATTTAGTTCCTTAACTTCCTGCACCCTTCTGTTAGCTTATTCGTTGTGTGGCTTATCTTCAGTCCTCCTCTGTGTGCTGCGTAAGAAGCCAAGTTTAATCACATGGTGAAATGTCATTGAGTCTGGAATCCTGAACCTGCTTTATCATTGTGATTTAACTTTGCTTTACGATTGAATAAAGCTGACATTGTGGAAAGACACAATTCGTGTGCATGCCTTCACACCGTGCTCAGGACAATCCCGCAAATCATTTGTAGTAGCTCTAGAATTCATTTAAAATCATTAAAAAAAAAAAAAAAAAAGAAAGAAAGAAAGAAACAAAAAAAAACTAAATATGAATGTTCCACAAGATGGCAGTCTTGCTTTTCCGAAATGTTTTATCTGCCTTGAGCACCAAGCATGATCTTTAATAGAAAAACCAAGCAAATGTACGGAAAATTACAGAACATTTCAAAGAGGACTTCCTTATTGAAGGAGAAGCACTGTAGGAGACTTTGAACTGACTTTGGACTGACTTTGGACCAACACGCCTAAACTAAATATTTACCAGGTCTTAGAGAAATAAATACAGTGCGTTACCATATTTACCACTAACATGTGCTGTTTGTGATAGGTTACATTCAGGAGGAAGAAAATTAATCTCTGGAATCACTAGGTGACACTTGTAATTGGGCGGGTTATTTCTTCAGCAGCCTTAGACTCAAACCTTTACTGAGACCTGCTCTGTTTGATGCACTTAGCTAGGTGCTAGTTCTCCTTCTAGAAAAGTTTTCTTTCCAAAAAGATGGAAACGGGAGAAAATATCTTGCTTATAACATTGATACCACCTAGATTTACATAATATTTAGATCCTCAATATTGCAGAAAAAAGTATTAATTAATAACTCGATTATTGTTTGCAGAATGTCATAAAGCTTTCCCCAACTACAAAGTTTTAGAAACCAAAGAGTACTAAAGGGATGCTCATTGCAGCATCATTTCAAATGAGAAAAATTGGGCCCCAACTTGAATATACAGCGCCATGAAAATGAATTAATATACTGTGCTACAGTTGTACCATGGAATTCTAGGCGGCTGTCAAAATGAGGAATGAATCAAATGAAGTTACACGATTCTGCTGGTCACTAAGCTATTGTCTCTCAGCTCCAACCCCTCCCCTCCATATGCTCTGCTCTCTGATGCTGGGCAGACACTGCAAAGCCTGTTTCCCCTTTGTTGGAAGGCTCTGCAAGGCTGTCCTGGTTGTGTTCCCGCAGTCACAGCCTCTGCCCTGGCAGCGGTTGGTACCAGGCTCTGGCTTTTGTTGTGATTGTTTTGAACCTTCCAGAACCAAGCTCACTGTGTCCTGGAGGACGAGCACTGACTGGCAGGTGCCCCCTCTCTGAGCAGGACAGGGCCTTTTCCCTGAAGCTTCCAGACTCTGAGACCCCTAATCTCTTCCCTTTGTGCCCCTGGTCTTAGGAGCAGTAACTTTTGGTACAGGTACTTTCTCTGTGTCGCCCTTTGCTTTTTTAGTTCTCTAACACTTGTTTGACCCATTCCTTAACATTACCTTTTCTCTGTTGAAATACTGAAAAACCTGAACTGACATTGCGACTACATAGCAGGAATTACAGATAATAATATAGATAGATGATACATAGAAAGATAGATGGGATCACATATACATATTAGAATATATGTGCTTATATACATATGTGTATATACATACAAGGATATATGTACTTTGTTTTACATATGTTACATATATACCCACAGGCATACATTGTGCTTAAAATTTCATCTATTCTTCACAACACATGCTATGAGATAGATGCTATTACCCCCCGTTATACAAAAGAAGAAAGTGAGTCTCAGGGAGCTGACATAAATTCTACAACACTACATAGATCACAAGTGATGAAGCTAGGATTTGAGTGCAAATATCACGAACTCCACAATGTATCTTTTTTCTACTCTGCTCAAAGTCAGTTTATCCTGAATAGTGCTGCCAAAGGTCAATCCCTAGGCTAGTCCACGAATGTTTTTTACCCCATAATACAAACTATAACTCTATTCTAATAACACCAGAGAATATAACCTTCCTATACAAGATTGCCTCCGTGACTGAAGTTATGGGGAGTTCAAGAAAAATTGGGAAAGCACGGACATCCATAGTTCTAGGGTACGTGTCATTCATTTGTTCAGTTAATGCGATTTTGTGCCTTTTAGGTCCCTGGCAATGCTCGGGGCTTTCTGTGGTAAGCAAAACAGAACTTACTCATGCTTTCAAAAAGTTTATAGTCTGGGGAGAGTGACTGTTTTTAATTAAATAATCACCCATAGGACAGGTACCTGAGCGTATTATACAGGAATTTTACATAGACAAACTGCATGACTACAGGGCAGTTCCAAATGCTGAACCCCCTACACACACACACACACACACACACACACACTCGCACTCATACACACACAGTCACATTCACACACTCACCCACACAAGACCTTGGCGTCTACCCATCTCCTGTCTAGCATGGTGTGTCTTCTCTGCTTTTGTTTTCCAAGAACTTGTCAGCTCTTAATCCAAATCATAGAGAGCTATCACTGCAGCAGAGACTGTGGAGTTGTGTAACATTTGTTAAAAACCTGCTCTTCTCTCATAAGGAGTCAATCAATGTTTCCAACGGCAACAGCCAAGCCCAGACTTTTCTCTGTAACCTACGCGTGAGCAGTAACACATACCTGGTCTGATTGATGAACAAGTGGCCAAGGAAGCTTTCTGGGGGACAGACTTCCAGATGTGCAAACATAAATGTAACCAAACCAGAAACTCTTAGAGTAATCATGGGCAGGAATCTGTCATCCCACCATGACAACTAAATCTCTGGACTCCCTTTTTGGCCACATTTCATTAGTCAAGAAACAGATCATTAGTCAACTATGCCGCAAAGAAAAAGGCCTTGCTGCAGCCTAGGTCCCCAGAGGGACGTTAAAACTAATGGGAGAAACCTCACAGAGAAACAGGGTATTGGTATAGCCTCAAAGTACCTCCCCCAAAATACTTACTAATCACTGTAATGGTTTGACTAGATGTCCACACAGTCTTTGACATTCCTCTCTCCAGGAGGTAGAATTTAATTCCCTGTCCTTGGAGTGTGGCCAGATTTAATGACTGTTTTCCAGTGAATAGTGTAGGGAAAGGGGAAACCCGTGGCTTTACAGTAGAGATAGCATCTTACCCTAGTGGATGTTTAGTATCATTATACACTAGTATACACTAGTGACACTAGTATCACCCGTGAAATCATGCCCACCCTGACGTGACATGACAAGAAAGGCACATCATCTCTGTGGTTTCCTTCCCCAAATCTCATAACCCCAGTCTAGTCATGGTAGAGCATCAGACAAAACCAAATTGAGGAGTATTCCCCAAAATACCTCATGAGTCCTTCTCAAAAGTGTTTTTCATGCAAACCAAAGGAAGTTGGAGAAAAGTCGGAGAAAGAATTGTTGACTGAAAGCCGACCTCCGAGTAGGTAAGGAAGACCTGATTCCTTGTGTTACTGAGGACTGTAGCCTGGGAGACACTCCTTCAGATTGCTCGAAGAACTGATCCAAGGCTTGTTAGTTATAAAGGAGTTTATATTTAAAAAAGTAAAGGGGTGTACGTGCCAGTAAGCAGTTCTCCAAATACTTGTGCTTCACAAAATATACTCTGGTTGCAAAAATTAAGGTTTTCTGATTTCCATGTAGACACAAGAAAGACCTTTAGGTCATCTTAAACATTATGCTTCTATCATATCTGATGGTTCAAAAGGATTGCCTGCATGCTTCTACTTAACTGGTTTCCCGGTTCTTCCTGTTTTGGGTATTTTCTTGAGGTCACTTGAGATAGTCACAGAAGGCTGACGTCAGTCACCTACTGCAGTTTGAGTGTACAGAAGGAGACGAAGAGGACACGATAACTAAATGCAAATCCTGGGACAGGAAATTACCGGTAAAAGGAAAACCGGTAAAAACCAGTCTGTAGTTTAGTTAGAAGTGTTGTGCCAATGTGAATTTCTTAGCTTTGATAAATATGGCACGGTTATGTAACATACTAACAGTAAGGGAAGCTGGGTGAAGGTTATATAGGAACTCTCTATACTATCTTAATAACTTTTCTGCAAATTTAAAATTATTTTGCAATAAAAAGATTAAAGAAGAAAAGGGAAAAAAGCCACCAGAAGCTGGAATCCATCTCTACTAATGCATACCGCATGTCTGCTGTTTAAGTAATAGGTAATAGAATGTTACTTTTACATTCGACAAAGATGTGGTCTGCAGAGGAGAAGTTGGTCCCCTAAGAACTGGACCTAACCCATTAACAACCAGGCCAGGACACAGGAGGATTCAGGGAAGGCTCCCCTGAGGCAGGATTGAGCCAGGTCTAAAGGAAGGATGGGAAATACCAGGGTGAGGAGGACGGAGTGGACAATTTGTGGGGGGAATATGCAGACAGAACAGAATTGCCAGGACCTGAGGAAGCCTGGAGGTTCAAGGGGAAGGAAAGAAGCCATGGGGGAAAGAGGGAAGTGAGTAAGTGAGTAAGGGTGTTAGGCCCAGAGAAAGCTGGAAAGAAAGAGCTGAGAAAAGGTGGGGGTATGTGGGAAGCCCCCATCAGACATCTTTCAAATCATTTAATGTGTTGATAAGATTTTATTTTCTAAGGGCTCACTCCAACCATGGCATGGAGGTGAACAGAATACAAGAAAGAACAATAGAAGAAAAACTGCATGTGAGCCAAGATTTTGTCCCTGTTCCACTTAGAATAGTACCTGGCACAAAGCAGGCAGTCGGAAAATGTTTACTAAATGAGTGAGTAAAGGAATGAATGAATATGTAAAAATGGATTGGAGGAGGTCAGTGTGGGAAGAGCAGATGGGAGGTGGATGAGCTAATGCAGACACAAGACTTACTGGGAGACAAGTCAACTGAGTGAGGGAAGCAGGCCCCCAGCCTTAAGTGATGACTCTGCTTCCCGAAGCAGCTGCCCACCACCCTCTTTTTACTGCCCTGCCCCCAACCTTGCCCCTGCTCCCTCTCTCTCCTCTGAATGCATCAGTAAAGAATGAGGATTTGTAAATTTCCCCAACTCATTTGCTCCTAAAGCAAGACACAGTCATTCTTAAATCCTCAAAGAATATTGTTTTATTCTCAGTAGAAATAGGGAAACAAGGCTTTGTTTTTTCATGTGTTTCAGCCTATCCCCTACACTTGGATGGCCTGACATATTCAAAAGACTGTGGTAAGATTCATTCTCACTACAATAAGAAAGCCAAGACAAAGGCCTGAGTGGGGGTCCAGGGCAGCCTGCCCCAAGGGCAGCCTGGGCCACTTTGGCATGAAGATTATTTGGGGTTAAAAGCAATCGAAACCCAGCAGATTCAGGGGAAGTTATTTACCTCCCCCTCAGCTGCCCACCATCTGTACCACAAGAGAGCTGTTGACATATTCCTCTTTACCTAAGAAACGTATCTGCCTAATAGGGCAAAGTTTTCCAAACATCTCCTCTCACCTCCTTAAAGGTCTTCCTTCCCTTTGTATCCTCAAACCTCAACCCTTCTCCTTAGCTCCTATTTAACTTCATGTTTCCTCACTGCCTTTGGAATTTCCATGTCTGTGTGGATTCCCCTTATGTATGCTATTAAATTTGATTTTCTCCTGTTAATCGGTCTTGCGTCAATTTGATTCGCAGTCTAGCTAGAAGGACCCTCAGGGGAGAAGAAAATTATTCCTCCCCAACACCTATCTTGACGTTTTTAATGAGTATTAATTACTACCCATTCCTGTATGCCAGGGATTTTCCTCTTTTTAAAAATGATCACATATAAAAGTATGTTTTTGCAGAACTGTGGAAAATATCAAAGCAATTGCTGCTGCTAACATTTTCCTTCTAGTTTTTTCCCAAGCACTTTTATGTTAAAAAAATTTAGTGTTTACTCTGTTTATATTAATTGTAGTTACTTATCTAGTTGATTTTAGCTTTCTTATTTCATATAAGTTTTCTGTTTCTAATCCTCTTCTTTTTTCCCTCTCTTTTCCTATCTTCTTTTGGACTGAAGAACTTTTCTCTATTTTCTCAACTGCTATTCTAATAGTTTATAAGTTAGAAATTGTATTTCTATTCTTTCAGTGAATACCCTTGAGCATACATATTTAAATTTTTTTCTAACAAAATTATTCACTATTCATCTCCAGTTTGTGACTAAAAGAAGCTTTTCCACACAAAATGAACAGACTTTTTTGAATCTCTAAAAGTCAGAGAGTTTTATTTGATCCCAAGTTAGGCAGCTGCCAGGAAAACATATTCTTCACAGGGAAGAACATGCTCTGAAGAATGAACAGTTTTACAGGATTTTATCTTTTTTCAATCTTATAAAAGCTCAAAAGATTATAGATTAGCATAGAGGCAGTAATCACAAGTGTAACCTCAAGAAAGGCAGAGAGTAGGAGCATTGATCAATATCTTAAGGACAAGATGGTTTCCCTTTAGGCTACTTATTTACAAAGTAGGTGCACCATATATGTATGCTTGATGGGCCATAAATCAGACTATACAAAGTTTATGTACAGTCATGCTGACTTAAAAAGAAATCTAAAATGGTTTTCCTTATATCTCAGGCCTTTATGGTTTTGTTTTGTTTTGTTTTGTTTTTTTGTATTTTTTTTTTCCTCTCACCAAGCTTAACATCTAATTACCTCTATGTACCATCCGCTCCCTCATCTGGTTACCACTGGCCAGAGCTTTCCTTTTACTCTTTTTTAAACATAAAAGAAGATTGTTTTAAGCTTTTGCATTAGTTACAATTAAATTCAAAAACATACTTTACCAACGGCTGTATTCACCACTGTTTCTTGTTTCGAATACCTTCTTTCTGATCACTATTCTACGTGCTCAAATAGGTCACCTAATAGCTCTTTCAGTGAGAGTCTGTAGGTGGTAAGTTTTCTTAGTTTTCATGTCTGAAAATGTCTTTACTTTGCCTCCACTCTTTTTATTGTGACAAAATATAATACACAACATAAAATTTACCTTTTTTAAGTGTGCAGGTCAGGGGTACTAAGTATCAGAAGATGAAAAGTACCAGAACTTTTCATCTTCTGCAGCTGAAACTCCATACCTATCAAACAATAATTCCTATTTTCCCTCTCCTGAGACCCCGGTAACCACCATTTTTCTTTTTGTCTCTATGAATTTGACCCTTCTAGGTACCTTACATAAGTGGAATCACACATTATTTGTCGCTTTGTGACTGGTTTATTTCACTTAAGCATAATGTCCTTAAGATTCATTTATGTTGTAGCATGTGTCAGAATTTCCTTTCTTCTTATGGCTGGATGATATTCCACGGTATGTATATATCACATTTTGTTTATCCATTCTTCTGACAATGGATACTTGGGTTGCTATTGTAGCCGAACTCAAGGGGCTCACTGCTTAGGGTCCATTAAATTGAACACAGCCTGAGGAAGTGTTGAAAGCAAAGGACTTTTATTACTTATTACAAGTTAGAAGACAGGGAAATAGGTTTCAAGGTACTGTTTCACCATAGGGTTAGTACAGGAAATTTCATTCAGTGTATTAGGTGGTGGGGGAAGGGAGCTTGTCCATACATTAAGGAACCTATGCATATTCTATTATTTAGGCACTTTGGTTCACTTGCACATGTCTAGCATGTCAACATACATTGGATATTCAAAAAACGGTGGAAAACCCAACCCATATGAGGAGATCTTGGTATTATAATGAGCTACAGGTAATTTTGGGACAACTCAGGGGGGCTTCTGGGTAGGTCTTCAGCTCCAAATCACCTCAAACTCACTCACATAAGGGGCTATCAGGCAAAACACCTAGCTAAGCAGCTCCTTAGTGGGAACTGCAAAACAAAACACATTCCTTCCCTGTTTTTGTCCTTTCCCCTTGCTCCCTCCTGCTGATAGATTTCAGCCTCTGATCTAAATAACTCCCTCCTGCATCCTAGCTGACAGGGGCAAGAGTCTCCTGGGAAGGTGGGTGCAGTTGATTGGCGGCCCATGACGTCATGGGAGCAGGCATTCTGGTGCCACCTCATCAAGGTCCCTGAAGATCTTTACCATCTCAAGAGACTTGGAATCTAAAAAATAACTTTATTCTTCATGTTAGAGATTTCATTAGGTACGGTTGGTGATGATAAATCTCTAGTAACTACTTGTCCTACAGGTTCCTTTGAATGATAGGCAAGTTTTCTCATCCCTTGAGCCTGGGCTGTTGTGTTCCTTGGTTTGTCCAGCCATGCCTGCAGATGATAGGACCTCTAAAGTTCAGAAATGATAAGATGAATGTTTAGATAGTGTCTTCATTGTCACCTTTCGGCAACTGTGAATAATGCTGCTATGAAAATGGGTATACAGGGGGGCCTGGGTGACTCAGTGAGTTAAAGCCTCTGCCTTTGGCTCAGATCATGATCCCAGGGTCTTGGGATAGAGCCCCACACAGGGCTTTCTGCTCAGCAAGGAGCCTGCTTCCTCCCCTCTCTCTGCCTGCCTTTCCACCTACTTGTGATCTCGGTCTGTCAAATAAATAAATAAAATCTTTGAAAATGGGTGTACAAATATCTGCGTGAGTCACTATTTTCATTTCTGTGGGCATATACCAGAAGTAGATCGTATGATAATCCTGTGGTTAATTTTTGGGGGGATTGCCATATGTTTTCCACAGCAGCTAAACAATTTTATATTCCCAACAGCAACACACAAGGGTTCCAAATGTCCTCATAACCTCAAAATTTGTTATTTTCTGCTTTTGTTGTTGTTTGTTTTATAATAGCCATCCTCATTGGTATAAAGTGGTATCTCATTTTTGTTTAGTTTTGCATTTTCCTAATGATTAGTTCGTTGAGTGTCTTATCAATTGTTTGTATGTATCTGTCTGGAAAAATACCTGTTCAAATCCTTTGCCCACTTTTTAATGGAATTGTTTTGTTTTGCTGTTGTTGAGTTGTAGGGGTTCTTTATATATACTTTATATCAATCTCTTATCTGATATATGATTTGCAAATATTTGCTCCTATTCCATTAATTGCTTTTTCAATTTGTCTTTTATTATTTTTTAAAGATTTTATTTATTTAACAGACACAGAGCAAGCAAAAGGAGGGGGAATGGCAGGCTACCAGGGAGAGGTTCGAGAAACAGGCTACCTACAGAGTAGGGAGCCAGATGCAGGATTCGATCCCAGGACCTTGGGATCTTGACCTGAGCCCAAGGCAGACACTTAACTGACTAAGTCACCCAGGTGCCCCAATTTGTCTTTACTCTTAAGTGATGGTCTCTCTGGCCATACAATTTAAGGATATTAATTATTTTCCCTCAGCACTTTGAAAATATTACTTCTTTGTCTTCTGGCATCTGTTATTGCTGGTGAGGAGTCAGCTGTCTGTCTAATTAGTGTTCCTTTGGTACTTTGACTTTTATTCCTGGAATTCTGTAAGAGTTTTCTCTTTATCCTAAATGTTCAACAGTTTCACCACTCTGTGTCTTGGGAAAGATTTATCATTATTTATTCTGGTTGATATTCAAGTGACCCTTTGCCATAAGACTTAGGTCTTTTTTCAATTCTGAAATTAATTTTTTCAAAACTTGTTTCTTTAATATTCTTCTCAGTCTCTTCTGGAACTTTTTTTTTTAAAGATTTTATTTATTTATTTGACAGATAGAGATCACAAGCAGGCAGAGAGGCGGAAGCAGGCTCCCTGCCAAGCAGAGAGCCCAATGCGGGGCTTGATCCCATGACTCTGGGATCATGACCTGAGCCGAAGGCAGGGGCCTTAACCCACTGAGCCACCCAGGCGCACCATCTTCTGGAACTTTTAATAGAAATTTATGTTGAAGCCTGTGAATATATGTGTTTTTCCATATTAAAACTGTCTGTGTTGTGTTTTGCAGGAGGCACTGTCTTCCAACTTTCTAAACACCCCCTTCTCTGGTATCCAGATTACATTATCTATTGAGTTTTTGAGAAGAATATTTTATTATTTTGAAGATTTCTAAATGGTTATTTTTCAAATCCACCTGCTCTTTTTCCATTTTTATTATTTTGTGTATTTCACAATTTCTTGTTTTATTTAGATAGAAGTTATTCCTTCTTTTACCTCTTTGGGCATGCCATATATTGTTTGAGAAGTCTTTTTAAGACTGCTTCATAAAATTAATTTTATTTTGAGTGAATTCAAGTTCTGATTGTTTTTGTTCTTGTTCTTTCTTAGCATTAGATTTCTTTCTGTGTTTTGGCATTGTTATTTGATTCTGAATTTGTGAGTTTGTGTTTTTTTCTTCTTCACTCTTTCTTTCACTGGTTTCCCTAAACTCTGTTGGGTGGTTTCATAGATGCTTCAAATTGTCCTTATTCTTCTCCAGCTTTTATTTCAAAACTAAAACTTAGAATGGCATTTTGAGGTTCCTGGCTGATGGTATATTGAGTCACAAGGGCAGCTGGCTGTTTGGTCGACTTCCAGGTCAGGGAGCTACAGTGTGGCCTCCAGTCTCTTTTAAAAGCCATGATCCTAGCTAGGGGTTGAGCACTTTTTTCTGCTTCCTTTATTGAGGGCTAGGAGGATAGAAGTCGGCATAGGTTTGAGTCTCAGTTTGTCTGATTGATTTTCTATTTTTAGATTTATATCTATTATTTATTATGTTTTTGGAGTGGAGTTGGGCATGTCAAAGTTGATCAGAAGCTCTAAATAGCTTTCTTATCACTTTCTTCACTGCCACACCCAAGTTCAGGCCACCGTATCTCTTGCAACAGCATCCTAACTGGTTTCTCTGTCTCTAGTCTTTCTTTCCTCCAATCCATTCTTCCCATTAAGGCAGGGGGGTTGTTATAAAATGTAATTCCATTCACATCGCTACCCTGCTTAAAGTCTTTAAATGATGCTTCACTGTCACGATCAGTAGCAGAGATGGTGTAAAATCACCAGCCTAATATGGACAAGGAAAGAAGAAATTTAAGTTGCTGGCTCTTATTGATTACAGGCAAAGGAACATTAACTCATGTCTAGTCATTTAAGACAGAATCATTCTCATAAATAAAAATTTAAAAGGACTTTTTAAAAAAAAGATGGAAACATTCTCAAAAGAATGAAAATGTTACTACCTTCCTAAAAACGTGCATCCTCACTGGATTGGTCTCAGGACAAGGAAATAGATCAGAAATATTCTCTAGATCCCATAAAGAATCAATAGCTTCTTAGAACACATGACAATCATTAAGAAATCAGAAACTAATGTGATCTGGCGACTTTAAGAGTTAGGAAGTTTAGCAAACACAGCAGAAGCCTTCAAATGTCCATTCAAGATACAGTTATTGAATATTTCTGATTTGCAAGGCACTGTAGAGAAAACAGGATATGTAAAATACCTTCTACTTTCAAGGATCTCACAAGGTAGTAGGCAAGGTGACATTTACAATTACCATAAAAAATATGTGTGTTGGGGTGTCTGGGTGGCTCAGTTGGTTAAGTGTCTGCCTTCGGCTCAGGTCATGATTCCAGGGTCCCGGGATTGAGCCCTGCATAGGGCTCCCCACTCAATGGAGAGCCTGCTTCTCTCTCTCCCTCTGCCTGCTGCTCTGCTTACTTGTGTTCTCTGTCAAATAAATAAATGAAATCTTTTTAAAAAATGTGTGTGTTGTTGTAGGTTGAATTGTGTTCCCAAAAGATATGTTGAAGTCTTAACCTCCAGTGCTTTAGAATGGGACCTTATTTGCAAATAGGATCTTTACAGATGTAATTAGTTAAGATGAGGTAATACTGGAGTAGAGTGGACCCTTAATCCAATAGAGAAAAGACAGAGAGATACAGACACAGGAAGGGAAAACATCCTGTGACAGTAGAGGCAGTGATTGGAGTGATCTAGCTCCAAGCCAAGGAATGCTGAGGACTGGAGGCTGCTACCCGAAGCTAGGAAATGGGCAAGGATTAACCCCTATAGTTTTCAGGAAGATAGCCCTGCTATCCTCTTAGGACTTCGAACCTTCGAAACTGTGAGACAATAATCTTATGTTGTGTTAAGCCATCAGTTTGCAGTACTTTGTTATGGCAGCTCTAGGAAACTTATACATGTATTATAAGCAAAATTGCACAACAGAAATGAATCATTTCCAGATTAAGAATGGCTGTTGGAAGACATGGCACTTGTGCTGAACTTTAAGAGGATGATTTTTACATACATAGATGGCAGAAAGAGAAAAGGCTTTAAGTTAGGGTCTTTGCGTCTATCCAAATTCTAGCCTGAAGCCTAACCCTCCCAAGCATCCTCTCTGGAAACAATCGGAATTTGATCCATCCTAATGCCTTTAACCTACTGTCAGTTTCGCCACTAACATGACTTTGAAGACACAAAATCTGGAAGGACAAAATATTTCATACAACCTTTATTATTTCTAACCCTGGTGTGCTGTGGTTAAATATTATTTGCTTTCACTACCTTTACATCACACTATAAAAGGGGGAATCCCCTTCATGAAGATGTTAGTGAGCAGTAGCTAATTAAAATCTCAGTCTAACCGGAAGAGACATGAGACTGGAAAAGCAGCTTGGAATTACTTGTAATGCTTCTGACCTTGTATTATGATGTCTTCACAGTGATGTTTCTAGGCTGTTATGACTACAGGCATTATTTAGCAAGATCCTCCAGTTGTAAATAAACTCGAAATTTCAGTAGTCGTTTGGGGGGCAGGGAGAGGGTTGTTGCTCCCCTTCTGGGTTTCAAATCAAACTGGCAGACACTGTGCTCGCTTCGGCAGCACATAGACAAACTGAAAGACATCACATGGCTTCCATCCTAAATCACGGACATCTACCATTTCCATCTTTGAAAAATGATAGCCTCCTGGGGGTCCCCGGTGCGCCTCCTTCGCCTGGGGAGGAATGCTCAGAAAGGGGTTTTCATCTGTCAGTTCCGCCTGAAACACGGAGCAAATTACTGCAAAGAATATGGGTTCTTAACCTGAGATGCACATTCGGAATCACTGGAGGAGCTTATAACAATATACATTCCTTGCCCGCACGTTGGATGGGGCACGGTCTGGCCCTGTTCGAAAACGAGCCCCAACTGGTCAGAGGCCGAAAGACCCCAGGAGAACAAGTTCTGTACGGAGAGGCCAAGGCCCACGAATCAGACAAGGAGTCATTTTCAGCAGCCTCCCGACGTGAGACGCGATCCGCAAAAGCCCTTCCTCTCTGTCAGCCATCGAGGAAGTGTCTTTCGTCTCGTGGACCACTCCGTACTCGGTTCCTCCTCTCCTCCCCCATTCCGCCACGCCCCAAGAGCGGTTCCCAACGGAAGCCCCGCCCCCACGCCCGGGCCCCGCCCCCGGAGGCGCGGCGCGGGCTGCGGCGGGCGGAGGTGGGGAGGGCGTGGGCGAGGGTGGGAGAGGGTGGGGGGCGGTGGGATGCAGGGCCGGGGCGGGACCTGGCCCGGCGCGGCGAGGGGAGGAGTCATGAGGGGGACTCCCATCTTCTCTTCCGCGGGCTCCGTCTCGGAGGCGGGGCACCTGGGCGAGGAGCGGCCCAGAGCGCTGGAGTTGCTGCCGCCGCCGCCGCCGCCGCCGCCGCCACCGCCACCGCCGCCGCCGCCGGGCGCCTGGCGCTCCCCTCTTCAGTGGGGCGCTGGGTGCAGTAGCCGCCAGCGGAACATGGCGCCGTGGACATTCTGGCGCTGCTGCCAGCGCAGCGTGGGCTGGGTGCCGGTGCTCTTCATCACCTTCGTGGTCGTCTGGTCCTACTATGCGTACGTGGTGGAGCTGTGCGTGTGTGAGTACCAGGCGGGGGCCGGGGCCGGGCGGAAGGCCGGGCCTCTGCGCCCCGCCGGCCTGCGTCTGCCCTTGCCGGGCCACGGGGGTCCGGCCCAGGCCCGGGGGGAAGCAGGCCGTGGCGCTCGTGGCTTTGTCACGGTGGTGCGGCGCGGCCCGGCGCGGCCTGGCCTTCGGGCGTACGCTACACCCCGCGCAGAGCCGCGCTGCCCGGGCCGAGGTCCGAGCAGAGCAAGGCGGTGATAGCGTCCTGGGGTCTGCGGTCCCCCGCGGGCGTCTCGTTCTCCTAAGGTGGAATGCTTTGAGACGGGTTGTCCTCGAACGGAGGAGATGAGCCTCGTAGAAGTTGTGTGTGTATACGTGTGTACGTGCGCGCGCGTGTTGCATTCTTTGCTTTGTTAATGTTTTAAAATAAAGAAATCTGTTCCTCTTAGATTGCCTTAACAGCGTGAGAAGAAAAGCGTGTTACCTGAAGAGCCGGCTGGTGGGTGGGGGAAGGCAGGTGGTCTTTTCGTTGTCGCGTGCTGACCGCAGGTTAGCCATAGAAGACAGATGAGCGCCCGCTTCTGATGTTTGGTGGCACTGACCCATTTTCAAGTTCATTTCTTTCAAGTCTGAATCCAGTAACTTATACAAAATGTTATGTTAACACCGAAAGAACGAGATGACCTGTAGGCTGATTCTCTTTTTATCTTGGCTATGTATTATGGAGGTTTATATTTCTTTCATCCTCAGATTTTAAGGTTTTGTTTTATTTTCATGACTGCCAATTCAGTTTCTCACCAGCTTCCCTGGAGTAAGAAAGGAGTAACACCACAGTACACTTCAAAGATTTAAGATACAGATTTGAATACATAGCCGTTGAGATTGAAGGAAATTGGTTGTCCTCAAAACATTGTTTGAGGGCTCCTGCTTTGTTTGTGATAGTGATTGGTTGCTCTGCCTTAAGTTAATTGTTCATAGGCTTTGAGTGTGCAGCTATTTTAGGGTTATTCTAGCTTTCCACTTCTGTGTAGATCTGCTCATATTTATACCAATTCTTCCTGTCAGTTGAGGACCAAATGGTAAGTGGTGTTTGTAAAAGCAGTCCCTTGGTATCCCAGAACGATCTAGTTTTAGTCTCCAGGTCACTGTTCTCTAAAGGACCCTTGTTATATACACTTTTAAAAAAAAAAAAAAGAGCCACCAGAGGTATATGGATACTGATAGTATGAAATGAAAAGTAGTTTACCACCCACTCCACTTGCAAGTGGCAGAATCTGGACTTCTCCAGTTGTGGGTGGCTCTGGATTTGTACAACTGTCAAAGACTTGGTTAAAACAGTTCTGCACATGAAAGAGAATGCTTTGGCTCAGAAGGTTTGAGGAGAGGTTTTCAAATGAAAATAATCACCTTCAAGAAAATTATATTGTACCTATAGGATATTTAATTTTAAAGAAAACTATCCCAGCAAATAGGCCCAGAATAAATTAGTTGTGGAATACATTTCCACATAATAGTGGAGTTAATCTGTTGAATGTTATTGAATAATATTTGAATCAATGAAAATTGACTAGATTTAGGTATTTCTTGAAGCTGCTTCCAAAAAATGATAGTGATCATAGGATTCTCATCAGTTCATGATGGTACTTGATTTTATTTACTCTGAAGTGGGTATTTATTACAAAAGTTGTATCAGTCTTATTTAATTCTTATTTAATTTGGAAGACTGTTCCTACCCTATCTTAATTACACAGTGGTTTTGAAATAAAGCTTCTGAAGAAACACTAAAAATGTGTGTTTATGTTGAAATTGCACAGCCTAACCTATAGAAAGTTTTTGTCAAAAAAAATCAAAAGGTGAGGTTAAACCTAAGGGAAATGAATATGAATACGGAAGTGCTGTGTGCTAGTGGAGATGGAGGGGACATTTTATTCATTCTTTCCTTTAATCCTCATATCTCGGAGCATAGGTATCTTCTACAGATGTAGGAAATGAGACTCTGAGCAAATAGGTCCTTGTTAGAGCACACAGTTATTGAGTGGCTATTGCACTGTTATCCACATCTTTACACTATACATGTAACTTGTAGTGAGTCACTGAAACTGTAATTGTTTGTTCCATGATTGGAGGTGGATAATAGGTGGGGTTAAGTAGTTCCCCTTTTTGGAGATCATGACTTCAGTTAGGCATTAGGCCCATCCTTTAGAGATCATACCCCAGGATTTCATTAAATTAAAACATTCTGCACCAATTAAGGCCCAATGCTTGACAGAATTTTAAAATATTCAGTAGTAAAAGGTCTTATATAGGGCCTTCACTTAATAATTCTAAGTTATCTGAGGTTAACTAGGGAAAATTTGGAAGTCTGCAGTATTACTGGACTGTATGAATCAGCATAAAGATTCATTCACTTTCTTTTCTTTTTTTTTTTAAAGGTTTTATTTATTTATTTGACAGAGATCACAAATAGAGAGGCAGGCAAAGAGGGGGAAGCAGGCTCGCCGCTGAGCAGAGAGCTGAATGCAGGGGCTCAGATCCCAGGACCTTGGGATCATGACCCAAGCCAAAGGCAGAGGCTTTAACCCACTGAGCCACCCAGGCACCCCAAGGCTCTTTCACTTTCATAATAAAAGTATCCTTTAAGCTACTTTTATATGTTTATCTTTTCATAACACAGATTTTTATTTTCTCCCGAGATTGCTATTGAAACATACAAATTTATGGGTGGATTGATCAACTTTTACACTTTGGTCAAGATGGTTATTTTGGAGGAAAGTGCTAAATTCAGGGTTTTGTTTTTGTTTTTGTTTTAAGACTTTATTTAGGGGCGCCTGGGTGGCTCAGTGGGTTAAGCCTCTGCCATCTGCCCAGGTTATGATCCCAGGGTCCTGGGATCGAGCCCCACATCGGGCTCTCTGCTCGGCAGGGACCCTGCTTCCCCCTCTCTCTCTGCCTGCTTCTCTGCCTGCTTGTGATCTCTCTCTCTCTGTCGGATAAATAAATAAAATCTTAATATATATAAAAAAAAAGACTTTATTTATATATTTGACAGACGGAGATCACAAGAAGGCAGAGAAGCAGGCAGAGAGAGAGGAGGAAGCAGGCTCCTTGCCAAGCAGAGAGCCCGATGCAGGGCTCAATCCCAGTATCCTGGGATCATGACCTGAGCTGAAGGCAGAGGCTTTAACCCACTGAGCCACCCAGGCGCCCCTCGGGTTTTTATCAGGACATCTTGTTCAGGTTATTTAGAGTTGTCAGTAGATATGTACCTCTTATTTGACATGTAGAGGATCTTAGAGCCCAAAAGATTTTAGAGATGATCTAATTCATTTATTTTACTTCTGAGAAAACTGTTGTGTGAAGGAGTTATGTGGTTTGCCTATGGATGGATATGCCTCATCTCTTCAGAGAGACATATGTAGAGTAGAAGTATGACCACTGAGGCCATATAGCTAATATTCCTGTGTCTCCTTCATAATTTCTTCAAATTTAGAATGAGACAGGATAAATAGCTTAAATATCAACATTGAGCACAGTGTCTTGCCAGAGTTGATTCCAGTGTTTTTTATTGGTTTCAAAACAACCAGCTTTTGATATCATTGATTTTTTTTTTAAGATTTTAAGATTTTATTTATTTATTTATTTATTTTAAAGATTTTATTTATTTATTTGACAGAGAGAGATCACAAGTAGACAGGCAGGCAGAGAGAGAGAGAGAGGGAAGCAGGCTCCCTGCCGAGCAGAGAGCCTGATACGGGACTCGATCCCAGGACCCTGAGATCATGACCTGAGCCGAAGGCAGCGGCTTAACCCACTGAGCCACCGAGGCGCCCAAGATTTTATTTATTTAACAGAGAGAGACAGCAAGAGAAGGAACACAAGCAGGGGGAGTGGAAGAGGGAGATGCAGGCTTTCTGCTGAGCCAGGAGCCCAATATGGGGCTGGTATTATAACTGGAGCCTAAGGCAGATGCTTAACAACTGAGCCACTCAAGTGTCCCTCATTGATTCTTCGCTATTATTTTGTTTTCCTTTTTACTGATTTCTTGTCTGATAATTATTGTTCCTTTCCTTCTTTTACTTTGGGTTTAATTTACTCTTCTTCTAGTTTCTTTTTTTTTTTTTTAAGATTATTTTTCTTTGACAGAGAGAGAGATCACAAGTAGGCAGAGCAGTGGGCAGAGAGAGAGAGGGGAAAGCAGGCTCCCCGCTGAGCAGGGAGCCTGACATGGGGCTCCATCCCAGGATCCTGAGACCATGACCCGAGCCAAAGGCAGAGGCTTTACCCACTGAGCCACCCAGGCGCCCCTTTTTCTAGTTTCTTAATGTGGAAACTGAAGTCACAGATTTTAGTCCTTTCTTGTGTTTAGTCCTACAAATTTACTCATAAATACAGCTTTATTCACATTCCATCAGTATTTACATGTTTTTTAGTTTCATTCAATTAAAATTATTTTCTAAATTCATTTTTCTAATGAATTTAGAATTTCTAAAATATTTCTAAATTCATTATCTCATCTTTGACCCATGGATTATTTTAGTAGTATGCTAATTTGCAGTTATCTGAGGATTTTCCAGATACCATTTTGGTACTGATTTTGAATTTAATTCTATGTGGTCAGATACGTTGCATGACTTGAGTCCTTTAAATGAGTAAGTTTTTTGTTAAAGATTTTATTTGACAGAGACACAGCAAGAGAGGAAACACAAGTAGGGAGAGGAGGAGAGGGAGAAGCAGGCCTGCCAAGCATGGAGCCCAATCATGACCTGAGCCAAAGGCAGACACTTAACAGCTGAGCCACCTAGGCACCCCTAAATTTTAAATGAGTACATTTGAAAGGACTTGTTTGACAGCCTGAAATGTGGTCTGTAGTAGAAGCATTTCATGTGTATTTGAGAAAAATATATTCTGTTGTATTCAGCAATGTATTTTGCTGTTTGTTGTTGGGTAGAGTTTCTGTTATGTCATAATGTGCCATAGATGTCAAGGCAAGTTGGATGACAGTGTTGTTCAAATTTCCTATGTTCTTGATGATTTTCTTTTCTTTTTTAGGATTTTATTTATTTATTTATTTATTATTTATTTATTTGGGAGAGCATGAACAGGGGGTGAAGTGGCAGGGGGGAAGGGGCAGAGAGAGAGGGAGAAGCAGTCTCCCCCAAAGCAGGGAGCCTGATGCAGGGGTCAGTCCCAGGACCCCGGGATCATGACCTGAGCCAAAGGCAGATGCTTAACTAACTTGAGCCACCCAGGCATCTTGCTGATTTTCTGTTTGTTCTATCGATCAATTTTTGAGAGAGGTATGATTATAATTATGGAGTTGTGTCTTTCTCTTTGTAGTTCTGTCAGTTTTTGCTTCATGCATTTTGTAGCTCTGCAATTAAGTACTTACAATGTTTAGGATAATAGTGTTCTCTTGGTGAATTGACCCTTTGTCATTATGAAATGACTTTCTTATCTCTGGTGATATTATTTGCTTTGAAATCTAGTTTGGCAGATATTAACATGTCCACTAATCTTCCTTTTGATTACTGTTAGCATGGAAGGTCTTTCTCTGTCCTTTTATTTTAACTTGTTTATATCTTTATATTTAAAATGCATTTCTTGGGGCACCTGGGTGGCTCAATCAATTAAGCATCCAAATGTTGGTCTCAGCTCAGGTCTTGATCTCAGGGTTGTGAGTTCAGCCCTATATTAAGCTCAAGCTGGGCATGGAGCCTACTTAAAAACAAAAGCAAAAAACAACATAAAAATTATAAAATATTAATAACTCTCTACTTAATAAATAAATTCAGTTGGTAATTCAAAAAACTTTTTTTTGTTGTTCAGGATAACAGCAGGCCCTGGTTGCTTCACAGACAGATTTTTCAAACATTTAATAGAAAAAAACTCATAAGCAGCCTATAGTTAGGTCTTGCTTTTTAAATTCAATCTGAAAATCTATGGCTTTTTTTCCCTTTTTTTTTTTGTTTTTGTTTATTGAGTTATAATTGACATATAACATATTAGTTTCAAGTGTACAACACAGTAATTTAATTCATAAATATACTTGGCATAATTAAATAAAATAATCACCACAATAAGTCTGGTTAACATCCATTAACCACACATAGTTTCATGTTTTTTTTCCTTGTGTTGAAAACTTTGAAGATTTACTCTCAGCAACTTTCAAATATACAACTGTATTATCAATTATAGCATAATCTCTTTTAATGGAGGTGTTTTGACCATTTACATTTAATGTAATTATTGATAAAATTAGGTTTTATGATTCTGTTTTCTCACCTTTATTGGCTTACTAGTTGTAACTCTGTTATTTTAGTGATTTACTTTAGAGTTTATAGATTACATCTTTAATTTATCATAATCTACCTTCAAGTAATATACTACTTCACATATAGTACCTTATAAAAGCACTTTTCCAATTCTTCCCTCCAAGTCTTATATGCTAATTATTATGCATTTTTTATATTATAAAGCTCACTATATTGCTATTTGTTTAAACCATTTGTTATCTTTTTAAAAGATTTAAATAATATGAAAACAAATCTTATATATTTACTTATGTTGTTACCATTTCTGGTACTTTTCTTTTTTTATAGATACAGATTTCCTTCTCATGTCATTTCCCTCTGCCTGAGGGCTTTCTTTAACATTTATTATAAGGCATGTCAGTTGGTGATGAATTATTTCAGCTTTTGTATGTTTATACACATTTTTATATTACCTTTAAAAAAAAACTTTATAATGTATAATTCACATACCATAAAATTCACTCATTTGAGATATACAGTGCAGTAGTTTTCAGTGAACTTACAAAGTTGTGCTGTTACAATACCATTCATTTTTAGAACATTTCAGTCACCTTTATCAGATCCCTCATGCCTAATAATGATTAATTCGTATTCCCAGCCCCAGGCAACGTCTAATCTGTGTTCTGTATCTGTATGCCTTTCTTGGGCATCTCATGTACATGGAGTCATACAGTAAATGGTCTTTCATGTTTGGTGTCTTTCACATGTTTTTGAGGTTTCTCTGTGTTGTAGCATGCATTGGTATTTCTCCCCTTATTCTCTACTTCACATCTATTTTGTATTTTTATGTTCATAAAATATATTTATAGCTTTACTTAAGAATCTTATTTCTAGGGGCTCCTGGGTGGCTAGTTATTAGGCTTCTGCCTTCAGCTCAGTTCATGATCCCAGGGTTCTGGGATCCAGACCCGCATTGGGCTCCCTGCTCAGCAGGAGGCCTGCCTCTCCCTCTCCCACTTGTATTCCCTCTCTTGCTGTCTCTCTCTGTCAAATAAATAAATAAAATCTTTTTAAAAAATCTATTATTTTTAGTAAGCCTCCACAAACCATTCATGCGCTGAATTAGAATGTAAATAATAATTATGTACTATTTTGTTATATCACATTTAAGTATTTGAAAAATCCTTCTTCTAAGATTTCAGTATGTTTGGGTCTTGCTCATCTTTGCATCTACTAGAGAGTCTAATTCCTAAAAACATTCAATTAATAGGTGTTGAATTGAATAGAATCATACAGTCATAAACTCACTTGTGAGTTTGAAATGTTAGAACAAACATCCACAATAACAGTATTAAATTATGATTACCAGACATGTATTTCAATAGTCTTCAGGGTTAAAGACTAGATGATCTTGCTTATTGGTTATGGAGTCTTTGTTTTGGATAATGAAACAGTGATTCTTTGAAATTGTACTGATACTATTTAGAAAAGAAAAATCTGGTTCCCTATATCTCATCCCCAGTGTTTGACATAATTATAGGAAAAATTAAGATGTGAATTAGGATATTGTTAAAAAACCTTCTTATTTTGTTATTTCCTATCTGTGTTTCAGATGTTGGAGTATAGTAATTTTCTATATAACTTGCCTTTGAAAGCTATAGTGCCCTGTAAACCCTTCAATTGCATTCTATAATTATCCCAGCCTTCTTTCCTTTTTTTTTTTTTTTTTTTTCCTAAAGAACAGATATTTTTCTTTTGACTGCTGGTGAATTAACCTGTTCTTATATTATTTTCTTTTGATACCAGAAAGCAAACTGGTCTGAGAGAGCTCTATAAATATATATCCAAAAAACCCAACCCAAGTGAACAAAAAGAGCTTTTATATTTTCTTCCATATAAACTGAACCCTCTTTGGGTCTTCACTATTTCTTATAAGACAAAAATTTATGCAGGAAAAGGGGCTGGACAAGTTAGAAACCATGGCAGATTATTTGGAAGAAGACCATTTTGTCCTAGTGATACAAATAAAGGTTTCCTTTTCCCCTGGCCTCTTCTAATTTGTGGTGAAGATATAGCATGCTAAACTCCAGATTAAGCCTCTATTTGATATCTTTACTTGGATTTCTAATAGGCATCTCAGACTTACCATGTCCAAAACAAAAACTCCTGAATTATTTTTCTCTTTTCCCACCCCCGCCCCACTACCTCCTACTCCATCCAACTCAGTAAATTAGTTTCATCCTCCTAGTTTCTTGGTTGAAAAATCTTCCCATTACCAATTAATCAAGAAATCCTGGCATTAAATCCAGCTTCTCACCACCACCACGACAACTATATTCATTCAAGCCACTATAATCTCTGTCTTGTGGCGCAGACTGAGAAACATAACCACAATAGTTTGTACTTCCTCCCATCAAGACAGGAAGTCTTTTTGCCCACCCAGTGAATCTGAGTTGGTCTTGTACTTGCTTTGATCAATAGAATGTGATGGAAGTTATGGGTGAGATCTGGAGCCTAGGCCTTAAGATATAGCATGGAGCTTTGGCCTTAACTCTTTTGAAACCGGTTGCTATGTAAGGGAGTCCAGATAGACATACGGAGAGAGACGCCCAGCTAAGACGAGCTAAGTGCCAAAGCCCCTTATATGTGAATGAGGCCATCTTAGAGTCTCCTGCCCCAGTTGTGCTGCCATTTGACTACAGCTAGTAGAAAAACAGTCCAGCTTATCATAGCCTGAACTGCTGACCCAGACAATTACAGGAAATAATACTTGGTGGTTGTTTAAAGTCACTGAGCTGTGGGTGGTTATCACATTATATCATTGTAGTACTATAGTCTTATATTTTGTTTCTCCTTCCCCATTCCACCCTCATCCTCACCCTGTACCCCTTCCATAGAGCAGCCAGAATAGTTCCCTTTAAAATCAGTACCAGATTGGTCATTCCTCTTCTGAAAACCTTGGCTGGCTTCCTGTCTTCTTCAGTGGAACACCTAAAGTGCTTACCATGGCCTCCTCCCCTCATTACTTCTCTGACATAATTTCCTCTCCAGTCTTCCTTTGTTTCTACAGTTGTCACAATGGTCTCTTGGCTATATTTTAATATTTGTTGAATGATCTTCATAAATTATTTAACCTCTCTGAACTTGTTCCCGTGCTATAAAATGAAATAATACCTGTCTTACAAAATAAAGTTTTTAGCAGAGTAGGCTTTCAAATATTACTGGAGATGGGAAGAAGATTTAAATGGCCACTAGCATATTTTTTCTTGCCTTTTTTTTTTTTTTTGGTCCTTTATTTGGTAGGAGTTTTCTTTGTTTCTTTATTTTTAATTCCTAGTTTGTTTTTAAATCTTCCCTCCCCATCTTTAGTGAGTGAAAGCATATTCTCATGCAGTCTTTTTTTTTTTTTTAAGTATATTCTTAATTGGCTGTATTTGGAGATCATATTGCAAAAGCATGTGCCTATTTTGCATGAGCTGCTGGTTGTGTTCAGATTATGTGTGTGGGAGAGTATGTTGTTTGAGGGAGGGAGGGCTTCACATGATGTGGGACTTTAAGAAGATTAACACCTGACACTATTCTTATAAGCATATAAGCTACACAGATTTAGGTATTGCTGAAATATGCAGCACATCATCTTAAGCAGATGGACACCTACACTTAACTGAAATAGTAGGTCGCAAATAATGGTGATTATAGTTTTATGGAGAATAGATTTCTCAAAATAGAGATCCATATTCCTTGATGCTAAAGATTATTTAAAATTGTTTTTATTTTTGTTTTTTATTTTTTAAAAGATTTTATTTGTTTGAGAGAGAGAGTGAATGAGAGAGAGTGTGAGTGGGGGCGTGGGGAAGCCGGGTTGGGCAAAGGGGAGGGAGAAGCAGACTCTCCGCTGTGTAGGGAGCCCCATATGGGGCTTGAGCCCAGGACCCTGAGACTGTGACCCGACTGAAGGCAGATGCCTAACCAACTGAGCCACCCAAGCAGCCCTAAAATTGTTTTTAAAACATTTCTGTTTTCTGTGTTTTCTCACTCTTTCCCATGCTTCATTATACTTATTAATGTGGACTTAGGCCCACCCAATTGAAATCATAGGAGGAGTAATTTTTATTAACATACTAATTGAACAACATGTAAAAATAAATATGAGCTTATTAACTGTGAAGTCTTCAGGGAAGCTTTTGAAACATTATTGTTTAAATTACATGAAAAGGATATCATCAGCACCTGATGGAAATAATAACACCAAAATGTTATTGCATATGTTGATTGGATACGTTACTAGTGTGAATTTATACTGTTTTTTTTTTTCTTCTTCTTCTTCTTCTTGTGTGGTTCTTATTTTTCTGTGAATAACTCATATACTTTTTATAAGTATTTAAAAAGGAGAAGTGGGGGTCATGGCTATGACAAATACCATGTGCACATATGCAGTAGCTTCCTAACAGTATATTGTGTCCCTCCCGAAAATGCAGCAAGAATCTTAAAATCCAAGACAAGATTATTACACCTCTCTACAGCACCCTCCAGTGGCTTTCCTCTTTGCTCATAATGAAATCCATAGTTCTTTCTGTAGTCTCTAAAGCCCTAAATATACTCTGATCTGCCACTAATTTTGATTCATCTCTTCCTTTGCCAACTATGCTACAGTCAACAGGCCACCTTGCTTTTCCTCTATCAGGCTATGCATGGTCCCACTCAAGGACCTCTGTACTTCCTTCTCTTTCTGCTAGGGATGGTTACCTCTCAGATTCCACATGGCTAGTTCTCTCCACCTAGATTTCTTTTAAAATACTCAACTGTCAGAGAGGCTTTTCCAACTATGCCATGTAAATAAAATAAGTACTTCCTCTTTCACTTTTCTCCCTACCCTGCTTTGTGCTTACGGTGTTCTGGGTGCTGTATTTGACACTAGGAATACAAAGATGTATAAATGTGCATGGTCAAGTGCATTTAGACTTCATATAGTAGTCCCTATTTTTAATATTATAGTGTTCATTTGCATAATACATTTTATTTTTAAATTCCAGTGTAATTAACATATAGTGTTATATTAGTTTCAGGTGTACAATATAGTGATTCAACAGTTCCATGTATTACATCATCAAGATAAGTGTACTCTTAATCCCCTTTGTTGATTTCACCCATCCCCCCCCCACCCACTTCACCTCTGGTAACTATCAGTTTGTTCTCTGTAGTTAAGAGATAGTTTTTCGGTTTGTCTCCCTGCCCCGCTTTGTTCATTTGTTTTGTTTCTTAAATTCCACATACGAGTAAAACCATATGGTATTTTTCTTTCACTGGCTGGCTTATTTCATTTAGCACTATAATTTGTAGATCCATTCTTCTTGTTGTAAATGGCGAGATTTCATTCTTCTTTATGCCTGAATAATATTCTGTTGTAAATATATATCACATCTTCTTTATCTGTTCATCTGTTGACACTTGGGCTGCTTCTGTACTTTGGCTATTGTAAATAATGCTGCAATAAACAAGAGTGCATATATCCCTCCAAATTAGTGTTCTCATGTTTTTTGAGTGAATACCCAGCAGTGTGATTCCTGGATCATAGAGTGGTTCTATTTTTAATTTTTTGAGGAACCTCCATACTGTCTTCCCTGGGGGCTGCACCAGTTTGCATTCCCACCAACAGTGTACAAAGGTTCCTTTTTCTCTGCATCCTCACCAACACTTGTTGTTTCTTGAGTTTTTTGTTTTAGCCACTCTGAGGTGCAAGGTGATATCTCATTGTGGTTTTTATTTGCATTTCCCTGATGATGAATGATGTTAAGCATATTTTTGTGTGTCTGTTGGTCTGTTCATGTCTTTTTCCCATTTTTAATTGCACTATGTGATTTTTTGGTGTCGAGTTATAGAAGTTCTTTATATATTTTGGATACTAACTTGTTATTGGATATGTCATGCACGAACATCTCGCATTCAGTAGGTTGTCTTTTAGTTTTGTTGGTTGTTTCCTTTGCTGTGCAGAAGCTTTTTATTTTGATGAAGTCCTATTAGTTAATAGTTTATTTTTGCTTTTGTTTCCCTTGCCTCAGGAGACCTATCTAGTAAGAAGTTGCTATGGCCAATGTCAAAGAGGTTTACTGCCTGTGCTCTCTTCTAGGATTTTTACGGTTTCAGGTCTCAGCATTTATGTCTTTAATTCAGTTTGAGTTTATTTCTGTTTATGATGAAATAAAGTGGTCTAGGTGCATTCTTTTGCGTGTGGCCATCCAGCTTTTCCAATACCATTTGCTGGATGGATTATTTCCCATTGGATATTCTTCTCTGCTTTGTTAAAGATTAATTGGCCAAATAATAATGAGTTTATTTCTGGAATCTGTATTTTTTTCCATTGATTGATGTGTCTGTTTTTAGGCCAGTACTATATTGTTTTGATCACTACAGCTTTGTAATGTAACTTGAAGTCTGGAATTCTGATACCTCCAGTTTTGTTTTTTTGTTGTTTTTTTTTTTTAGATATTTTATTTATTTATTTGACAGACAGAGATCACAAGTAGGCAGAGGCAGGCAGAGAGAGAGGAAGGGAAGCAGGCTCCCCGCTGAGCAGAGAGCCTGATGCGGGGCTCAATCCCAGGACCCTGGGATCATGACCTGAGCCGAAGGCAGAGGCTTTAACCCACTGAGCCACCCAGGTGCCCCCAGTTTTGTTTTTCTTTTTCAAGATTATTTTGGCTATTTAGGATCTTTTGTAGTTCCTTCCGTACAAATTTTAGGATTGTTTGTTCTAGCTCTGTGAAAAATGCCCTTGATATTTTGATAGGGGTTGCATTAAATGCGTAGATGGCTTTGAGTAATATAGACTTTTTTTTTTTTAGATTTTTTATTTATTTTTTGACAGAGGGAGCCACAGTGAGAGAGGGAACACAAGCAGAGGGAATAGGAGAGGGAGAAGCAGGCTTCCTGATGAGCAGGGAGCCTGACAGGGAGCAGGGAGTCCGATGCGGGGCTCGATCCCAGGACCTGGGATCATGACCTGAGCTGAAGGCAGACACTTAATGACTGAGCCACCCAGGAGTCCCTGATATAGACATCTTAACAATATTTGTTCTTTTGACCCATGAGCATGGAATGTCTTTGCATTTCTCTTTGTGTCATCTTCCATTTCTTTCTTCAGTGTTTAATAGTTTTCAGAGTACAAGTCTTTAGTTAAGTGTATTCCTAAGTATTTAACGCATATTACAAGTTTTAAGAAGCCCTGCTGTAACTATCTAAATCTGCTTAACCTAGTACTTTTCTAAACTTTTTTTTTGCCATGATATTCTTTTTTTCCATGAAATACCTATTTAAATCCTTTTAGATTTAGACAGTTGTTGATCTTTGGGAACAAAGCTCCCAATAGTGGTGTTGGGGAGGAATGGAGAGCAGACCAGTTCTGAAGGGACTGTGCCTCTGAAAAAAGTGATGTTACCAGTAGATATGAGGGGTAACAGCTGCTTTCTTCTACTTATCTTTTGTTATTTAATTCATCATTATTTCTATAGATGGAAGAAAAATCATTATTTCTATAGATGACAAAAAGGTACTTGAAAAATCCCAACATCTATTCCTAATTTTTAAGAGTCTTAATAAAATAGGAACAAGTGCTTTTGAACAAAATTGCGCACACACAAAATACTTGATCAGTTTCCACTAAAACCAGAAACAAAAGATGCTTATTACCATGGCCATTGCTGTGTAACATTTGTACTGTATTAACAAAATCAATTACCATATTCAATCAAGAGAAAATAATTAGAAACGTAGGAAGGAAAGGGAGGAGGAAAGCCATTTCTGTGTATAGATTATGTGATAGTATATCTTGAAAGCCAAGAGGATCAGTAATAAACAGAATACCTAAACAAAAAGGATTGAGTAAAATTAACAGACAAAAACCAGGATATAAAATTAGCAAACAAAAACCAGTACTTTCTATATATACATAATAAAATGTTTGAAAACATGGTGGAAGAAAAGTCTCTGTTTCCAGTAACATCAAAAAGATAAAAATACTTAAAAATAAACTTAAGAAATATGCTAGATCTATAAGAGGAAAACATTCTTGAAAAACACAAATGTAAATTTGAACAAATAGAAAGACCTTGCATATTTCATGTTCATGGATAGAATAACTCAACATTACAAAGATTTCTCTTCTCCCCAAGTATAAAGTATAAATGAGTTCTATTCCCAATAAGTTTTCTTTTTTTTCTGGCACTAGAATTTGATGCTAAAAGTCATAGGGAAAAATAAACAGGAAAGAATCAGGAAACCTCTGAAAAAGAAGAGTCAGAAAGGGGGCAAACGTTACCCTACCACATTTTAAACCACAAAATCTGTGTAATTAAAACTGTTGGGGGCTTATGAGAACTGTCTACTTTCTGTTCAGTTTTGCTCCAAACCTAAAACTTCTCTGAAAAATAAAGTCTGTTACAAAAACAATTGTATGTTATGGTGTGTGGACAGACATATGGCCAATGGAACAGAACAGAATGTCCAGAATTAGTAATTATAGAAATGTAAAACTTGGTAAATGTAGCATCTCAAATATAGAGGAACAGATGGAAAACTGAATAGATATTTGGTGAGAGATAAAATCAGGTCCATACCTCATATGATATTCTAAGAATAAACTACAAATTGATAAAATCTTATTTTTTCTTCTTTTATTTTAAACTTTTAAAATAATTTCAGGGGCACCTGGGTGGCTCAGTGGGTTAAGCCTCTGCTTTCGGCTCAGGTCATGATCTCAGGGTCCTGGGATGGAGCCCTGCATCAGGCGCTCTGCTCAGCAGGGAGTCTGCTTCTCCCTCTCCTTCTGCTGCTCTGCCTGCTTGTGCTCTCTGTGGGGAGCCTGCTTCTCCCTCTCGTTCTGCCTGCTTTTCTGCCTACTTGTGACCTTTCTGTCAGATAAATAAATAAAATCTTTAAAAAACGAAATAAAATAATTTCAGACTTTTGAAAAATAGTACGAAGACTTTTCATATATCCTTCACCCTGATTCCCTAACATTATTTGTATACGTTCTTTGTCATTCATTCTCTCTCTCAAACAGTTTGAGATTAAATTGCAGATATAATGTTCCTTTACCAATAAATACCTCCGTGGTATTTCCTAAGAACAAGAATGTCTGTCAGTTCAAGCTTCTGTAAAAGAATACCACAGACCAGGTAGCTTATAAACAACAGAAACTTATTTCTCACAGTCCTGGAATCTGGGAAGTCCCACATTAGGGCACCAGCAGATTTGTTGTCTGGTGAGGGCCCGCTTCCTGGTTCTTAGATGGCCATCTTTTCACTGTAACATCACGTGGCAGAAGGGACTGGGGATCTCTCTGAGGTCTCTTAAAAGGGCACTAATCCCATTCATGAAGGCTTCACCTTCAGGATCTCATCACTTCCCAAAGGCCCCATCTTCAATACCATCACATTGGGCATTAGGATTTAACATATGAATTTTGGAAGAGGACACAAACATTCAGTCTATAACAGAGAACATTTTCTTATATGATCAAAGTACAATTATCATAATCAAGAAATTAGCATTGGTAAAATACTACTCTAATCTGTAAGCCTTATTCAGACTTTACCAGTTGCCCCACTAATCCCTTCTGCTCCACAGTCCAGCCTGTGATCACACACTGCAGTTAGTTATCATGCCTCTTTAGTGTCCTTTAATCCAAAAGCGTTCCTCATTGTTGCCTTCTCTCTTGTGACCATAACAATTTTGAAGAGTACAGGCTTCTTCTGTAAAATGTCGTTCAAATTAGGTTTGTCTGATGCTTCCTCGTGATTAGATTCAAAGTATACATTTTTAGCAAAAATACCACAAAAGTAATGCTCCATCATTGAATGTACCATTTCTAGGACTGTTAACTTTAGTCACCACTTCAGGTGGTATCCGCCAAGTTTCTCCATTCTGCAAAGGTATGATTTTTTCTTTGTAATTATTAAGTATTTTGGTAGACTCAGATGCACCACACAGATCCTTCAAGGAAGGACTTGCTGCTCAGTTGTGGCAAGTATGGTCAGTGGACAGCTTTTAGCTGTTAGCTCTTTCAACATGACTAACTTTCCCCCAAGGTCACACCCTTCCTGTGCCAGCCCGCATTCAGTGCCTGAGTGAGAAGGGGCCTGGCTGCTTTAGAGCTCTCTGCAAGTTGGCCAAGATTTTGATAAGCCTGCACTGCAGTTAGATTTCCCTTTAGTACATAGCTCATACCCCAAACTCTCTCAGCATCTGATTCCAGAGAACCCAACCTGAGACAAGTGTCTTTGTGGGGAAATACTTTGAGACTCCGTAAATCTGTTCCTGATTACTTGAACTTACTCTTTTTAGCATCTATTGAGGATTCTTGCTTGAAACATTATTATTTGGGTTGTCAAATGGTAATTTTTCTAATTCTATGATTTTGTCTATATTTTATAGTTAGAATTCCACTGTAAGGAAGAGCTTTCCCTCCTCTTCAGTCATTCATTTACATCTGCATGCTGTTGTGGATTCTATTTTTTATGGATTATGATCTATCATTTATTGCTCAAATTGTCCCAGATTTGGCCAGTAGGAGCCCCTTCAGTTTGGTTTCTGTATCCTTTTGACATGTTCCTATCATTTATTCCTTCCTTACTTTCTGGTACCACCAGATTTTTCAGGCTTATCTGATACTTTTCCCATACTGCAATCTGCAATTTCAAAATGGACTACATATGCATGTAAAAAATAAAGTCATTCAAATACTACAAAGAAACATGGGTGGATGATCTTATAACCAGGGAGTGAGGAAAGCCCAACAGAAAAAATGGAAAAGTGACATAAACAATTCACAAAAACAACAAGAAAGAATATCTCCTAAAACACATGAAAATATGCTTACTCTCCTGTAGAAGATGCAAAGTAAAATTACCCCGAATTGGAATTACATTCCAAACAAAATGTTTGGAAGCACTTTATTGGATAGACGATGGAGAAACAGGCAGTCTGATGCATTGCTGTAGGAGTATAAAATGGTAGAACTTCTATAACAGGGATTTGGGAAAACCAGGCAGATTAACTTTTGGTCCAGTAATTTCACATTAGGAATCTACACTGAGAATAAACTTCCACAAATAAACAACACATGCATAAGGTTATTCATTGCTACATTGTTTATAGCAGTAGAGATTGGAGATGACCCAAATGTCTATCAATAGAGGCCTGATTATATAACCGGAACACCCACACAATGGAGTACTGTGCAGTGCTTTAAAACACAGTGATTGTCTCTATGAACTAGTGTGCAGTAATGTCTAAAGTGTGGTGAGAAAAGCAAGGTTTGGAATAGGTATATAAAGGAAGAAATTAGAAATATTTTATTTAATACATTTATTTACTTTGCAGAAAGAAATAGGATAAAGCAAACTAATAAAAATGATTACCTGGGGTGAGAAGATAAGAAAGGAAAGCTAGGCCTTTCGAGTACCTTTTTATAGTTTTGACTTTTAAACCATTTATACTTTTTACATATTCAAAAAATATATAAAACAGGAGGAAAAGCAAACTGTAAAATTTGGAATCATGAAACAAATGAACTTAATTTTATGTGAAGTTGGTACTATACACAGAGGAAAGAATTATTTCAAGTGACTTTTGAATATCGTACTCCTTAGTGGGATACAGTTTAAAGCCAAAACAAAACAAAATTTTAAAACTGCAAAGAAAACTTAAACTGGTATGCAGTGTTTAAACTATTTTAGGTATACTTTAGGATAACTAAATAAGTAAATTAATTAGGAACTAAGATTTTCATTGTATGTAAATGCAAAAAGATACAAATATAATGCCTAAGAAAGAGAGACTTTATAATGTTCTATTTGAATTGGAAGTATCAATGTGAATATAAATAGGTATATAATACTATTATTGTCATCCCAAAGGCCTTAAAAGCAGTGAAACTCCAGTAGCTATGAGCACCCCTGATATTCAGTGGTTGGTTTCTAAATATCATTAAGAAGAAGGAAATGCAGGGCACCTTCTTTGGCTCAGCCCGTAGAACACATGACTCTTGATATTGGAGTCATGAGTTCAAGCCCCACACTGGAAGTAGAGCCTACTTTAAAAAAACAAAAAAACATTCAATGCCCTTGGAGAAATGGCTAATTTCAGATATGGAGGTGGGGAAAAATATAAAGTGAGCCTGGGATATCTTGTGCTAGACAGCAGGGAAGTGCTCCAAGACTTAATGGAGTTGATTCAGGAGGATACAGGAGTCAGTTGAAAGAGCAATGACCAAAGATGAGATATTAGAAAGAATGAGTGTAGGGTGCCTGGTGGCTCAGTCATTTAAGCATCTGCCTTCGGCTCAGGTCATGATCCTAGGGTCCTGGGATCGAGTCCTACATTGGGTTCCCTGTTCAGCAGGGAGTCTGCTTCTCCTTCTGATCCTCCCCACCTCATGCTTGCTCGCTCTCTGTAATAAATAAATAAAATCTTTATTAAAAAAAAAAATGAGGGGCGCCTGGGTGGCTCAGTGGGTTAAAGCCTCTGCCTTCGGCTCAGGTCATGATCTCAGAGTCCTGGGATCAAGCCCCACATTGGGCTCTCTGCTCAGCAGGGAGCCTGCTTCCTCCTCTCTCTCTGCTTGCCTCTCTGCCTACTTGTAATCTCTGTCAAATAAATAAATAAAATCTTAAAAAAATTTTTTAAAAAGAATGAGTGTAGTTGATAATGCACATTAGATAAATAAAAATCCATACGTTTCCCTATTGATATTCAAAAACAAACATTTAAATTTATTTGCTAAGAGTGGAGTTGAATGTTACATCAGCATCCCATTCTGGAAATGGGTAATTAGAGGGAAATAATTAAGTTTTTGTGCTGCCTTTTTAGGAAGCAGTTGAGAGCTCTTTACAGAAGAATGCCAGCTTGAAAATGTAGAAATAAATAATAGAGGGTTTTTCATGGTGATTTTCAAATTATACAAAATAATTAATTCAGGAGGATTATCAGTGGATGCTAAAACCATTGGGTGAAAAGTTTTGGGGGAAGAAGATATTCACATACTGCTGACATTTTACCCCACAAAAAACTTTGATTTTTTTTTTTTTTTTTTGATGATTGTTAAAGTGGAAAATGCACTTTTACAAAGGAGAGACTTGGTGGTCACCACCTTAAGTGACCCAAATGTAGCATCGCTGATAGTGACAAACCTAAATAATGTATCTCCTCATATGCTGAACAGTGCCCAGAATACTTTATATCTGCTTATACTTGAGTATTCTTATCCATTCTCTTCCTCCCACCCTCTAATTACATTCAAGCCTTTAGACTTGGAGTGGAATAATAGGAAAAGGAATTTGGGGTAGGGGTCAGAGGATGAAGTCAAGGACACCAAAAAGAAACAAGACATCTGGCCTGTTCTTTTTTAAAAGGAACTGTCCTGTGAGATTCTAAGAAGGAGATGGTAATGGTGCATTATTTTTGAGTCTCCCCAAATCACTGCATAAAAACATTCAACAACTTGAGTATCTACAACAAAACCAGTTTGCTAGAGAATGGAAATGAGTTTTAGACAACCAGAGTGACTACAGAGATATCAACTTAACTCTGATATGAACATTAAATATGTATGTTCTTTGAACTTAGACCTATGAGTAATAGTAATAAGGAAGAGAGGCTATAGTTGGTAATGGATATATAATCTAACAAAGTAGCTATAGTATAGCTGTTACAAAATAGACAACAATGTAAAAAATTATTTAAATAATCATATTTTCAGTAATCATAGTGGTCTCATTATCGAGGCTGTTGGGTGGGCAATATGGGATAAAGAAAGTGAATAAAATCTATTACATTATACATACCCATTATTGAAGCAGTAAAAACAAAAAGAAAAAAATGAATGTGGTATTCTAATTCTTCATCCTTTCTGTCCTTGAGAACAGGATTCTCAGTAGTAAGAAAAACAAACAAAAAAACAAAAAAACCATACAATTAAAAGATGAATGATAAAAACTTTGCAAACTTAAATTTGAAATAATAGTATGAACTCATAAGGTGTTTTATCTTAAAAAAAAGTATGTGTTATGCACATACATAGATAGTAAAGGGATTAAAACTATTAATTAACAGATAAATCATTTATGTAGAAAATTCCAGAGAATACACAAAAATACTACTAAAAACTAATAAGTGAATTTAATAGCAAGTTCACAGGATACAAGATCAATAAAACTCTGTTATATTTCTAATAAGAATTAGAAACAAATTTTTTAAACACAATAATCATCAGAAACAACTATTTTAGGGATAAATCTAACAAAATACATACACAGTTTTGTGTATTGATGAGATAAAATCTGAAATGAAGATATACACTGTGTTTATGGAATAGAAAACTGATTATTGTAAAGATGTCAGTTCTTTCCATATTGATCTAGGGAGTCAACACAATCCCAGATGAAATCCCAGCAGGCATTTTTTTTTTTTTTAAAGGAAATCAGTAAGATAAGTTTAGAATTTATATGGAAATATAAAAGACCTAAAATAGCCAAAACACTTTGAAAAAGAGCAAATTGGAGGACTCACACTATCTGATTTCAAGATTTACTAAGAGCTACATGTAATCAAATCCTGTAGTATTTGTAGTATAATAAGAATAGACGTAAACATCAATAGGACAGAACAGAGTTCAGAAATAAACCCTTGCACATATTAGATTAATTTTTAATTAATTTTTGTCAAAAGTCCCAAGGCAATTCAGTAGAGAAAGGAGTTTCAGCTAACAATATTGGAACTATTGGCCATCTATATACAATAAAAGTAATCTCAACCCTTTATACCATATTTTCAAAAATCAGCTTTTAAAATAGATCACATACCTAAATGTAAAACCTCTAAAACTTCTAAAAGGAAACCTGAGCAATTCTTTGTATCTTTTGGTTGGCAGAGATTTCCCAAAAAGGACACAAAATATGAAGCATAAAAGAAAAAATTGATAAATTGGACCTCATTAAAATTAAATTTTCTTTTCCTCAAAACTCAGTGCTAAATAAATGAAAAAACAAAATATGGACTAGAAGGAAATAGTTGCAGAATATATTTGTTAAAGGACCATATCTAGAGTATATAAAGAGCCCACAATTCAATAATAAGGAGATAATGATTAAAAAGTAGCCAACAGGGGCGCCTGGGTGGCTCAGTGGGTTAAAGCCTCTGCCTTCGGCTCAGGTCATGATCCCAGGGTCCTGGGATCGAGCCCCACATCGGGATCTCTGCTCAGCAGGGAGCCTGCTTCCTCCTCTCTCTCTCTCTCTCTGCCTGCCTCTCTGCCTACTTGTGATCTCTGTCTGTCAAATAAATAAATAAAATCTTTAAAAAAAAAAAAAAAGTAGCCAACAATTTCAACATACAACTTCACAAAGAAGAGGTGTAGGGATGGCCAATAAGCTTGTGAAACGATACTCAACATCATTGGTCATTAAGGAAACACAAAATCACAATGAGATATCACTGTATATTTTTTAGAATAGCTAAAAATTTAAAGATCGACAGTTCCAAGTATTGAAAGGATGTGAAGCAACCTGTAACTCATACATTTTTGGTGGGAATGTAAAACAATACAACAACTTGTGAAAAAAGTGTGGCTGTTTCTGATTAAGTTAAACATAGATCCAACAATGTTATATCTATATATTTATCCCAATAATGAAAATATATGTCCACCCAACGGCTTGTGCAGGACTATTTATAATAGGCAAAAAACGAAAGCAAATGCCTTATCAGTTGGTGGATGGCTAAACACGTTGTGGTACCTCCGTACAGTAGAATACTACTCAGCAGTAAGAGAACAATTTGTTAATTAGAATTTCCAGTTCCAGGACAAGTGAATACATACTCTTCCTATTTTTTCTGGTAAGTACAACTAAAACCTTTGGATATTATGCATAAAGCAAACATAAGACAATTTTGACACATGGAAATAGAAAGGCAGATCATCTGGGGACCTTGGTACCTGAGAAATGGTAATGGTGATGAATTCCCTGGGTTTTCTTTTTTGCCTCATATATCCTATCCTGCGTGCTTGAGAAGCTGGCAACCTGGAAACACGAAAGAGCACAGATGAAAAGCCCCAAGAAAGGCTGGTTTTCTTTAGTCAATCAGGAAAGAAGCAACCTATAGCAAGACCAAACTAGAGAGTGACTGCCCTACTTCAGCCAAAAACATTGGAAAAATGGCACTCTGTCCCCACTTTCTCCAACAGAGACTGAGTATGAGCTTAGACTTGCCCCTTGCTCAGCTGTAACAAGGCACACCTCTTGCATCTCCCCACTTTTCTACTGGGGTAGTGTCAGAGAAGGTGAAGACCTAGGCAGTGGGTAAACTTCCATTACCCTCCCCCCGGGCAATAATGCATCCTTCCCCATGTGGTATCAGTGAATGCCTTGTGCAGAGCACTTGTGTAGATCTTGCTCAATTCTTAAGTCTGTCTCTGGAATTTTATCTTTTTAGGTGGCTTTATATATAAAACCAGTTATAATTTCTTTATAGTGATTATGTTTATTGGAAAGCTACTGATTTCAGTATACCACTACCACCTCTTATTTATAATAGTTTTTCAGTTGGTTTTCTTTGACTATAAAGGCATATAGTCTTATCTGCAAGTAGTGATACATTTCCTTCTTTTCCATTTTTATACCACTAATATATTTCTCAGAATTGTGTACCTTGTATAGTGCTTCCCAATCATTTTACAGCATGGCAATATTGAAAATTATATTTTTTAATGTATATTAGCATAAATGGGAAATGCTTTGTGAGGCCAGAGGGGACCAGCCCAGGATCTAACTACTTGTGTTCTGCCAGATGATCTGAGACAGATTGAGAAGAAGCCCTATGCCTCTCTAAAACAATCCTTTAAAAAAAATTCATGAACTTGCTTATTTTATTTCTTAACCATTAGTGGGACTACTTTCTGAGTGTTTCTCATTAAATTTTGCTGGTTTGGGGATTGAAGTAGATATATTTTAGTTTATTAAGGAAGCGTCTGGGTACTCCTCTGTTTTATCAACAGATTTTAGTCAAAAACGGTTATCGAATTAACAAACATTTCTGAAGCATTGCTACTATATGCCAGGCTTTAGAACTAAAACAATGAATAAGGTAAGAGACACTATAGGAAAGAACACAAGTCCAGGTAGATTTGAGCTCAGATATCTGTCTACACTGCATGTACTAGTTCTGTGACCTTAAGCAAGTCATTTAATTATTTTGAGCCTTAGCTTACTTATCTGTCAAGTAGAGCTAATAATAACTGTTAGAGTTGTTAATATTCTTTTAAATAAATTTTTTAAAATATATTTATTTATTTATTTGACAAAGAGATCACAAGGAGCCATAGAGAGAGAGGAAGCTGGCTCCCCGCTGAGCAGAGAGCCCTATGTGGGGCTCGATCACAGGACCCTGAGATCATGACCTGAGCTGAAGGCAGAGGCTTAACCCACTGAGCCACCCAGGCATCCCAGAGTTGTTGTTATTTTAAGAGAGGATTCCACACTTGTGTAGTCCAGTAGGGTGAGACAGACATATTACCAAGTAATTGCACCAAAAAAAAAAAAAAAAAAAAGAGGTGGCATGGTAGAGATGGAAGAATGAACAGTGGCGATATAAATGAGTACTTTGCCTAAAGAGGGACTCAGGACAGTTTTACAGAGGTGACTATTTAAACTGGGCCTTGGAGGATGAGTAGGGGAGGCATAGCACCTATGAAACTGCTTGTTGCATTAAGGAAACTGCCATTTGTTCAGGATAATTAAACCACAGGTGTAGGCAAATGACAGATTGGAGAGAGAGACAGATTGTAGATCATAGGGGGACTATAGTTGCTACCCTGAAGATTTTGAACTTTATTCTGTAAGTGACTGGGAGGTGTTGAAGTGTATTTAGCCATCAGATTTGCTATAATGAGGTGTATTAAGCTTGTAGTTGAAAGTCTCTTTAAAGACCCTTAATCTCACAAAATAAACTGAGGGTTGCTGGGGGTGGAGGGGTAGGGAGAGGGTGGTTGGGTTATGGACATTGGGGAGGGTGTGTGCTATGGTGAGTGCTGTGAAATGTGCAAGCCAGATGATTCACAGACCTGTACCCCTGGGATAAATAATACACTATATGTTAATAAAAATAATTTTTAAAAAAAGTCTCTTTAAGCTATTACGTTTGAGGAGAGCCTGAAATAAGGCAGTGAGACAAATTGAGAGTAGATGACAGATTTGAAGAGCATAGGTAGAATTAACAGGACCTAGAGGCCATTCGGACTATCTGGAGAGAAAGGATAAATAGCAATTCCCAGGGTCTTGGGCTAGGAATAAAAAACACTCTAAAAATTACCTGGATAGGTTCTGTACTTTTTTCTATAGAAAAACACAACTTGTCTTGAATATAAGATTTTACAAAGTTTGGTGAGGTACATCACAGACTGATGACATGAGCACCATAGATGAAAGTCCTATTCATTCTGTAGGGCAATAAGGAAAGAGCTAAAGGAAACCTAACTGTAACCGTATTGATAGACTTAAAATTAACAAGGGTCTGAAAAAATTTTAATGTGATTGCAGTGTTGATAAAAATTTTATGTTTGGCATTTTAGTGTTTTTAGGGTTTTTTAACTGCAATCCTGGATTTGCATTAGTGTTTACATTTTATAACTAAATTTCATTTTTGTGAAAATGATACTAAGAAGAGTAGTCAATCTGAAATAAAATGTATGTACAAAATGTTCTAAAGTATATTATTTATTCACTATTTTTCTTCTATTCTAGTTACCCTCTCTGGAAATGGAGAAAATGGTAAGACACTTTAAGTCTCAATTTAAGTAGAATACTTATGATGTCCTAATTGTGACCCACATGCTTTTTATTTAGTGATGACTATATGTGTTTTTGTTTTCAGAAAGAAAATATGTTTTTAAAGTTAATTAAAAGGAGATCTAGTATTGTGTTTATTCTTATTCAATATATTTTCATTTGTGTTATTTATATAAATTAAAATAGCTGTTATTTTGTAAGGCATCTAGCACCCAAACTTCTCTAATATATTTATGTACATATGTATGCCTTGTATATTCTTCAGAATGCTTGATAGTAGTGATTCAAAGGTTTTTAATACCAGTTCTAGCTAGGGGTTGAGGAGCAGATTTTGTTTCATGATGCCTAAATTTTATCAGTGGTTCTCTTATTTATATATTTGTTAAAAATAGTACATTACTACTCACAGATATTTAACAAAATAACTAGACTGTAAATTTATAAACTGTATTACTAGTTCATTTTGAAAGGGAATTCTACTTTTTGTAAGGACTAGGTAATGAGATAATGCCTAGAGGGAAAAATTCATTGCTCAGAATTTCACCAAGCTAAAAGAAAGTATTAAGCCTGTTGAGATCAAATTTCAAAAATGAAATTTGACTTGAGATATGAAAATCCAGGGGATTTCTAAAACAGTTGAATAGTTAGAAATTATTAATATTTATTCTTATTGGAAATAATTAGGCATTAAGCATGTAAATCTCAAGTTGCCTTTGAATCTGATTTCTCAATTCTAGCCAGGGTTGAGGAGGAATAAATATAGACTCCATCTTGGTAGGATTGATTTTCTCCCTTTAAATCAAAACTGTTTTCTGTATGTGAAAACACATATACAGAAAGCAGAGAATTTCTGAAGTACTTATGAAGGAACATCTAACTTGTCTCATTATTTCTTAGAGCTGTTTTCCCCATGTCTTTCAAAGAGTCTTTTGACAAGGTTGTTTGCTTTTTTGTTTTTTTTTTTAATTCATTTATAGGTGATTTTTTTTTTTTTTATAATTTATTTGACAGACAGAGATCACAAGTAGGCAGAGAGGCAGGCAGAGAGAGAGAGGAAGGAAAGCAGGTTCCCCGCTGAGCAGAGAGCCCAATGCGGGGCTGGATCCCAGGATCCTGGGATCATGACCCGAGCTGAAAGCAGAGGCTTTAACCCACTGAGCCACCCAGGTGCCTCATAGGTGATTTTTTAATCAGATTTTTTGATTTGTAGATTCAGGGTTTTTTTGGCTTTGATTTAATTTGCTTCATTAACTAAGCTTTTATCACTTCTTTTTTTTGTTGTTGATCATAGTATTTTTATTTTGTAATCTATGCTGCACTTTTAGCTATATCCACTTTATTACTTCCTTTTTTTAAGATTTATTTACTTATTTTAGAGAGAGAGAGAGAGAATTGCCTGAGTGGGAGAGGCAGAGAGGGAGGGAGAACCTCAAGTAGATTCCGTGCTCGGCACAGAACCTGACACGGGGCTTGATCCCAGGACTCTGAGATAACAACCCATGCTGAAACCAAGAGTTGTCCTCCCAGCTGACTGTGCCAGGCAGGCACCCCTTTATCTATTATTTCTAACCAGTGGTTTATAGCATATATATGTGATCAGAAGTTTTCTTATTAACATTTCAAATTCATGTAAAAGCAGTATTTCCTGTTATTCTTTACATTATAATTTGATATTTTCCATTGGTTAAGTACTTATTACATTCCAGGCATGATGCTAAGAGATTTATCAGTTGTTTTTTTTTAACTGAGGATTAAGATTTTTTTAAAGCAGACAACCATTTTGTTTTTGGACCTGTGGAGAGCAGAAATACTCTAAAAATATTTTAAATGTCTTAAAAAATATTTTTTAAGTATATTATTTAATATGCTGACCTTAGTTGTAAATAACTAAATGATTAAGAAGTTTAAAGTACCTCAAGGTTACCATTTATCTTGAAGCTCTGCAATAGACTACAGATGAGGATTGACAAACTTGATTGAATATGAGGGCCAGGCAAAAATTTTAAAAAGTGAAGTGAGCTAGGTGAGGATAGTATTGCAAACTCGGTAAATGACCTCAGTGTTCATATAAAAGTAGGAGACTGAGCTCCAGTGTACTTGTCCAAAGGAAGATCAAATGAAGGAATGATATTGAATCCATTAAGTAGACCATGAGATTCACCCTGGAGAGAATGGAGACAGTAGAGCATGCAGATTTTGAGAAGCCAAAATTTTCAATGAGGATGATAATCAGCTTTAGTGGACATGAAAAGAAAGCAAATTTGAAGATAGAAGGAAGTTTTGGTAAGGATTTTGTCTTGGTATCAGATATTGGCTCTGAAATAAGATGTGACGACTAAGATGATGAGTAAAATGGAGGAAAAGATACTTCTAGGTATGACATAATGAAAAGAACCTTGGGTTTTTATCAAGCGGATATGGGTTTGAATCCTGACTTTATCGTTTACTAAGTGACATTGGGCAGGATATTAAATTCTCTGCACCTCAGTTTTCACGTTTGTAAACTGAAAGAATATCTTACAGGAATACAGTGAGGGTTAGAAATAAGGTCCACATCATTATATACCTTCTAATAGGCCTTCAGTAGGTGGAAGTAGTGATTTGATTAGCTGTGGTCAAATATGGTACCAGGAAGTCCCAGTGTTTTATAATGTATTCATCAGTCATGAGTCATACACATGGAGTTATTTCCCAGGAATATCACAGCCAAGGTGGAGTAGAAACTATGAACAACACATTTATACTGGCCATTGAGATGGACTGGAGGGAGGAAGACCAGTTGCCTTTGCAGTGATCAAATGAGTTAAGCAACAGTTTATGAGCTGTTACACTGGCAGTGAAAATAATGAGAGAGGAACTAGAATTTGAGGAGCTTTGTGATGATCAGCTGTGTGATGTGAAGAGTTACTGGGCCCTGGCTTCCTGTGGGACTTGTGGTTCTGTTCTCTTAGACCATATGTGCCCCAGTGTAATTGTAAAAGAAAAGGCTGGGTCCAACAAGTTGTTGATTTTTTTTTATCATTATTTTATTTAAAAAGAACATTTTTTAAAACCAAAAGTGAAAGGAGAAATGACCTCAGATGAAAGGAAGGATAATACTTTGAATTGAATACATCTTAGATTTATAAAAACTTCACTACCTTGTTCTTAGTGTCTCTCATTTCACTGTGAACCAGTGAAAACTTTTATGATTCCTTAAACTTGGGAAACATGGTAATACAGAACATGCAAAAAGAACCAGATTTTGAGAGGAAAGGTTCTTGGATAGTTTTGAGAGGAAAGGTTCTTGGATAGTAATAATAATAGTAGCCAGTATTGAGGTGCCTGGCTGGCTCAGCCAATAGAGCGTGTGACTCTTAATCTCAGCGTTGTGAGTTTGAACCCCAGTTGGGTGTAGAGATTACTTTTTTTAAATGGCCAGTATTTATTAAGGATTAATTATGTGCCAGGCACTGTTTTAAATGTTTTGCATGTATTAGGTCATCAATATTAAGCAACTAACTTTAATAAAACAAATTCAGTGCTTTATTTGAAGTCTGAGCATATTGAGGGGCAGTATAGTATAAAGAGGTAATGAATTCTAAAAGTAATGGAGAAGGGTTATGTGCAAGAAGTAATATTTGATCTGAACTTAAAAAATGAGTAGAATTTCAAACTTCGAAGCTTGTGTCTGCCTTGTTTTCTTCAGTGGATTTGTAGGTAGGTGCCTCATTCCAAACAAAAAATTTAAGCACCTGGTAGATAGTTCTTTCTTCCTATAGAAACCAGTCCTGCTTCTTTCAAAAAGAAAAACTATAGAACACAACAAAAAGCTCTAAGTTATATCAGTAATGAGTTAATATTTGGAGTTAAAGATGTTATAATGTTTACACTAATCCACTTGTGAAACAGTTATTGCAGAAATTTTAAATGGCTAAAAATTTTTCATTAGCCTATGTTGAAAGGAGAATGAAATCTGGCATAATGTTTCTGGTTAATCCAGGAACTGAGTTTTTTAGATTACTCATTATTCACAGTGGTGGGAACTTCCTTTATTACTTTCAGTTTGTAGTTCCCTGAATTTAACATTCATGGTGATGGAATCTGTCTTAAATAATTTTTTTTGGTGTTGGAAAAAATATGGAAGCCTCGTGAATTTGCGTGTCATCCTTGAGCAGGGGCCATGCTAATCTTCTCTGTATCGTTCCAGTTTTAGTATATATGCTGCTGAAGTGAGCACTGTCTTAAATAATTTTTAAGTCATTTAAAATACTGGTAGGAAGAGCTTTAAATTTAGTGAGTGAAGGAGGTGTTTCAACTTAAATGTTCAGCAGTTCAATAATATCAAATCCAGATTATAGTCTTTACTTATAAACCAGGCTGATAACCCTTAAATACAGGAACTGAATGTTTCTTCATATCTGTAATGGTAGGTCATTCAAATAAAGGAGTTTATAAATTTGATGTCTTTGGTAGGTTTTAATTAAGGTATTTATTGGATTAAGCCTCCTGACCCTAAATATTGTGTTTTAATGTAATGCTTTTTCCTGTTTTCACCTGGATTCAATGAAATGTTATTTGTTTTTATTTACCAGGAAAGGCCGTTGTTTACCTTGTGGCTTTCCATCTGTTCTTTGTTATGTTTGTATGGTCCTATTGGATGACAATTTTCACATCTCCCGCTTCCCCCTCCAAAGAGGTAAATTTAATGTTGGTAAATTACCAAATGCTATAGCTAATTATGGAATTATTTGCCCTGTGTTACCTTTGTTAAAACTTTACTACATAATGCATTTGTTCTGTTTCCGTTCATGAACTTGCTTGGTGACTCCACATTGTGAATGTGAGTCATCAGCCTGGTCTCAGATACAACCCACTGACTTAGCACACTAAAAGACCGATCATACTTTACTTAGTACTGGTATTTTTCTGCCATGCTATTTAGTCTTAAAGACATCCTTTTTTTACTGGACTAAAAAATCTTAAGGGACAGAATTGAGTTAGAATAGTAGAGTGTATATTTGAACACCTGAACATATTTTCTCAGGCCTAAAGAAATATGCTGCAACTAGAGAAAGTTTTAATTGTGGGAAACAAATTGTCTAGGCTATTGTTTGTTATACTTTATTTTTTTTTTTTTTTAAAGATTTTATTTATTTATTTGACAGATCACAAGTAGGCAGAGAGGCAGGCAGAGAGAGAGGGGGAAGCAGGCTTCCTGCAGAGCAAAGAGCCCGATGCGGGGCTTGATCCCAGGATCCTGGGATCATGACCTGAGCCGAAGGCAGCGGCTTTAACCCACTGAGCCACCCAGGCGCCCTGTTTGTTATACTTTAATATGACTAATGTTTCTTCTAATTTGAGGTTCCATTGGGAAAATAATGTAAATATTTATGTAGAGTAAGTTTTAAGACCAGGATGTTTCTCTTGCCTTCATATAACTGATGAAATCTGGTATAATTAGATGGCTAAGAATGTACCCTCTGGTGTTAGGATTATCTGAGTTTGATTTTCTGCTCTAACATATTACTTAATGTCTCTGAGCTTCCATTTTCTTATTGGAAAATGGAGCTAACAATAGTGCCTATTTCTGTAAGATGTTTGTGAGGATTAAGTGATATTCATTCACATAAATCTTTTAACACAGTACCTGCCACATGGTTGGTAATCAAATATTAGATGATGATGATAATTATTTCTACTCATGCAAAATTCATCAAAATTTGTTAAAAATTATAGACCATATGTTTAAAATAATATCAACTTCCATTTAACTTTTTATGAAACATATATACAGAAGAGTATATGTAAGTGTACACCTGATGGATTTTCGCAAACCTAACACCCTTGAGCAACCACCACCAAGTTGAAGAAACAGAACATTACCAGCATCTCATAAGCCTCCTCATGCTCCCTTTCAGCCACACAAATCCACTTTCCTGCCTCCTAATAGCATCAGTTTGTTTTGCCTGGTTTTGCCCTTTACATAAATGGAATCATATACTCTGTGTGTTTGTGTCTCTGGCTTCTTTCATTAACATTGTTTGCATGTTCATCCATGTTGTTGCATGTACTTGTGGAGCACTCATTCTCTTTATTGTTTGGTATTCAGTTGTAGTAAATATTAGTTTATTTAACTGGTCTGCTGTAGATGGGCAGGGGCATTTGGGTGGCTTCTAGTGTAAGGCTGTTACAAAGAGGGCTGCTATAAACATTCTATTGCATATACCTATGTATATACTTAAATATATACATCCATACATAAATGTGTATATATATGGATATATATAGTTATATAGTTATATATCCATATATATATAGCTACATATACATATATATGTATATAGTAGGTGCCTCCAATTGGAATGCTGGATCATATTTTGTGTGTACATTCAGCATTAAGTAGAAAATGCCAAAAAGTCTTTTGCCCATTTTTTTTCTATTGGGTGCTTTTGTTTTAAGGGGTAGTGAAATTATCAATCAGACTTTGCATTTCTTAAAATATATTTATCAGACATTTGGTAATAATTAGTCAACTCTTAAAGTTATGTTACAAACTGCCTTCCCTATCTTTTTTTAAGATTGATTTATGTTTAGAGAAAGAGCACATGCATGGTGGCAGGAGAGGGCAGAGGGAGAGAAGCAGACTCCTCGCCAAACGCCCAGCACAGGGCTCAATCTCATGACCGTGAGATCATGACCTGAGCTGAAACCAAGAGTCGTTCGCCTAACTGACTGAGCCACCCAGGCGCCCCTCAAACTGCCATCTATGTCTTAAGATCCAAGTTGAAAAGGAACTAATTTTGTTTAATTACTTATTACTAGTGATGGCTATTGAAAACATAGCATGAATGGAAGTAAATACTTCTTGTTATGGGAAATAAAAAATAGAAAAAGAGGGGTGCCTTGGTGGCTCAGTCATAGGAGAATACAATTCTTGATCTTAGGGTCATGGATTTGAGCCCCATGTTGGGTATAGAGATTACTTAAATAAATAAACTTTTAAAAAGTATAATAAAAACAATTGGTAATACTTCTGAGAAGCAGTATAGTATAGAGGTGAAGAACTCAGACTCTGACATCAGACTGCCCAGGTTCAACTCCTGCCTCTGCTACTTACTAGCCTTGTGGCCTTGGAGACTTGCCTTAGATGTCTGTACCTCAGCTCTCTCCTGTAGAATGAGGATGATAGTAGTACATACCTTATGGGATTGTTGGAAGTATTGACTAAGTTAATAATATATATGGTTAAAAAAATAATAATATATGTGGTTAGTAATATTTATAATAATGATATACACTTAATAGTATATGTAAAGTGCCCAGAAGAATACATTGCACTTAGGAAGTGCCATTTAAATGTTATTTATTTATTTTGGTTGTTGTTTGTCATATTGCATCCATTCAGCATTCAGCCGAGGGCTTAAGCCTTTACATCCACTTCATCCTTCATGCTCCCCTATTCTTAGAAGTTCGGCTGATTCTCCAGGCCTATGTTCAATGGCCCTGCTATGGCATGCTCTTGCCTTCCCCATCATAGAACCTAACATATAGTTTCTTAATTGCCTCTTGACTTGTATACACCATCTTATTGTCAGTTTTTTGTGGGCAGGGATCATTTTTATGGTATCCTGTACTACATCCCTCTCCCCACTATTTAGCACATAGTGGATGTTCACTATTGAATGAATTAATTATCAAATCATCAAGGGCCCGCTAAGTTAAGCTGCACTGACAAGAAAGAGCAGTATTTTATGGTTCTCTTTCTAAATAACCTTCCAGTGTGCTGAGATCGCTCCTTGTAGTAATTACAAAGCTGTGAGGTAGCTCCTAAAGTAACTGTATTAAAAGGACTCTGTGAGCTGAGAGGTTAGAGCAACACTTGGGAATCAGACCCAGGGAAACTGGTTGAGTCTGAATAGCAAAAACTCTACATTTTTAGGGAAGATAAGTTATAAATATGGTTATATTTTTCATCTTTTATCAGCAAGTACTTGGCACCTACTGTTTGTCAGACTGTGCTAGGCTCTGGGAATAAAAAGAACAAAAAAGAATGATCCTAAACATTTTAAAAGGAGAGACAGATGGTAGACAAGTAAACAAAGTAATTATAAATTGTGATAAGTTTAGGTACTTTTAGAATAAGAACATGATGATGTGGTAACAATAAAATAACAATAAATAACAATAAAGTAACAATAAAAGCAGGGGAAAAAAAACTACTTTGGTAGTATGGTGAAAGACATCTCTGAGGAAGTGGCATTATTAAACCAAGACTTTTTAAAGTATCTCTTTCACTAAAGTATTAGCTTTTTGAAGGAAGCATCTTTGTTGTTTATTGCTGTATCCCCATTGCCTAGATTCCAACCTTGTATGTAAGAGGCAGATTGCTAAATATGTGAATGAGTGAATGGTGAGAAGGAAGCAGTATGGGAAGAGCTGGCAGGCATCTTCCATCACTAAGTATCACCAGCAAAAAGAAATTATGGCCCCATCACTTCTCTGGTAATCCTACAGAGGTTGCCAGTCAGCTCTAAGATAAAGGTCATGCTCACAAGACCCTTCATGAACTAAAATCTTACTAACTTCATCTCCACTGCTTCTTCCTGGAACTCGATAGTCACGTAATATTTTGCCCTGACTATACCATTATATTCACATCTTTGTGCTTTCTGAATGCTGCTCCCTTTACCAAGATTCTCTTTCCCTCCTTGTTTTCCTGGAAGATTCTTGTTTACCTCTCAAAACCTAGCATAGGTATCACTTTCTCCAAGAGACTTTCATTGATAGTCCCTCTACCCTCCTAAGGGAGCTTTTATCATACCTGGTAACACATTGTACTATGCTTATTTTTAAGATGTATTTCTTTATTGACATAGCCAGCGTTCCTACTGGACTGTAAGAAATGTGCTTTTGAAGGCAGGGCTGTATTGATTCTTCTATGGATTCCTATTATCCAGAGCAGTGCCAAGTTCTTAATTGGTAGCTAACATATATTTGAATTGAACCATCTGAACACTGAATTTAAGATGATGGCATTTCATAGTTTGAATTCTGTTTTGTAGTTTTTAATGAAAACTAGATGTATAGTAATAATTTACTAAGTCTAATCCATTTTAAATTTTGTTCCATTCCTCATCTAAAATTCTGGTGGCTCTTAAGATTTTCATTTTAAGTTTTTCATAATTTATAACATTAGTCCTTAAGGAAAAGTAATGATACGGAGGCTGGGATACTACCATAGGCTAGAAATAGGACAGCCCTATGTGAAATCTGTTGAGATTTTACAAGGAAACTGTAAAATTTGATTGGAACATCTATCCATATATGTATTTATCATCATACCAAATGATTCTTACACTCTACTGTGAGTGCTTCAGAAACACATCATGTCAGGGAATAACTTTTAATTCAAACAAGTTAAAGTTACAATTCTCTTAAAAGAGAATAGGCCATTTTGTTAAGTAGGGAAGTATTTCAGTCCTCGAAGTATTCACGAGGGAGTGGATCTCAGAAACGTTGTCTGAAGGTTCCTACCTCCCTAGGAAGTTACGTAGGTGATGTCCAAGATCTCAACTTAAGATTATGGGAAACTTTTCTGACCTCTTTCTGTTCAACTTAAGATTATGGGAAACTTTTCTGACCTCTTTCTGTTCTGTTTGCCTGTGTTACTTCTCATGCCTTAGAAGTAATTTGGGGGTTTCTTATGCCATCAAGATTTGATTTTGGGAAACAGACAAGGTAACCTAAATAGACTCTTTTACATCCTAAACTGTGGTGTTTGGTCAGGTTAGAGTAACAGTCTGTAAAAAGCCGGAACAGTTATTTTACATTAGCAATATGGAGGGAGGCATACTAGAGTAAAACTCAAAACACTTGCATTTTAATATCAGCTCTGCCAATAATTGTGCAATCTTAGAAAATTCCCTGAGCCTCTTGGCATCACAGTTTCCTCAGCCCAGAGCTCTTTCTACTATGCCAAACTGTTGCTTTGTTTGGCATAGGATAGGTTGCACTGATAAACTAATACTGATGATGAGGCATCAAGAGTATGGAAAGCTTTGGTAGGGAGTTAGCAGGCAGGACGAAATACTTGAATATAAAAACTCCATTCATGACTCTTTAGGCCTTTTCAAGCAAAACCTTGCTTTTAATTGAAAAAAAAAATTGAGAAACAGTACAGTTAAAATATAGGACATGATCAAGAAAAATCTCAAGCCATTTTTAGTTTAAAAGGAAATTCTGTGAAGTAAAGACTAAAAGAAACTGAAAGCTTCTGTTTACATGAAATTAGAGACATAAAACTGAGGGTCCTTGAGATGCTAGGAAGACGACAAGAGGAGCAACTATAAACAAGTTCTTTGTAAGGAAAATGCTATTTAAGAAATGAACTGGAGGCTGGCCACACTATGGGAATAAAAACTTAAGAAATGGAAATAAAAAATAACTCCATAAAGGTATTACTCTTTGAGAAAAGGAGACTCTGCTTGCCTTGACAAGCCTTTATAATTTTACAGAAAGCACTCCTATTGGTTAGCTTTTTAAAAGCTGAAACAAAGTAGTAAAAGAATGACTTGTTGAGCTCATTGATATATTTGAATAGAAGATAGCTGGACCCTGTGCCTGTGGTTTAACGTCTTACTCAAACTAAGTGAATCTTGGACATCCTTCCAAAAATTAAAAATTTCTCGACACTAATTTTCAAACATCAAAATTTTTACTAATAGAAAATATATGTATTAAACCTTTTTTGTTTGGGGGGGTATTTAATTTTTCTGTAAAATACAAAGATGCAAAATTTTCTAGTTCATATTTTTTCCCATCATTAATATAGAGGGCAAATATTTTTTACTCTGTCAAAGAAAGGTATGAAGTTTTAAAATATACTCAATTTCGCTTCTTTAATTTGAAAATAACTTTTGCCTTCATGGAAGAAAATGTTTTTGTTTTTTTTCTGTTCAGGATGAAACTGTGTTTTTCTGAACATAGTTTATGAGATTGAAAAGAATTAATAGTTTTCTCCTTTTATAGTTCTACTTGTCCAATTCTGAAAAGGAACGTTATGAAAAGGAATTCAGCCAAGAAAGACAACAAGAAATTTTGAGAAGAGCAGCAAGGGACTTACCTATCTATACCACATCAGCTTCAAGGAGTAAGAAAAATTAGTCTTAAACTTTCCTTTCCAAGGAATTTTTAAAATATGGTTAATCCTTCCAAGATACATCTGCATGATTTGACAGTTAAATGATATTGTGATTGCTACAGATAACATCTGCAAGAATAAGAATAAGATAACATCTGTGTTCTGTATCTTCTGTGCTATTTCAGATATACACACACATGTACATTTATTGATACAGATTTTTTTAAGAGGCTCACTGTGAGCCTATTTTCTCTGCATTTTTTTTTTTTTCCAATTGAACCTCATCGTTAAAAATGTCACTTGTTATTCTTAGCAAACCATCATTTAGAAATTCTGGTCTGAATTTGAATATTGTGTGTCATCACAGAGTCATTTTTTAAAAAACAAGAATGTGCTAACTTAGAATGGAGAGGAGTAAAAGACTCAAGGGGGAAGAATCCTGTCAAGTTTTAAGACCAGTACTCAGAGAGCCAAAATTTGAACTCAGGTTTATCTGGTTCCAAAGATGTTGGTATTTCCACTCTCCCACTGCCTACCTGGACATAGGTGACTGCTGCAGCACTTTCCTTTTCTTAGGGTGACAGTCTTCCAATAGGAATGAATTTATGAGTGGCCATTGTAGTGACTTAAGTATAGGAAGTTGTTTTAAGTTATATACTGTGTATCTCATGAGTTTTGTTCAAATATGGGATAATATAATAGCTAATAAATTATTCTGTTCTGAATGTTTTACACATATTTGTTTATTTGTCAGAGAGAGAGCACAAGCAGGCAGAGGGAGAGGCAGAGGGAGAAGCTGAGCAGGGAGCCTGATGTGGGACTTGATCCCTGGACCCCGGGATCATGACCTGAGCAAAAGGCAGAAGTTTAACCCACTAAGCCACCTAGGTGTTCCACACATACTCATTTAAACTTCATAACAACCCTGTGAAGTAAATACTACTGTCTTCATTTTACAGTTGAGGAAACTGAGACACAGGTTATAACTTGTTCGAAGTCATATGTGGAAAAATGGATTTAAATCTAGGTGCTCTGGTTCTAGAACCCACTATGCTGCTGAACTTCAAGGGGAAATAAGAGGAGTTTTACCTTTAGGTGCAAGTTGTAGCTAAGGAATGTGACTAAGTTTGTACAAGATTTTAGGAGGGGGGTATTTGACTAACTTTTATTTTTTTCATGCACTTAATACTATTCTTTTTTGCATGACTAATACATTGGTGTACATAACAAAAACATGAATTTCAAGCCAGACCCTAGCTTTTCCATTACTAGTGTAGTGAGAGTCACTAACTTTCTAAGTTCTTGTTTCCTTATTTTGTTGGGTTTGGGGGGGGGGGCTTTTATTGAGAGCGTGCACGTGGTAGAGGGCAGAGGGAGAGCAAGAGAGAGAATCTATTTTTTGAAGATCTTATTTATTTATTCATGAAAGACAGAGAGAGAGAGAGAGAGGCAGAGGGAGAAGCAGTCTCCCCAATGAGCAGGGAACCCAATGTGATACTCCATCCCAAGACTCCAGGATCGTGACCTGAGCCAAAGGCAGACACTTAACCATCTGAGCCAACCAGGCACCCACAAGAGAGAGAATCTTAAGCAGTCTCCATGCCTGGCATGGAACTCAATGTGGGCTTAATCTCACAACCCTGAGATCATGACCTGAGCCAAAATCAAGAGTCAGATGCCTAACTGACTGAGGCTCCTTTGTTTCCTTATTTTGAAATGAAGATAATATCTGCATCTTTGGGTTAGTAGAAAAATTTAATTAAATGAGATATATGCATTTAGTGTAGATCTTGGTATATAATAATAAATTTTCAGTAAATGATAGCTAATATAAAATAATCCTTTTTTATATTCAACAATGTAAAGTCTGAATTATAATAATTATTTCTACTTACAGTTATTTAGGTTAGATGTTCTTAACCCAAAGTCCAAGACTTCAGAGAATTTATGAATTCGGAGATAATATGCAAAGTTGTGGGTACATGTAGTTTTTATACCAAGATAATTCATACCAAGATAATCTGATTTTCAGAGCAGTATGTGTGCCCCTCACACACAAAGAGTTAATAGCCACTGATGTAAAATCTTTACTCTTAAGGCTTTATTATTTTTCATTAATTATAATGGCTTTCCTCTAATCTGAATAATACCCTTCATCTATTCAGTATTATACCAGAATTATGCTAAACACTTTACTGGTGATTATTTAATCCTCAGAAAAACTCTGAGGGAGGTGCTACATTTGTCTTCATTTTAGAGATGAAGAAATGAGGCACAAATTAAGTTCCAAAGTCCCCAAGTGATAAGATCTGAGATTTATAGCTTACCTTCCTTTTTTTTTTTTTTTAATTTTCATTATTTATTTATTTATTTATTTAAAATACAGTGTTACTAACTATAGTCACCATGCTATACATGGCATTCCTAGAATGTCTTTTTTGGGGTTTGTTTGTTTTTTTAAGATTTTATTTGTTTATTGAGAGGGAGGGAGAGGGAGAAGCAGGCTTCCTGCTAAGTAAGGAGGCTGATGCAGGGCCGGATCCCAAGACCCTGAGATCATAACCCAAGCCGAAGACATAGGCTTAACCAACTGAGCCACCTAGGTGCCCTGTATAGCTTACCTTCTGACGATAGGCAAAGTCCCTGCTCTTGAGCACCATTTTATACTGCATTTCTATTGCTTAGAATTCCAAACTTTGGGAGTTTTATCTTTTTTCTTATTATAGAAATAATATCCATTCATTCTTTTAAAAAAATTTTACAGAAATACATATTATAGAAAGTAGACCTTTCGTAGACCAGAGACAAATGAAAATGATGGCGCCGTCTTCACAGGGAGGAATTGGGGGCTGGGAAACAGGGATAGGGAGGCTTTTCACCTGGTTCCTTTTTGGGCTTTTTTGAACCATATGGACTAATTATTATCTATTCAGGAAACAAAATGAGTCTTTCTAGACCTTCTCCCTCCATGGTGTGGATCCAACCAATACCTCTTTCGAGCTTTGTCCCACACTGTTTCCTTGCATCAGTTCTGTGCTAAAGCACTCTTATCTTTCCCCGTCTTTTTAATTGTCTTTTTCTCTACGACAATTATTTTTTCCTCTCTAAATCCAGTTTAAAGTTTTAATTCAGTGTCTGCTTCTTGAGCAAGAAGTGATTTTTATTGTTTTTAATTTTTAAAAGATTTTATTATTTATTTGACAGAGAGAAAGACAGCGAGAGTAAGAACACAAGCAGCAGGAGTGGGAGAGGGAAAGCAGTCTTCCCACTGAGCAGGGAGCCCAATGTGGGGCTCAATCCCTGAACCCTGGGATCATGACCAGAGCTGAAGGCAGACACTTAATGACTGAGCCACCCAGGCGATGCTGATTTTTTTTTTTTTAAGATTTATTTATTTTAAGGAGAGAGAACAAGCATTCATGTGTGTGCCAGGGTGGAGTTGGGGGTGGGCGAGGTGCAGAGGGACAGGAAGACAAGCAGATGTGCCACTGAGCAGGGAGCCCAACATGGGACTCCATCCCAGGATCCTGAACTCATGACCTGAGCCAAAATCAAGAGTCAGTCACTAAGTGAGCCACCCAGGTGCCCCAAGAAGTGATTTTTTTTTTTTAAAGTCTGCTCTGAACTTCTCTAATTCTTACCTTGTAGGTCACAAATCACTGCCTCATAGTTATTTCTGTTTATCTCCCCTCCTCGACCTTATTCTAAGACTCTGGCAGTCAGGAATTTTTCCCATGGCCTCTAACAAAGTGTCTTAAGACATAGGCCCTCAGTAGGTGTTTGTTGAATGAATCTCTTCCTGGGTTTTCTCCATAATGGCTGTTTATGCACTTTTTGCGTGTCATTCTCAAGCAGAGGCAGTGCTAATCTTATCTGTATTATGCTAATTTTAGTATAAGTGCTGTAAAAGCAAGCACTGTTTATGCACTTTTAAGTCTCCCTTGTTTTCTCTCCTTTACTGGTTTTCCCCATCATAGTCTGAATTTATATTTTATCAGAAATAATAGTTACTATTATTATCCTAGTAACACCTGCTTTATTGAGAATCTGATATGTTTTAGGAGTTTTATATTTAATCTGCGCAATAGTCCTTTACACTTGGTATTATATGCACTTACCAAAGAGAAAATTGAGGCTCATGGAAAGTAAGTTACTGCCCCAAGGTCACAAGCTAGTAAGTGGGAGAGCTAGCATCCAGCCTAACTGGTGACAGAGTCCCTGCTGATTTCAGGACCATGTTGTGCCACTGCACCTTTACAGACTGGCTTTTCCAAAGCATATCAGTTTCCTCTTGGTATCTGTGTTCACGTCCTTTCTTTTTCGTTTCTTTTCTTTCCTTCTTTTTTTTTAAAAGATCTATTTATTTATTTGAGAGGGAAAGTGCAGGGCTCAGGGGGAGAGGGAAAGAGAGACCCAGCACGGGGCTCCATCCCAAAATCCTGAGGTCACGATCTTAGCTGAAGCCAAAATCGGTGGCTGCACCACCCAGACACCCCTGGTCCTTTCTTATATTTACATAAAGATTACTGACCTTTTTCTTCTCTTCTCCCCCAGTTTTCTTCTAGAACGCTTGCTTCTCCACTTAATAAATCACAACCAGTTTCTTCCCTTCATTCTCAGGTATACATCAAAGTATATGTCTCTTAAAAACAGCAGTTTGGTTCAGACTTTGTTCTAACCACCATTATATTTTCTCTTCCCATTGAGTTAGATCCTCTTATAAGCTTTCTGCACCCAAGTCCTCTTTTTCCTTCCCAGCTAAATTCCAGGCAACTGGCTTCTATTCTCCCTACCCAAAGTTCAGTGGCTCTTGTCATTCTGGCTTCTTGAAAAGCTTTCTTTGTTGTGCTTTACTATTCTAGTTCTATTTCTGCATCCTTGAATGATTATTCTTTCTACTAAATTTTTTAAAATTTTTCTTTTTCTTTTTTTTCAAGTTTTTTTAAACTATTTTTTTTAAAGATTTTATTTATTTGTTTGACAGAGAGAGATACTGCAAGAGAGGCAACACAAGCAGGGGGGAGGCGGGAGAGGGAAAAACAAGCATCCTGCCAAGCAGGGAGCCCAATGTGGGACCTGATCCCAGAACGCTGGGATCATGACCTGAGCTGAAGGCAGATGCCTAACGACTGAGCCACCCGTGCACCCCCTTTTTAAAGACTTTTTAATTTATTTGACAGAGAGTGTTACAGCTAGAGAAAGAAAACAAGCAGGGGGTGTGGGAGAGGAATAATCAGGTTCCCCACCAAGCAGGAAGCCTGATGTGGGGCCCAGTCCCAGGACCCCAGGATCATGACCTGAGCAGAAGGCAGATACCTAATGACTGAGCCGCCTAGGCACCCCTTTTTAATTTTTGTATTTCTTAACCTCACAAGGTTGCCTTGCCTTCATTCTTTTCATACTATTATTTCAGCTTTTCTTTTCACCTCTGGAACTCTAACACTAGGATATTGTGATCCTTAGTTTATTGTTTCTCAGTTTGTTTTCTTTGATAGTTTTTAGGAATGCGTTTCACTTTTTTGAATCTGAATTAAAACAGATTCAAGGACATTGTCACACTAGCAGTTACTTGCATTCCAAACCCTTTCTTGTGTGTCAGACAAAGGAGTGGAGTTGCAGCTGCACCTGGGGATCACTTGTCCACCTAGAAGCCTACAGTCTAGCTGCAGGAGGGCTGCAGCACTCTTCCTGATGTTTCAGAGGGAAGAACCTGCAGACCTGTCCCCCAGAGCACCCAGTAGCCATTATTCAAGGCTTCATCACTCTTCTTGCCATGTGTCTTCCCATTCAGCATCTCCAGCTGAAGTTCATTTTCTGGGATAGTTGCACTGATATATCAGTTTATTTTCTACGTACATCCATGGGACTAGGTAAACTTGGAGTCCTCCTACTCCATCATCTTACCTGGCTCCCACCAGAATAGCTGTCCTTGAGTGTCCTATTACCCAAACCTACAAACCCAAATAAAACTGGATTCATCAATTCAAAATTTAATACCATCAAGTGATATTTGTCACATGGTAGAAACTCTCTAAATATTTCTTGAATGAATGAATGAGAGAATGAATAAATGAAAAACATCCAGCCCCACTCTCCCTGCTTCTCCCAGACTGAGTTTATTTCTGCCATGAGCAGCCTTGTTCATCTCAGCACCTGAGACTAGAAACTGAAGTTTGCTGATTACTCCTTTTTCCTTGGTTCTTCTGTCTACTCAATCATCAGAATCCTTCAGAAGTCTTCCTCAAAGGTCTGTTCAGTTTGGTCTCCTCTCAGAGCAGAATTCTCATCTCATAATTTTGAGTGGAAGTATAGAGGAAAAAGAAAATCAATACTCCTGATCCTCATCTTACCACTAATTCAGCTGTATATAGCCTTGGGCAAATTACTTTCTCTTGATATTGGGGTGTTTTTTATCTATAGACTGGAGAGATCGACTAGGAGATTTGTACGGTCCTATATAAGTTACTTTTTCTACATTGTGTGGTTTTATCTCCTTAGTATGCAACCCAGGTGAGGTATTATAGAACACACCCTCAGTAGATTATAGCTTATTCATTTAAGTGGCTATTTATATAGATTCCCTTCATCTTAAAGATATTTTTGTTGAGATTATAGGAGTAATACCTGCCCATGATTAAAAAAAAATTTTTTTAGGACACCAAATGAAATGTGAGGGGCATCTAGATGGCTCAGTTAAGCATCCAACTCTTGATCTCAGGGTTTGACTCTTGATCTCAGCTCAGGTCTTGATCTCAGGGTCATGAGTTCAAACCCTGCTTTGGGCTCCACACTGAGTATGGAACCTACAAGAAAAAAAGAAAGAAAAGTGAGTTTAACTTCACACCCGCACTGTTTTCCAGGGGCACCCTGCATATCTTTGCAGGAATTTTTTATACTTGTCAGAGTATTGCATAACTTATAACATGACTTCAAAATAATACTTTATTTCTCTTATATTGTTAATTCACATCTAGAAGGTGGATGCATCTTATTATGATATGTAAAGAGATAAAAATATGTATTCTTATTCCCCTTAGAGATGTGAAACATGCTACATATTCAGATGTTCAACAACTTGCTCTTTTTTCTACATGATATATTTGCATTTTTCCAACTTAGGGTACATGTGTATTTTGTATGAAAAATTCTTGTTAATGTCTACATAGCATTCCACTATATGGGTGTATCAAAATGCTTAGCCATTTAGATAATTCAAGCTATTAATAGTGTTATATTATTCAAAACAGTGCTGAAGTGAACATGTCTATAGAATTTTCTCGAAGTAGAAATCCTGGGTCAGAGAACACATACATCTTAAATTTTTATCGATATTGCCAAATTTCCTTCCAAATAGATTGTAGTACATGACATGATTCATGTACTTTTTAGAGGGTATGCTTAATTTAATTTTTTATTTGAACCTATTTTCTACGCTATTACTCTGTTGTTAGGATCACAAGTAACAGGCAACAACTTAAGCTTTTTAACTCCTTTCACCCCAAAAAGCTACCAGAAAATATGAAACGGTATCAGAAATTTGTGCATTTTCCTGTATCTTAAGGACAGGATTACAAGAAGGGACTGGAACCCAGAATTGGAAAGCTAAAACTGGGACTCTGTGCAGCTTGTTTCTTCTTATTTCTGTATATTTGTTTCATTTTTAACACTATCACCCAGCAGACAAGTTTTAATTTTTTTCCAATTCAGCTGGCAAAATATCACCATCACATGTTATTACTCAATTACGGCAGCATGCAGCCATAATTCATTCTCAGTCCCAGTGCTTAATCCACAGGAGAGAGAGCGCCAACTAGAAGCGGGGAGGGTGGAATGCACACACTCACTTCCCAGAGAAGGAGAGAGTGACTTATAGATTAGGCAGATATCCTGAAAGAAGCCATTTCAAGTAGAGTATTTGCCATTTCAGTGCTCTAAATCTATAAATGTTTCAACTATTTGTGAAAGGCCAATAGTAATTTGCCTTGTTGCCAAGCCAGTACAGTTTGCTTTAGAGAACAATTAGTGTCTAACTATAAACATGTTGTTCTCTATTCATCTATAATAATAGTTTTTAAGGTACTTTTTGATTTGTGAAGTTTTGGGACATTTCCCTCATGAATCTCAAAGATCTATTTGTCACTTATTTAAATTTCAAAAACCGAAACTTAAGGTTCTGTTCAATATACAGACTCTGATGGAACTCTTATTCCAGTGGACTCCTTCTCTTGAATTTTTTTTATCAGAGTACTTGAGCTGAATTGGGAAAACAAGTCTTACTTGATCTGATTTCTTGTTAATCTCTGACGTCATCCCCGAGTCCTTTTCACCCTGTTCAGGTACACCAGGCCCTTCCCTATTCTTTAAACAAACTAAGCACACTCCCACCTCAAGGGCTGTCCTCTGCCTAGAATCCTCTTTTCCCCAGTGTGACTTACTAACCCCCTTCCTTTAATTTCAGTTTTCTCAAATGTCTTTGAAATTACAGTATACAGTATACCAATTCCCCTTCCCTGCTTTATTTTTCTTATTAGCACCTATCATTAATATTCTGTTTATTTTGTTAACTTATTTATTACTCCTGATCTCCAAAAGAATGTAAGTTCCACAAAGGCAGGGATTTAAGCCTAGAACAGTATCTGGCACAAAATAGGTGCTCATGTTTTGAATGAATGAACATATAAATTGGGCAGCAATAACATATGTTAGAATTGAGTGGGGAAAAGTTCAGGGTTTGTTTTTATTTTTTTATTTTTTGTTTTGTTTTTAAAGATTTATTTATTTAGGCCTTTTGGCTAAGATCAAGTGTATTTATTTATTTGACAGACAGAGATCACAAGTAGGCAGAGAGACAGAGGGGGAAGCAGGCTCCCTGCTGAGCAGAGAGCCCTATGCAGGGCTTGATCTCAGGACACTGGGATCATGACCTGAGCCAAAGGCAGAGGCTTTAACCCACTGAGCCACCAGGCACCCCTTGGGGTTTGTGTTTGAAAATGTGGTCTCAGTTTTGCTATTTGGGATAGGGATGGGAGATAAAAGGTTATGTTTTTGTTTTTCTTGAAAAAGCTATTTTATAATGTTTAAAACAAAATCCCATGGGGTGCCTTGAAACGTTTAGACACTTCATTTTTTATATTTTATTATAGACACTGTATTATAGTAGGAAAAAGAACTTGAATTGGGACTCCGTAACTCTGAGTTATGCTACCTAACTGGTGTTTGACCTTGTTGAAGTCACTTACTTGCTCTAGATTCTCTTTTTTCATCTGAAAACTGCTGGGTACTATTCTATTTCTGAGGTTCCCTTCTACCTCTTGACATTTTGATTTCAGAAGCTTTTTAATACACTTTGGTATTATTTTAAAATTATTAGTTGTAAATTTCACAGAATTATTTGTAAAAGAAATGAAAACAAATTTTACAGTCAAATTAACTAAGCTTGCACATCCTTCAACAATTTCCTTTTAATTTTTAAATGTAGCCATCAGATACTGTGAAAGATGTCAGTTGATTAAACCTGACCGGGCACATCACTGCTCAGCATGTGACGTGTAAGTATTACTTGTTTGTTTCTATTTAACCCTAGCACCAGAAGTTGATGACAGGAGAATGGAAGGGGAATGGAATGCTTTATACTTAGCAAGAACATTGTATCCTTTCCCTTTATTTGCTATGTTTGCTGGGCTAACAAAAATATTTATATAAGCTAGAATATACCTTGAAGTAATCTTGGTTAAGAGTTACTATACTGGTTGATAGAATATACTTCTTACACTTACATTTAATTTAATATTGATAAGCAAATAAGTAATAACCCCCTTGAGTAGTAATAACCCCCACTGAGGGAGATAACTTTATTTCTTAGGTTAAAAAGACGGTCATGGAAAAAAAGACGATCATGACACTTTTCTCTTTTTTTTTTAAAGATTTTATTTATTTGACAGAGAGATCTCACAAGTAGGCAGAGAGGCAGGCAGAAAGAGGGGGAAGCAGGCTTCCCACTGAGCAGAGAGCCCGATGCGGGGCACGATTCCAGGACCCTGAGATCATGACCCGAGCTGAAGGCAGGGGCTTAACCCACTGAGCCACCCAGGCACCCCACTTTTCTCATTTTTATTGTTAATATTAAAACCTAATTATCTGCAAAAATACTGTTTTCAGTTACTGTCTGTGACATTGTTCCCAGAAAATTCTCTCTCTCTCTCTCTCTTTTTTTTTTTTTTTTTTTTTTTTTTTTTTGGTGCCCTTGTCAGAGGGTAGTGTGTTAAAAGAAAGATTCATAGTTTGGGAATCTCTACTGGTCCTTGAACTTTAGTTGGACAGGCTATTTAACATTCTGGATATTAGTTTATTCATTTCCTATATTTCAGCAGTCACTTCTTATCTGCCTGGGGATCTATTCCAAGACCCCCAGTGGATGCCCAAAACTGGATAATACCAAACCCTACATATACTATACATACATAACTATGATACAGTTTAATTTATAAATTAGGCACAGTAAGAGATTAACAATAATAGCTAATAATAAAATAGAACAATTATAGCAATATATTATAATAAAAGTTATGTGAATGTGGTCTTTCTCTCAAAATGCCTTCTGCTATACTCATCCTTATTGTGATGAGATGAAGGGAGGTAAATGACGTAGGCTCTGGAACACAGCATTAGGCCACCGTTTACCTTCTGAAGTATGTCCGAAGGAGAATTATCTGCTGCTGGACTACGGGTGACTGTGGGTAGCTGAAACCAGGGGAAGCGACTATGGATAAGGGGAACTGCTGTATTTGAAATGTTCTGTGGTCTAACTTCATACAAATCTAGATTACTTGTATTGGTGAAGAGGTAAATTTGGAGGTTTTTTTTTTTTTATTGTAGAAGTACAGTACTGCTTATCCAGGGAATGCAATTTTGTAAATTATGTGGAAAAAATAACCATCTATAAGCCTATCATTATTAATATTTTAACATATTTGCTCCTAAAGTTTTATGTGTTACATATTTTTAGTATTATGTGTTTTATGTTTATGTGTTTTATGTGGTTAAAATAGCATAGGGATTTCTGTATTTCATTTTATCTTCCTCAGCTAATTTGTAAGCTGGACCTATCTAATTTACCTAGTGCTATGTGTACTACATCATATTAAAATGTCGTTTGGTGTGGTTCAAGGCATTTGGCTATGCTCAGCTGAATTCCTAGTATTAAAAATCATCTAACTATAAAAGGCCTTCTGGAAATACCAGAACTTTTCTCTAACCTACTGGGTTAGTTTTTCTTTACTTTTTTTTAGAGAAGGAGGCAGGGGGAGGAGAGGAGAAGGGGAGGGAGAGAGACCATCTTAAGCAGGCTTCACACCTAGGATGGAGCCTGATGCTTAACCCATTGAGCCACCCAGGCACCTCTGGGTTGGTTTTTCTAAGATATTATTTGTAAAGGTAAAAATTTAAGCCAAAGAAAGAGAAAATTATCAGAAATTAGAATTAGGGGAATTTTTGTGCAAGGATTTTCTTATGTTTATTTGTTTTTTAGATGTGTTCTTAAGATGGATCATCACTGTCCTTGGTATGTATAAAAAAAGAGGAAATTACATTGGGGGTGGAGAGGTGGGAAGGAGAGAATTGAGAGTAATTTATCTCAGCATTCCCAAATTTTGAGGGTCAGTTTAATTACTCGATTACTCAAGATTGATCTGGCCCTATTTATATGCATATTTATGTATGTACATGTTTATATTAAATGTATTCCTTTAAATATATACTCTGATGTTATTAATCCAAGTAAGTGTATATTAAGAATTAACATTAAAATTCCAGATTCCCTCATGAATTTATTAAAAACACATATTCACAATTAAGATACTGCTCCCTACTTCCCAAATGAACTATTTCTAAGTAATAATATTTTTTATCTGCCATATGTATTGTTTTTATTTATTATAGTTTTAAAATAACATTAAAACTTACTGTCTTAACCATTTCTAAGTGTACAGTTCAGTAGTATTAAATATGTTCATATTGTGTAACAATCTTCAGAAATTTTTCGTCTTGCAAAATAAATTTCTATACCCATCACAGCCACCCCCAGCCCTTGGCAAACATCATTTTGTTTTTTGTTTCTGATAGTTTGTGATTTATCTTATTTTTACAGTGTGATTTTCTTTATTTTTCTAGGGTGAATAACTGTGTGGGATTTTCTAATTACAAATTCTTCCTGCTGTTTTTATTGTATTCCTTGTTATATTGCCTTTTCGTGGCTACAACAGTTTTACAGTACTTTATAAAATTTTGGACGGTAAGTCTTTTTTCTGTCTTAAAACATATACATAAAACTTTTTATGATGATATATTCATAAAGAATTCATTCATTCCTTATTATAAGTAGATAGACTTTATTTCAATTTTACTAGGTAGAATTTATGATGGATCAGAAAGCAAATGGGATTACAATTTACCTTCATATGTTTATTTGTAAATAAATGGATATTAAATAGGATATAGTAAACTTTTTTTAGTGAGTCAAACTATTTTCAGCAATATTCTAACAATAGACCTATCAATTTTAAGGAAGTAATTGCTTTTACTTGAGTTGAAGAGACTTACTGCAGTTTTACAGTAATAATAGTGAAATTGCAAATAGCCCAAATAACCACTAATCCGGTTCCTGCCTCTATAGATGTTAATCCTTTTTCTATCATAAGTTGTGTTTTTTTCCACATTTTTAATTTATATCTTATAACCCTGTTTTCTTTGATTTTTATTAAATCAAAGTTTTATATTTTTAAAGCAGTGTTTTTATAATTTCTTTTTTTTTAAGATGTTATTTATTCATTGTAGAGAGAGTGTGTGCATTGCATGCACTCGAGCAGGGTGGGGGTTGGAGGGGGAGGAAAGGGAGAAGCAGACTCTGTGCTGAGCACCAGCCCTACAGAGGGCTCAACCTCATGACCCTAGGACCCTAAGGTCTGACCCCAGCCAAAATCAAGAGGCAGATGCTCAACCAACTGAGCCACCCAGGCACCCCTAAAGTACTGCTTTTAAATAAATAATCAGAAAATCAGAAATCAAAGGGGCACCTGGGTGGCTCAGTTGGTTAAGTGTCTGCCTTTGGCTCAGTTCATGATCCCAAGGTCCTGGGATCAAGCCCTATATCTGGCTCCCACCTCAGTGGGGAGCCTTCCTCTCCCCCTTCCTATGCTCCTCCCGCCCTGGTGTGCTCTCTCTCTCTCACTCTGCACTCCCTCAAATTAATAAATAAAATCTTTTAAAAATTAAAAATTTAAAAGCAGTACTTTTCATTTATGATTTCTGGCTTAAGTCTATTCACTGTATATTTACACAATATTCACCCAGGTTTTCCTTTGGCATTTTAGTTGTTTTTGTTTTCACATTTAAATCTTTGATTTTGAAGAAGGCATTACTGTGGTCAAAAAGTACTTTGTATTTACTCTTCCTAACGATCCTGTTAAGAAGTTTTAAAATGTAGGTTTTATAATTGAACTGTTCAGGTGTGCTGAAGCCAGCAGATCGTGAAGTGATTACTGTTGAAAAGATAGTTTGTTGCTCAGTTTCTGAGGGAAGGGTCATACCACGCCATGAAGGACCACACCGGCAGGGTAACCAGATTTAGGTTAGCCAGTTTGCATAGTATCTGTGGTCCCTGGGCATAATGGTTGTCCCTGGTTATCTGTATGTATCCTTGGAGTGGTTAGGGCAAGGAAATTTTGCCTCCTGGAGTGTAATAGTCAGATAGAGGAGGTGATATGGAATATGAACTCTGGATTGGTTAGTTTTTGTATGAGAGGTTTATTCCTTGCTATCACTTAAGGACTGGATAGCTGTGGGAAAGTCGGTCTCTCTCCAGTCAGCACAGCCTCAGATGCCAGAGCATCAAGAATACAGAAAATAAGGGGGACCTGGGTGGCTCAGTTAAGCATCCAAGTTTTGATTTTGGCTCAGGTCATGATCTCAAGGTTGTGAGATGTTGGACTCTGCACTGGGCATGGAATCTCCTTAAGATTCTCTCTCTCCCTTTCCCTGTGCCTCTTCCTGCCTGCCCCCACTCACTCACTCACTCTGTCAAAAATAAAAATAAAAAAGAATACAAAAAATAAGAAAATATAGTTAATGCAGAAAGAGTTGTTACTACCCCAATTTCCAAAGTTGAAAACTGAGGTTAGAGAAGTTAGGAAACTAGCCAGAATTTGAACACAAATATCTCTATTTCAACATCCAACTACTTTTCACTGTGAGTTGCTATTCATAGTCATACTTGGGAATTACATAATTAAAGCCTTAAGTCATCAAGCACAATTATTTTTCCGAGAAATATCTAATACTTTTTAAGGACTGTCACTAACACATTGTTGAGTTTTTAAACTTTGGGTATTTAAAACCCAGGGTATGCTAGTACTTACGGTGCCTTTGTGTATGTTAGAAGAGAGTACCCAGTTCTGTGTGGTCTCAGCCCAGTGAATTTTGGGTTCTGCTCTTCCCCTAGTTGTAAGTATCTTTGTTCAGTTTACAACCTACTTAATCCTACTCAGTGGCCCTATTTAAATGAAGAGGATTCAGTGCCAGATGAATAAAGTCTAAACTATAACATTTCACATTTCTTTACCAGAAACTTCAGCAGTGTTTGCATATAGTGATTTATTAATTAAAGAATAAATATTTTGGGGGTGACTGGGTAGCTCAGTTGATTAAGCATCTAACTCTCGATTTCGACTCAGATCGTGATCCTCAGGGTCATCACATTGAGCCCTGATATGGGTTCCACACTGAGCATTTCCAGAACCTTCCTAGGATTCTTTCTCCCATTCTTTCTGCCCTTCCCCCACTCATGTGCATGCTCTTTCTGTCTCTAAAAAAAGAATATTTTTAAAACTTTTTTCAGATTTATCATAATAAGGAAAGACTAATAAACTTAAATCTTTTTCTTCAGTTAACAAATATGTATTTAATACCTACTATGTGCCAGGCAGTGTTCAAGGCACTTTGGATATATCAGTGAACAAAACAGAGTCCTGTTTTTATAGAACTTACTTTTGAGAAGAGGATGGCATATATGCATAATAAATAAGTAAATCCTATTGTGTATTAGGAAGTAAACACTGAAAAATAGTAAAAGTAGAGTGGGATAAGGGATGTGGCAAGTGTGTAGGGGTGAGTATGACAGGGGCAGATAGAAGTGCTAAAGAGAGTGATAAGAATAGACCTGCCTCAGTAAGATGATCAGATTTGAGCATAGGCATGAAGGAAGTTAATGGACACATGGGAGCACCTAGATAAATAAAGCAAATATTAACAGACCTCAAGGGAGAAATTGAGAGCAATACAGTAATAGTAGGGACTTTAATACCCCACTTTCATCAATGGATAAATCATCCAGACAGAAAATCAATAAGGTAGTTGGTATTAAAATGACACATTAGGCCAAGTGGACTTACTAGACATATAGAATACTCCATCCAAAGAAAAAGAAAACACAGTGGTATAAAACTAGAAATCAGTTACAAAAAGAGAAAACTAGAAAACTCAGAAATCGGAATGATCTAAAGCAACCTAACTTCACATCTCAAGGAACTAGAAGAAGAACATACAAGCCAAAGTTAGTACAAGAAGGGAAATAACATACCAGAATGGTGGGTGCCTAGGGGGCTCAGTTGGTTGAGTCTTTGGCTCAGGTCATGATGCTGGAGTCCCAGGATCAAGTCCCGGGCTCCTTCTCAGCAGGGAAGACTGCTTCTTCCTTTGACCCTCCTCCTCCTCATGCTTTCTCTCTTATTCTCTCTCTCTCAAATAAATAAATAAAATCTTTTAAAAAGAAAAACAAAATCAGAATGGAAATAAGTAGACACTAAAGAGACAATAGAAAAGATCAGTGAAAGAGCTGGTTTTCTTAAAAAGATAAAACAGTCAAACCTTTACCTAGACTCACAAGAAAGAAAGAGGACTCAAAATCAGAAATGGAAGAGAAAACATATCTAATGCCACAGAAATACAAAGGATCATAAGAGACTACTATGAACAATAATACAGCAGCAAAATGGACAACTTAGCAGAAATGGATACTTTCCTAGAAAATACAACCAAGACTGAATCATGATGAAGTAGAAAATCTGAAGAGATTAATTGCTAGTAAGGAGATTAAATCAGTAATCAGTAACTTCCCAATAAACAAAAGTCCAGGACCAGATGGTTTGGTAGTGAATTCTACCAAACATACATACATACATTTATTTATTTATAAATAAAGATTTTTATTTATTTACTTGACAGAGAGAGAGACAGCAAGAGAGGGAACACAAGCAGGGAGAGTGGGAGAGAGAGAAGCAGGCTTCTCACAGAGCAGGGAGCCCGATTCAGGGCTCCATCCCAGGACCCTGGGGTCATGACCTGAACTGAAAGCAGATGCTTAATGACTGAGCCAGGTGCCCCTCTACCAAACATTTAAAGAACTAATGCTAGTCCTCAAAATCTTCCAAGAAAATAGAAGAGGGAACACTTCCAAATTCATTTTATGAGGCCAGTATTACCCTGATACCAAAAATGGACAAGGGCATTATAAGAAAATAAAATTATAGGCTTTATATACTTGTTGGCCAAAGATGTAAAAATATTCAAAACAATATTAGCAAGCTGAATTCAGCAATTCATTGAAAGAATCATACACTGTGATCATGTAGATTTATTCCAGGGATGCAGATATGGTTCAGCATCTTAAAACAATCAGCATGACATACCACATTAACAAAATGAAGGAAGAAATATGATCATCTCAATAGATACAGAAAAGCATTAGATAAAATTCAACATCTATTTTTGGTAAAAATTCTTAACAAAGTAGGTATGGAGGGAATATATCTCAACACAGTAAAGACCTTATATGACAATCCCACAGCTAACATCATACTCAGTGATGAAAGACTTAAGGCTTTACCCCTAAGATTAAGAAAAGACTAGGATTCCCACTCTTGCTATTTATTCAACACAATATGTATTGGAAGTCCTAGCCAAAGCAATTAGGCAAGAAAAAGAAAAAATTCAAGTAGGAAAAAAGTAAAGCTGTCTCTATTTGCATAATACATAATATTATATTTAGAATACCCTGAAGTCTCCACCAAAAACTATTAGAACCAAGAAACCAATTAAGAGTAGTTGCAGAGTTCAAAATCAATTGCATTTCTATACAGTAGTAACAGACTATAAGAAGAGAAATTAAGAAAGATAGGTGAGAGACCTGTACACTGAGAACTATGAGAGACTGATGAAAGCAATTGAAGGCACAAATTAATGGAAAGTTAATCTGTGCTCATGGACTGGAAGAATTAACATTGTTAAACGTGAAGAATTAATATTGTTAAAATGTCCATACTACCAAAAGCCATTTACAGAATCAGCGTAATCCCTAACGAAGTTTTTCACAGAAAAACTTAGACATTTTCAACACAGACATTTTTTACAGAAATAGAACAAACAGTTCTAAAATTTGTGTGGAACCACAAAAGACCCCAAATAGCCAAGGCAGTCTTGAAAAAGAACAACAAAGCTGGAAGTATCACACTTCCTGATTACAAACCATATTACAAAGCTGTAGTAATCAGAACCCTGGTATTGGCATGAAAACAGACACATAGACCAATGGAACAAAAGAGACAGGCCAGAAATAAACCAATGAATCTTTGGTCAGTTAATTTACAACAAAGGAGCCAAGAGTATACCGTGGGTAAGGGTAGTCTCTGTAATAAATAATGTTGGGAAAAATGGATAGCCACATGCAAAAGAATGAAACTGGATCTCTATCTTACATCATAACAAAAATCAATTACAAATGGATTAAACACTTGAACATTAAGCCCTGAAACCATAAATCTAGATTTTAAAAACATTAGCAGTAAGCTCCTTCACATTAGTCCTGGTGATGATTTTTTAGATTTAACAGCAAAACCAAAATAACAAAAGCAAAAGTAAACAAGTGGGACTACATTAGTCTAAGAAGTTTCTATACAGCAAAGGAAACAATAAAACAAAAGGCAGCATACTGAATGGGAGAAGATTGCAAGTCCTATATCTGAGAAGAGCTTAATAGACAAAATATATAAAGAACTCCTACAACTCAGTAGACCCCCCTCCCAAAAAAGGAAATTAAAAAATTGGGCAGAGGATCTGAACAGAGATTTTTCCAAAGACATGGATGGCCAGCAGGTACACGAAAAATTGCTCAGTGTCTAATCAGGGAAATGCAAATCAAAACCACAGTGAGATACCAACTCATACCTCTTAGAATGGCTGTTATCAAAAGATAAGAAGTAGTATTGGCGAGGATGTGGAGAAAAAGGAACCCATGTACTGTTGGTGGGAATATAAATTGGTTTAACCACTGTGGAAACAGTATGAAGATTCCTCCAAAAATTAGAGCTACCATATGATCCAAGCAATTCTACTTCTGGATATTTATCCAAAGGAAATGAAATCACTAACTTGAAAAGATATGTGCGTGCCCTATGTGCAGTGCAGCTTATTTATAATAGCCAAGACATGAAGACAACCTAAGTGTCCCATCAGTGGATGAGTGGGTGAAGAAAACTGTGTGTGTGTGTGTGTGTGTGTGTGTGTGTATGTGTACATGTGTGTGTGTATGTGTACGTGTACGTGTACACAATGGAATATTACTTGGCCATAAAAACTTAGGAAATCCTGCCATTTGTGATCACATGGATGGGCCTGGAAGACATTACACTAAGTGAAACAAGTCAGAGAAAGATAACTGTTTTTGTCACTTATGTGGAATCTAAAAAAATTTCTTTTGAACTCCTAGATAACAGATTGGTGATTGTTGGGGCAGTGGGTGGGGGATGGGTAAAGTGGATGAAGGTGCTCAAAGTAACATGAATAAGTTTTGGGTATATAATGCACCATATTTGGTGACTATAGTTAGGTATATTTGAAAGTTGCTAAGATAGTACATCTTAAAAGATCTCATCACTAGAAAAAAATTTTTATAATTGTGGTATGGGTGTTAACTAGACTTACTGTGACTTTTGCAATTGTACATATTGTGACTTTTGCAATGTGTACATATACTGAGTCATGTTTTACACCTGAAACTAATAAAATGTTATATGTTCAGTTGTATCTCAATTTTTTAAAAAGAGTGTGATCAGGGTAGATTTTCAAAGGTAAGATTTGAGCAGAGACTTAAAGGGAGTTAGTGGACATTTGAGAGAAGAACATTTTTGAAGAAACATCTGGAGTTTGGAGCAAAGGCCCCAAAGTAGGAGCGTCCCCTCCATGTTTGTTTAACAGCAAGGAGGCTAGCTAGTTTGGCTGGAGTAGAATGAGCAAGAATGGGATTAATGAGAAGTCCAGGCAGTGGGCCTTGGAGAGTGTTGGAGGACTGTGTCTTTCGTGCCTCAGTGAAACGGGAGCAGAGGAGTAACATGGTCTTAATTGTAATGGATCACTCTGATTACAGAGCTGAAAGTAGACTGCAGGTCAAGTGACAGCACCTCTTAGAAGGCTTTTGCAGTCATAGTGAGTGAAGGTGATAAGTTTTCAGAGTTTTTAGAAACTGCTAATCAGAAGTTTTTAAATAAAAGCTATTTGCTAAAAAAATTAATTTTCTTTCCTAGATTTAAATGTTTAAAAAATAGAGGGAAAGTATATATTTAAAGTGTACCTCAAATGTGCTTGAGGAGCTAAATATTCTTTGTTTTTGTTTTGTTTTGTTTTGTTTGTTTGTTTGTTTTAGGAGCTAAATATTCTTGTCTGTTTTCACTTTTGTGTTTTTGGAAAAAATGTTGTCAATGACCTTTAGAAAACAACATCTCAGTGTTCCTTCAAAACAAAAGATTTATAAAACTAGTGTTCAGGATAATTTTGTATAAAATTTGGTTTCTTAATACATTATCTCTGTTTGTACAAGCTTTGCCGCAGGAAATCTACAGAGGGTTGTCCAAAGGTAAAATAACATTATTGCCATGCCATTCTTGTGACAATTTATAGTAAATATGTATAATATTCATTTGCTTCACAAGATGGGAAGTTAAAAGAATTGCTTGGTATGTTTAAAAGGCACTGTGGTTACTCTGGGAGAGAAGAGTAAAAAATATATGTCAGAATAATCTAATGCTAAAAACCTTCATTTTATCCTGTAAACTATGTTTAAATCAATCCAGGACCACCTCATGTTCTAGTAGAGTCTGTAATTTGCCCATGTGGTTTTATTTTAACACTTAAAGGCTTCCTCTTTCTCCTATTAATAGATACTAAGATTTTGCTTCTGTTAAAATGAATATAGCCATAAGAAAAGGGGTAACAGCAAAGCTGTTTTCATTCACTAATACCTTGTGGTAAATGTATTTACCAAAACTGCTAATTATCCAAAATAAATAAATAAATAAATAAAAAGTGTAGGGATTGAGTAAGGGTAAAAAAGGTAGGGATTGAACAGCTGAGGGCATGGGGATATATGCTGGGGTCTTCCAAAAATAGAAATTAAAGAAATACACAAATTTATCACAATTAGTATCTGGTTAGCAACATTTATAATTAAAATAAGCAAATACTTTAGCATATATCCTGGATATCAGGGAAAGCTTATGAATATATGCATAAAGTACAAAAGAAAAAAATGAGTTAAAATGCATCTTTTTTATTGACTATATTACTAAATTTTTTTAATGTTTAAGAGTAATTTTTTTAAATGACCCTTTCAACATTTCATACAAGCAAGCTCCTTTGATAATGCCCGTTTTCTGTTTTGGGAGATGTTGCTTTTGGATTTATTATCTAAATTTATTCTTCATATCTGGCAAGATTTTTGGTAGATTCAGCAGTCTTTAGGAAGCATCAAATAACAATATACTTTAAGGGCTGACTATTCTAAAGTTAACTCTTCTTTCTTCCTTCCTCAGAATGAACTCTCTGATACACGTGCGAAGTTCCACGTACTTTTCCTTTTCTTCGTGTCTACAATGTTCTTCATCAGCGTTCTATCACTTTTCAGCTACCACTGCTGGCTAGTTGGAAAAAATAGAACAACAATAGGTAAGTAGGCTAAAAGAAATCATAATTATTTAGGAAAATGACCACAAATGACTATGAAATCATGAGGACAATAGTCAGATGATAAAGAAATAGAAAATCATTCTGTATTAAGGTTTACTGTAACTAGATAAGAACAATTGGTATATAATAAATGTAGAGTTTCAATATTTTGAAGATTGAGGATGTGAGATTGGCATTTGCATGTATTTTCAGTAGTACACTATATATAAAAGAACTATATAAATTTTATTTTTTTAAGATTTATTTATGAGAACAAATAAGCAAGCAGGGGGAGGAGCAGAGGGAGAGGGAGAAGGAGAGAAGCAGGGCTCAGTCTCATGACCCTGAGGATCATGACCTGCACCAAAACCAAGAGTCAGTTGCTTAATGGACTGAGCCATCGAGGCACCCCCCGCCACAGCTTATCTTTTAGCTAAAACGTATTCTTTAATTTTTCCTCACCTGTGATTACACAGTGACTGGCGTGTTCCCTGATTGAGGCTAAGGAGTAGCATTTTTGACATGGTTAATCATTTCCATCTTTATGTCAACTATACCACTAATATCAGCATTTATTTCCTTATTTTGCTCATTTTTAAAAAAGTGAAATAGAGGGGGAGAATTCATTAAGGTATTAAAATAATTGGACAAACATTTCCTAAATAAAGGTGGTATGACATTAACTCAAACTAAGCTATTAGCCTGTAAGTGGCCACTGTGCTATAATTGAAATATTTCAGCATTGGCTAATGTATATACATCAGCCAATCAGATACAAAATAGGAATCTGTCACATTGTTTCATAGGAAAGTCAAAGACTCCTTGACATCTAAAGCCATATGTCTACCAGAGCAATTGGAGGCAGATAGATTATAATACAGAAAGATGAAGACATTTTAGGGAAGCTTTCAGATATGTTTATATTTGGATTATTTTAACTTTGTGTCTTACTGAGTCATATAAAAGCATGATGGGCTCCAGGGTAGGGATTTCTGTGCCCTTTCTTCTCCAGCTCACTCTCCATTATGGAATTCTCCTCTAGTTCCATCATGCCTTCATCCCTTTTCTATGTAAATAAACTTTCTTGTATTTAGTAATTAATTTGTTATCCTCTTCACAGAGTACCCTGTCATCTCCTTACCTTTACTCATCAATGATAAAAAGCAGCTTACATGCAAAGTCTAGCCCTTATGAACTATGCCAATTAAAAAGGAAGAGATTTCACATAGAAAAGTAGATTTCTTTTCAAAAATTGCTAAGTCTGGTAACAGTAGGCCCATGTTCTGGGGCGCCCGGGTGGCTCAGTAGGTTAAGCCCCTGCCTTCAGCTCAGGTTATGATCTCAGGGTCCTGGGATTGAGCCCCGCTCTCTGCACGGCAGGGAGCCTGCTTCCCCCTCTCTCTCTGCCTGCCTCTCTGCCTGCTTGTGATCTCTGTGTCAAATAAATAAATAAAATCTTTAAAAAAATAAAAAACAGGGGCGCCTGGGTGGCTCAGTGGGTTATAGCCTCTGCCTTCAGCTCAGGTCATGATCCCACAGTCCTGGGATCAAGCCCCGCATCGGGCTCTCTGCTCAACAGGGAGCCTGCTTCCCCCTCTCTCTCTGCCTGCCTCTCTGCCTAATTGTGATCTCTGTCTCTCAAATAAATAAATAAAATCTTTAAAAAATAATAAAAATAAAAATAAAAAACAACAGTAGGCCCCATGTTCCTATATGGCATTCTTCAGTTGGAACTGAGTAGTAGCTGACTGCTTTAAATGGGAGCCTGAACACTTTAATTTGCCATAGTTCCAAGCCTGCTTCATTTCCTGCCTAACCCCTTAGTTATGAGAGAGGCGTACTTTATGGGAAACCTAGTGTTCTCTTTAAGCAGTATTCTTCTCTCTAAGCAGTATTCTTCAGTCTTTTTTGCCAGTGACTACAGTAAGAAAGGCATAATTTATATTGTGACCTAGAGGATACACATGTTTATAAAATTATATAAATAAAATAGGCAAATATTTTCAGAACATCATTAATCTCTACATATGCAATGTACTATAATATTTTCGGTTTTAGTTTATTAAAAAGAAATGCTGGTCACACACACACACAAAAATAGATGTGAAAAACACCTTTTAAGGTGTTTTAACCCTTATTTTGAAAAAAGTACCATGGCACACCACCTCCTTTACAGCTCACCTTCCACACCCTTGGCCCTACCTAAGCTGGTTCTCTGCTGCTCCTTCCAGAGTTCTGTTCAGATTCTGTCCTTGGAGAACACTTTCTGTCATCTCCACCCTTCTCCGTAACTGTCCCCTACCTACCTTGAGACCATTTCCCCAGTTTAAAGAGTTTCTGTATTCAAACAAATGCTATTATCCCAAACAGGCAAGCTGCTTCCTTTGATGCTCATGGCCAATCTTTACCATAAATTAAACACTGAATCTTTTAATCTCTTGGAACTGAAGAGCACCTGAAATTGTCAATTTGATCTTTCCATTCTCTGGCCACTCGTCATCCTTGCAGCTCTCTTTTTCTGTACTCCAACTGTATTTCATCTTTTACACTGCCTGCATTCTCCTGGTCTCATTTCTCACCTTTCCCATCCTAGATACTGTAACAAATGACAACTCTTTTTAAAAGATTTTACGTATTTATTTGACAGAGAGGGATAACAGGTTGGCAGAGACCTGACGTGGGGCTCGATGCGGGGCTCTATCTCAGGACCCTGAGATCATGACCTGAGCCGAAGGCAGAGGCTTAACCCACTGAGCCACCCAGGTGCCCCGACTTTAACAGCTCTTGACAGCACTCTCACACTATACATGTCCTGGCTTTCTCCTATAATTCAGCTACTGATCCATGACCTGAGCTATTCCAAATCTCTACTCTATCCACAAGTAGGTCAGGGGTATAGAAAGCTGAGGAAGGCAGTCTCACTCCCATAGCAACTGGTGCACCTACACATTTAAAGTGTCAGACCTCACTTGGGTCCTTTATTTGGCAGTCATGTCACGTGTTTCTGAAAAAATAAGAAGTTGTCACAAGTAATTTCTTATCTTCTCCCCTTTATAACCTTACACAGACATTTCTTCTTTCAAGCCCATCACTGTCACTCTGTCTCTAACTTCTGAGGACAAATGTCTTTTCTGGTATCTAAGGTTAATCTTTAGAACTCTTCTAGAGGATGTCTCCTTTCCTCTAGAATTTTCTTCCATCAATTTTTACCTTACTTTTCTATATCATCAACCTTTTCCAATTCCTCTCTCCCTGGCTTTTTATCCTTAGCTTATAAAACATGATAAAAATAAATTGTATTTTTAAATAAAGAAAAAAAACTTTTTCTTGTGAAATGTGTATTTTTCTCTAGCCCCCACTCAGCATCACTTAATAGCCAAACTTGAAATAATGGTCTCTGATCACCATCTGCTTCTTTATCTTTTATTTTTTGTTCAAGATCATGCTCACATACTACCACCCCCATTCACACATGTATATCACAGTGTCATTTTATTAGAATTTGTTAGATTGTGGGTTCTTTAGTAAGAATTTCATCTCATTTATCTTTGGATCTCAAACACCTGGTACTGTGCCATTAGGCACATAGTAAGAATTTCATTAAGTAATAAATGAGTGAGTTGCAAGAGCTAGCATATCTTTTAAAAAGGTGAGATATAGTGAACACACTTCAGTAGATTTTTAGTAATATTAGATAATTGTTTTCACATTTTCATTTTATAAAGGTGATGAAATACTCAGAGGTGGTATTTTTCCCCCAAATAAGTTTCAGAAATTTATCTTTTAATTATTATGATTATCTTATTTTAAATTATATTTATATAATTTTGTTATCAAAAAAATAAAGGGCGCCTGGGTGGCTCAGTGGGTTAAGCCTCTGCCTTCAGCTCAGGTCATGATCCCAGGGTCCTGGGATCAAGGCCCGCATCAGGTTCTCTGCTCAGCAGGGACCCTGCTTCCCCCCCCCCCGCCCCGCCCTCTGCCTGCCTCTTTGCTTACTTGTGATCTCTCTCTTACTGTCAAATAAATTAAAACAGTCTTTTTTAAAAAAAGATATAAAGCAAGAAAATTGCTACTTTCCATCCTCATATAATTTTTAAATAGATTAACTCTTTTTTTAATATATGTACATATAACAGAATCATTCCGCTCCGCCACATTTTCATATGGACCTGATGGAAATGGTTTTTCTCTTGGATGCAGTAAAAACTGGAGACAAGTCTTTGGTGATGAAAAGAAATACTGGCTACTTCCAATATTTTCAAGGTAATGTACAAAATGCAGGTCTCAGAAATTACAGAATCTATGATAGTCTGTCTCTCTGGTTAAATGGCTTAAGATTCAGAGAATACAGTATATAATGACATCTTATGAGCCTTGAGAATGAAAACTCAGAACATCTTGATTATATAAAATATTTTTCATGTTTTTTATTAAACTCTCCCAAAAAGAGTTTGGGCATATATTTGAATGGAAAGTAGAAAAAAAAGATGATTCCTAAAAATAGCAATCACTCTTTTTCCTTCAGGATGAAAATAAGTTGTTTGAAATAGAGAATCATAAGACTTTATACTTATTAGCTATATCTTCAAAGATTCTATCACACATTATGTATTCTGTTGTGTCTTAAAAGAAGACCCAACACATAATGCAATTTTTAACTTCAAATTTAAATGAAAGTATATCCTTGAGATGATTCAGTTTCCTTTTCTCCCAAATTCCCAGCCATCATAGGCCATCTATATCCAAAGTCATTACAGGAAAGTAAAAAATATTTGAAATTCAAGTGACATATTTATAAATGTTACAAGATTTTTCCCTCTTGTTTAGCTGTATTTCCTATATTTTTGTCTGAAAATAACATTTGCTTTCACTTTTGAAAGACATTTTTGCTTAGCATATAATTCTAGATACTGCTTCACTGTCTTCTGGGTTACATTTTTTCTCACAAGAAGTTTGCAGTCATTCTTTTTTTATTCCATATGTAATATGTCTTATTTTCACTCGGTGCTTTTAAGATGTGCTTTTTAGCACTAGTTTCATGCAGTTTGATTATGATGTGCCTTGCTATATAGTTGTCTTTATGTTTCTTATGCTTGGAATTGATTGAGCTTCTTGGAACTGCAATTTTATAACTTTCATCAAATTTGGAAAGTATTTTAACCATTATTTCTTTAAATACTTATTCTGTCATCCCCATCCCCCTTCCCCATTACTGTAGAGACTCCAGTTACATGTATATTAGTACACTTGAAGTTCTACCACAGCTCCCTGATACACTGTCCATTTTTCTGTTCAGTCTTTTTTCTGTGTTTCATTTGATAGATCCTATTGTTGTACATTTAAGCGCATCAGTCTCTTTTGTGTACTTTATCATCTCCTGTATTACAAGGTTTTTCCACACTGACTAGATAGAATACAGACTAGTATTTTTTAAAATTATTTTCTCTAAACCAAGATTTCAATATTGACTGGTTTGGTTTTGGTTTTTTTCCTTTTTCTTTAAAGGTGTTGTTCCATTAACTTCTGGCTTGCATTGTTTTTGACAAGACTCAGCCTCACTCTTATCTGTGTTCCACTGTTTGTAAATTAATATGTCTTTTTTTTTTTTTTGCCCTTTGGCTACTTTTAAGATTTTATCTTTATCACCAATATTAAGCCATTTGATAATTATGGTTTTTGGTATGGTTTCTTTGTGTTTATCCTCTCTAGAGTTCATTAGGCTTCTTGGATCTGTGAATTTATAGTTTTCATCACATTTGAATAATTTTCATGCTCTCCCTCCACTGGTTTTTGGGGCACTCTTAAATATACATTTGTTTAACTGCTTGATTGTGATCCACGGGTCATTGCTGTTCTTTGCTCCCCAGGCTCCATCTTTCTTCTCTGTCTGCTAAGTTTGGATAGTTTCTGTTGCTATGTCTATAAGTTCACTGACCCTTTCTTTTATGATGTCTGCTCTGCTGTTAAGCTCATCCAGTGAATTTTTATTTCAGATATTGTATTTTTTAACTCTAGAAGTTCAATTTGGTTCTTTTTTATATCTTACATTTCTCTTCTCATATCCATTTTTTTCCGATTAGTTCACAGACATATTTACAGTCACTATTTTAAAGTATTTGCTGGGGCGCCTGGATGGCTCAGTGGGTTAAAGCCTCTCTGCATTTGGCTCAGGTCATGATCCTGGGGTCCTGGGATCGAGCCCCACATCAGACTCTCTCTTCAGCGGGGAGCCTGCTTCCCTTTTCTCTCTCTGCCTGCCTCTCTGCGTACTTGTGATCTCTGTCAAATAAATAAATAAAATCTTTTAAAAAAAATAAAAAATAAAAAAAGGTATTTGCTTCAAATTTTCATAGTCATTCTTTTCTATTAACTATATTTTTCTTAGTTGTGAACCACATTTTCCTGCTACTTTTCATACAAGTAATTTTTTAAAAGATTTTATTTATTTATTTGACTGAGATCACAAGTAGGCAGAGAGAGAAGAAGGGAAGCAGGCTCCCTGCTGAGCAGAGAGACCGATGTGGGACTCAATCCCAGGACCCTAGGATCATGACCTGAGCCAAAGGCAGCAGCTTTAACCCACTGAGCCACCCAGGCGCCCCCATACAAGTAATTTTTTATTATATGGTAGACATTTTAAATTCTGTGTATTACATTTTGCTCTCTTGGCATCTGGGTGGCTCAGTTCTTAAGCATCTGCCTTCAGCTCGGGTCATGGTCCCAGGGTCCTTAGATCGAGCCCCATATCAGGCGTCCTGCTCAGCAGGGAGCCTCCTTCTCCCTTTCCAGCTCCCCTGTGCTTATATTCCCGCTCTCATTATCTCTCTCTGTCATAAATAAATTTTAAAAATAAATAAATAAATAAATTTTGCTCCCTTTGGGAGTTACTTGTGTTTTAGCTTGGTCCTTTTGAGGCTGTTTTAAGCCTAGATTCACATGTGTAGCTTAGCATTCATCAAAATGCTCCAGTAAAATGCTGTGCACTTGTTGTGGCCCTTTCTTTGCATATCTCCCTCTTCCTCAGCTCTGTCCAGTAGATTCAAGCTACTGCAACTTCTTGAAACACCCATCTCTGTCACCTCAGTTGATTGAGACTACCTTACTCTACTTTTTTCTCCTAGTGGTGCTCAAGTCCTGGCAGAAACCTGGGACTCGGTTGGTTTCTCTTTTTTCAGAGACCACAGTTCTGTGTTGTTTGTTTGGAAAAACATTACTGTATATACTCTTCGGTTTTCTGGTTGTTCATGACAGAAGGTCACATTTATCAGTTAATCCATCTTGGCTGGAGATGAAAGTCCCTGTTATACGTAATTTTAATAATTTTAAAATGTGAAATTAAGATATGTCCGTACTTTTTTTTAGATTGTAAACTTCTTGAGGGCAAAGGTTTTCTTCTCTTTTGTTCACTGCTATATCCCTAGTCCTGATAATAGTACCCAGGGCATCATAGGCATTTAATAAAATATTTGTCAAATGAATAAATATTTGGAACTTACATCTTGCATTTCAATTTGAGCTTCTTTGGTGTCTTAAATGATTGTGATGAGTAGGTCAGTTACCCAAATATTTGATTACCGGTGTTTGAGATATCATGATCTTAATAGGGAATCATAATCTTAATAAGCATTATAATGTCAGTCACCCAAATATTTAATTAGCCAACTTCCCAGATATTTGAATGTCTGTGTTTGAGGTATCATAATTTTAAAAGGCATCATAATCTTTTTTTTTAAGAGTTTTATTTATTCATTTGAGAGAGAGAGAGATCAAATGAGAAAGCACAGGCAGGGACCATGGCAGAGGGAGATGGAGAAGCAGGCTCCCTGATGAGCAGGGAACCCGATGCAGGGCTCAATCCCAGGACCCTGGGACCATGACATGAGCCAAAGGCAGCTGCTTAACTGACTGAGCCACTCAGGTGCACCAGGTATTATAATCTTAATAGTCATGAAAGATATTTTTTTAAATATATGTAAATTATAAGAGAAGACAGCTTATTTCTTCAGTGAGGCTAGTAACCCTAGAGAATTTTAAGAATTATTCACTGAAATGACAGATTATGATAATTTCCTTATACTATGTTTTTGAAGAAGAATGGTTGTTGAATTTGATCACCTTGATTTAAGTTAATATGACTTAAATTTATTACTGATATTTTTCATTTTGCAGCTTGGGTGATGGTTGCAGCTTTCCAACTCGCCTTGTGGGGATGGATCCAGAACAAGCTTCTGTTACAAATCAAAATGAATATCCTAGAAGGTGTGCTTCTTATCATTAAGTTTTTCATTATTCATTATAAAACAAACTGTGTGTATGTGCTGTACATACATATCTAGTAAATACAGTAGTAATTTGTAAGTCAACATAGATAGGGAAAGAGAAATTCTATGTAAAATTTTTTTAACTGAGAGCTAATGTGTGTGGGTACCTAATATGCTTAGTATAACCATACTTATTATCTTCCAAACCAGAACACTTGGAGAATAAGAAAGAGAATGCTTGCTTTTTAATAGTTGAACCAGGACAAACACATGTAACTGGAAATGTCTGGGCAAGCCAGGAAACACGGCTATCCTAAATATGCTACATCTTTCTAGAAACCAAGACATTCTTTCAAGATATGATTCTTGGTTTATATCAGCTATATTTTTTCAAAGAAATTAGTCATACTATCACCATTATATCTTGATAAACAAATTTAAACTGCAGTGTAAAAATAATAGGGAGGATTTTAAAAATATTAATGTAAAATTTTTTCTCATTCATTCATCTTAGAGGATACTTTTTCAGTATTTGCATGGTAAGCAAACCAATTCAAAAATTCAAAGAAATAGTTCATTTATGTGAAATTTTAAAGAAGTCAAAAAGATAAAAGTGAAATAGTCAAAATTTATTTAGGACAGAAATAAATTTGGGGGGGAGGAAGGGTTATAAATTCCAAGACAGTCTATTAGTATCAGAACATAGACCTTCTTAGGACCTTAAAACTCTTAACATTTATTATGCATCTGAACAAGTCACTTAAACTGTGTGAGACTCGGTTTCACTCGGTTTCCAGCTCTATAAAATGAGGATAACCATACCTACCTCCAAGGGCTATTGTGTTGACATAATGTGTTTAAAGCACCTAGCAAAGTATCTGGCCCATAGTAAGTACACAGGAAATACTAGATCCCTTTTCCTTCTTCTGTTCCTCCATTCCTTCCCTCCCTGGATCTCTTAGCAAGAAAAGTAAGTCTACGCTAAATCACTAAATCATTTTTTCCCCTTAGATCTAAACTGCAGAGGTAGAAAGCAGAAAACTTGGGAAATGACAGGTAATTTTTTTGTCCTGGCCACAGATATAGATCCTCACCTTGTGCTACCTTACAGCTCTTGATTAACATGTTTTAAAAGTTTCACACCGGCCTCTGAAGCTTTTTTCTTTTGTCTAATTGTTTTCATTGGCACTGCTGGAATATAGATTCTTGGGTTTAGAGAGCCATTCAGTTGGGGGTTGGGGGCATATTTTTCTTTTGAAGATAGAGTTTTTTTAGAGTGCTGAGATCTCATGAGTTGCCCTCACATATTTAGGAGAAGGAATACTAATTTGCTGCTTATTAATTAAGTATACTTGATTAAGCATTAAACTGTTTACTAAATTATTTCTTCCTCTTTTTAGTATTGGCTCAAATCAACCCTTTCCTATCAAACCACTTAGTGAATCAAAAAACCGATTGTTGGACAGTGAATCTCAATGGATAGAGAATGGATCTGAAGAAGGCACTGTCAGATCAGGTAATACTTGTCATTTGAAAACAGTGCTTTTTCTGGTTAAAATGAAGATCAACCAGATTTAACAAGTATGTAAAAATCAAAACAACATATTTTAAAATACTAAGATATGGGGCACCTGGGTGGCTCAGTGGGTTAAAGCCTCTGCCTTCAGCTCAGGTCATGATCCCAGGGTCCTAGGATCGAGCCCCGCATCGGGCTCTCTGCTCAGTGGGGAGCCTGTTTCCTCCTCTCTCTCTGCCTGCCTCTCTGCCTACTTGTAATCTCTGTCTGTCAAATAAATAAATTAAATCTTTTTAAAAATACTAAGATATGTGACACTTTTTAATAAAATACCTTACAGGGGCGCCTGGGTGGCTCAGTGGTTAAAGCCTCTGCCTTCGGCTCAGGTCATGATCCCAGGATCCTGGGATCGAGCCTCACATTGGGCTCTCTGCTCATCAGGGAGCCTGCTTCCTCCATCTCTCTCTGCCTGCCTCTCTGCCTACTTGTGATCTGTCTGTCAAATAAATAAAAATATTTAAAAAAAAATACCTTATAAATGGGGTGTCAGTGTTTATTGGTACCTTTTATGGAGAAGGAGGTTTGAGTGAGGAAGTATAGTGGCTCTTGCTGTGTTTTGTTCTGTTCAGAGTTGGGTATTTTCTTTTGTTACCCAGCCGCATACTTCTTTACCTCAGATATAGAAAGTTCTTTTGGCATTCTCTATTCTGAATAACATTTGAACCAGATTATTCTTTAGTGTCTTAACTTTTACTTTTTTGAAAATAACTTTTGAAATGTATTGTAGTCTTTGCTGCTTCAATATAAAAAGAGTGTAGCAAATATATTTTAACCTTTTCTTGATGACTCAATCTTTTCATGAATGAATTGTGGATGCATTATAGAACAGTTGATAAGTCAGAGGTGGTCTTTAAAACCAGATCGTGTTTATAACATAGCCTGGCCACCTAACAAGCATTATAGCCTCAAATATATGCATGGTGGTTTTCAACATATAATAACATTGTCATCATCTTGTACTGTGGGAAAATGTTTGGACATTCAGATCATTTGGTGCCAACTCGAGGAAATACCTTAAAACTTTAAAACTTACTGTGAGATTTCTGATTTTTTTTTTCTTTTTTGGCTTTTAGCAGCACTTAAATTATTCTCTTGAATTGGTATCATTAAGACCTTCATTAGGATCATTAGAACCCTTGTAGGTCAAGGGAAAGATTCATTTCATGGGCCTTGTAATTATTGCTGCTGAACATCTTTAAAAGCCAATGGACATTTTTACAGATAGAAGCATAAAACCAGACTTTCAGCTCTTAGCACTGCTTTACTTCTGGGTTCTCCAAGAGGATAAATGCTTGACACCATAAACCTATTTAGTGCTTACATAAAAGTTGCTTTTATTGTAATCATCAATTTTACCAATTAGCCAGAAACTTAATACTTCTTTTTTTTTGTCCTGTCATATATAATTATGTGCTTACAGGGACAAATAACCATGTTACAGTGGCAATAGGAAATTGAGTACCACTTGTTCATAACTAACCATTTGAATAAGAGCAAGGTAAGACAGTATAAAGGTAATTTTCCTTGAACAAATGCAATTATTTGCATATTTTATAATCTCAGAACAATTCGCAAGTCATTTTTTTTTTGCTCTTTTAATTATATCAGCAAAATTAGGTAGTTCAGAAGAGATTGGAAGGTAATAGCTGCTTAAATCCCATTTTTCTAACCACTCCTAGTGCAATCTTTGTAAATATGTATTGGTAGATTAATGAGGAAATTAAAAGCCAATTTGGGTTGATATGTGGACAACTAATCTTTTCAGTAAACAGTGTCTTGTTAATTAGTTTAAGAAAGAAGAGTGATTAATTAGGCTGCAGAAAAGACTGAAGAGGTTCACTTATAGGACTTAGTTGGAAAAGACTCAACAAAAGATAAGTTTACTGGACCCAGCCACACTGATGAGCTGTTCTCAATCTGGGTAGCCCTGAGACAATAGGCAGAGGAAATTAATTTAAATAGCAATCGAGGACATTCCAGACAGAGATTAAACATAAACTGTAGTATCGGCAGTGAGAGTAATGTAACTAAGTTGAATTTTGAGGGATGTAGTGAATCTCTGTCTCTTCTGATGCTTAGCTCAGTGACTCAGTAGCATTTTAGGCAGCTATTAGATTTTTTGAAATCTTCTTTATAGTGTGTATTGGTTACCTTTTGTTCCATAACAAATTACCACAATCTTAGCAACTTAAGACAACATCCATTTATTACCTCAGTTTCTCTGTGTCAGGAGTTCATTTTTGTCAAAGAGTTCTCATCTGGAGTCTCTATTAGAGGAACATCTGCTTCCCTGCTTAGTTCCCTACAGAGGACCCAGAGCCCATGTCCAAAGTAACAGCCAGAGGCTAAAACCTAGACTGAATCAGAACTCTCAGTGGGGGCTTGTGTCAGGCTGGACTCTGAAGATGAGTGGTGATATATCGTGTGGTGATCATGTCAGCCAGAACTGTGGCTGCGGTATAGCTCTGGTTCTAGGATTCTCAATGCAGTGTAGTCCTGGTTCTAGGATAATGTCTGATGCTCCACAACCTGTAAGTGTTGCTGTGGGTAATTCCTCATATCCTATAGCAGTCTTACAAAGAGGTAAATAAGGTATCTCCTCAGCTTATGTCCAAGTTAACATTAAGGGAGAACTGTAAAAATCTACCTCTTTTAAAATGCTCTCTTGATTGCTTCAGAGGAAGAAAGAGATACCACTCACTGTTCATAAAAATCTTCGTTATTACTACAATATTAGTAGTTTTAAAATATTTATTCCATCTCATTATTTTAGCAGCTTTGTACCTTAGTGCACAGAACTATTTAGTATACCTTTATTTTCAGAAATATAAAATCAAATTTTAACCAATAACTCAATTGTTTCTGGTTTTATAGGTTTATAAAAACATATTATGGACTGATATTTTCAGTTTTATTTGCAAGAAAATGATCAATGGAATGAAATAACTGAAGTATAAGAGAAGATATATTTTTTAAAAAGGAAGCCTTTGTACAGATCGCCGGATCCACAGAAGCACTACCCCAGCGCAGAAAGATGCCTTAATCTTAAATACACCCATTTGTGCTACATCAACTTACTGCTACAAAAGTGACTTAATTTTACTCTGGAAATAACACCCACCTGTTATGAGATGCTACACTATGAGCTATCAAGTCACATGTTAACAGAGTATATGTATTTTTTTGACATCTGAGTTAAATAATTAAGTGTTGTTTCTTAGTATCCATATTAAGTTTCACTCCTGAAACACAAGCTGAAAAGTTATCTTAAGTACATGTAGGGCAGTATAGTGGCTGAAGGTGAATAATAATATCTATTTACTGTTGCTTATACTGTGTAAGGAAAAGAAAATAACCTTTTTTTTATTGTGTGTTGCTGATTTATAATTACTGTTTTATACTTTTCAACATTTATAATAAAGTTTTTTATTGTTGGCTATAAGATAACACTCAGAAAGATTCAGATATCTAAATATAATTATTTAAAACATGGAGCACATTTGTATGATTCATTGATGGCTTAGTTCTAAGCATTAATATAACCATGTAATGTAGTGTTGTGCCTGAGGCTTAAAGGAAACTTGGCAGCATAGGAAACATTTTTGGTTCTCGCTACATTTAAATTACTTTTTTGTTGAACTTTCATGGGTATTTTTATGGTCAGGGAGTCACAAAGGCACATGTGCTATAGAAATATTGGACACAGAATAGTGGCCAATATTAGACTAATAGAAGAAAAGTAAAGAGGAAAATAGGCAGGTATTGTAAGCTGTTAAAAATTATTTATGGCCCCAAGGTATTGGCCCCAACATGCTGTTGACTTTCAAATGACAATTAAGTGATTACTAGAAATTACTTTGAAACTTTTTACAGTATTCCAGTAACAGCTTAAACAGTGACTGAAAGGAAGTTTGAACTAGGGTAAAACTGCTTAGTGTAATTCTGCTTTCTGGAAAGAAATTCTAACCTAAGCAGTCATTTAAGACTTCCAGTCTGAGCAGTGGATTCCACTCTTACACACAAAATTTTAAATCTGACTTTCTAAACACCAGCCCCTTTCTGCCTGGTAGACCTAGATCTCCTTTTTCTTTTGAAATGCAATCTAAGTGACAGGAATTGTTGCATTAATTTTAAAGGCAAATACTGTATCCTATAAAGGAGAAGCCAGGTAGAAATATTACTCCTCACGTATCCTGTTTGGTCAAATATACACAAACCAAAATGATTGGATTGTTTCCAGCATCGGGTAGAGATAAATCTTAACCAGCATCTGTAAATATCAACTGTTACAATTTCCCTATCTGTAACATGGAATTGGGGGGAAAGCGTGTTATGCATGAGTTGGACTAGGTGATCTCTCACATTCTTTGATTCTTAATTTTGCAAAATTAACCTTACATTTCATTCATCCAATAAATATTTTTGGAGTATCTTCTGTATGCCAAACATATGCTAGAGATAGTGCTATGATTTCCTAATGTAGCATATATTTTATACTCAGCTATTCCAGGTATTAGTTCAGAGGATTTGTCTAATTCTGTTGGCCGTACTAATACTAGATTTTAAAAGGAAGTTATGTGTTTTTTTTTTTTTCCTTTTGAACCAAAGGAACGAGTTAGCTTTGAAAATATAGTTTGGAATACTATTATTATGATTCTTCTATCTTTATTTCAACTTTGTCGTCCCAATAATCTTGACTCTAGAACTGAGAGTTAAGGGATAACAAAATATCACTTCATTTTGGCATTGTGTGTATTATAAGGAAATTGTGAATGTTTAAACCTACTTGACTACTTTCAGAATTATTCTTCTGGTACTTTTTGTGAGCATTTTTACATTTAGATCAAAGGATTTTCATGCATTTTCATGATTAACAATTGAGGAAACATAAATTTCCCCTTTAACCTATCCAGGCACTTTTGCGGTGGTGTATCCTTCTCTTTTAAGTTGTATTTCACCATCATCTTTAATAGCATAGCAAACACCTTTTCAGAAATTATCACTTGAAGCCTTTTGCTTTAGTTATCTTTGCTTTAATTTATAGCCAACATTTTGCCACATTCTAAATATTTGGCTGATTTATTCATACATATTACTGGTCGTTCAGCAAGGGCCTACAAGCTGCATGGGAGTCAGGGCAAGGCTGCCTCTTTGGTATTTGAACTGATATTGATTAGTTCTATCAACTCTTTGTGGGGGGAATGGTCAAAATGAAAGCCTTCAAAATGTATTAGTGCTATCTATGATCCGTCAAACACTTGGATAGTTGTGGTGTGATATTTAAGGAAAATAAAGTTGAATTTCAGGTCTTGCCATTGCCATTAAAGACAAAGTCGACAGGAGTCTTGGTTTTACCTGGGTAAAGATTTACTCGAATATTCAGTACCTGGGGCATCTGACCAATATCACTTTGCCAAACCAAAGAGCAGCTGCAGTACAGTAGTTATTAAACACAAACATGTTTACAGAGTTTAATTCCATCTTTACATTTGGATGATTTTTAAAAACCTTTTTACATATTGAATGGTTTTGATCCAATGTGTCATAGGTGAATTTAATTGTAAGGTTAGTTTAAATCAAATATGCAGCGTTTACTTGAATTTTAATTCCTTTTGAAAGATTTTGACTATGTTTACAGGATTGTTCAAGTCAAAGATTATCAGACACATGAGATGTCCATTCAGTAATCTTTAAAGCAAATGTGTAGTAAGGGCTTAGTGTTAGGATCTGTGTATTTGGGGCACCAAATAGACAGTGACTTACAAATATGTTTTGCTTATGTTTTGTTCTAGGACTAGCACTGCTATCAATGGAAACTATTTTTCAAATAACTAATCTGTTATTAAGAAATTAATCATATTTTTGCATTTCAGCCAAAATAAAGAACCATATCTGATAATTTGTAAGACATAGGTAATATGTAAGCCTGAAATCCATGTGTTTGATATGATCTGAACTCTATTTTCCAATCTAAATTAAAAATGCAATATAGAAAGGTCCATATTTTTCTAATGACTTCACTTTATATTATTTTGTTGGGTTGCATAAAGGCAAGGAATCGTATTTGTATTAAAAGATTAAGAAAGCTATTAGTCCAGTTTATTATATTTGTACATGACTGCAGATGAGGCTATGCCCATTTAAAAGAAAAGATGGACACTATTTTAAAGTAATCTTTAATATGTTTTTATAGAAACAAATTTGAAATACAGTTTATTTTGGTTGTCTTTACTTATCAAGTACTGTAAGTCCTGTATCCGTTTCTCATAAGTATAATCCTGGACCATGACTTAATATTAACTCTTTGCTTTGCCTTTTGGATGTCCTAATCTACATTAACATGAAGGCTGAACATTTTTTAACTTTTTTTTCAAAAATCATAATAATGATTTACTTTATTAATAAAATAAAGTCCTGAAAGAACAGGTTTGTTGTTGTTGTTGTTGTTGTTGTTGTTGTTGTTGTTGTTACAAAGTGGTATTTACAAATGAGAGAATAACTATTATTTTGGTCATGTTGCAAATTTGATAAAGTAGTGTTTAGAGAATTAGCTAATAATTTGGGAGGAAGCACATCTAAGACTATTTGAGTGCAGCAGTGTTTTAGTTTACATAGGCCTGAGGTATAGATTGCTTTATTCAAAAGGTTTTAAATTTGCTTTTACTGAACATAAGTTGATTTTCAATTCAAAAGTCACTTTAGGATTGTAAGTACCTTTGAAACCCTATAAGCATTGTTGAATTGTGGCTGTCAAAATGCTGAATAATGGGTTTTATCTTGTGTAGAATTCTTTTTGACATTATGTTATAATTCCCTTCCCAGTCAACAAAGTTTTGATATTTGAGGCTGCTGAATAAAACAGGAAGGCTCTGAGAGCTAGGATTCCCAGTTTTTAGACTAGCAAAATTTCAAAACACTCGCAGGAACCAGTAGAGATGAAGCAAACTTTATGGTTTTTTTTGGGGGGGGGGTGGTAAGCAGAGGGGAATTTAGAGCGATATGTTTGGGGTAGGAAGGAAAATAGACCATTAACTGGCCAAATGGCCATTTTGACACCCAAAGCACTAATGACATAATGCTAGCTCTACTTTTCTCACTTCTCATAAGCTATCTTTTCAGAAACATTCTGGAAAATTGAGTGATGTTGGCCTCTTTTATCTATCTTACAGTCATGCACCCCAGAATCTAGAGGAATGAGAACTAACAATTTTCTGTGTAACAGGTTTTAATGAATGTTTTAACACTCCTGTGAAGTTAACCTCATTTTCTTTAACCCTTCCATATCAGTGCCTTCCATCTGATACAGAGGATTTAAGTGCCATTTCCACTCCTTAATCTACCATCTGTTGTTCTTCAAGCAAGAATGTTACCTCTCAGCCCATTCACCAGTAAGGTAATTCTTTTCATCCAGGATTTCCAATCCAGTAGCGTGCTTCCATCACACTTCCCCATGACTCCAAACCAAGTTATTAGGGCTCTGTGCTGCCCAAAGGACTGAACTACCATTACTAATTTAGCCATATATTGGTCACTCATGCTTTCAAGACAGTTCTAGATTATAAATCCTTGAGGACTTTATTTTGATACTACCTACCCACAAAATGAACACTGGAGTTCAGAAAAGAATTGTAAGGAATTTCATGTTCATTACTCTGTCATGTCCCAAGTTCTCAAAGAAAAGCATCATAGCCTATAAAATTATCCCAAACTTGAAAAAGATTAGTCAAACAATCCTTGACACATTTTAGTGGAGATATAAATTTGTGGTGCCACATCATTGCAGAGCAGTTTGGCAATACCAAGTTTTCAAATGCCCATATTCTCTGACCTATCAGTTCTACTTTGGGGAATTTTGTAGATTTACTTCTTCACTGTGAACAGTACCTAAGGATATTAGTTGCAGAGCTGTTTGAACCAAGGGAAGAATGGAAACAGCATGTTCCACTGCTATTTATGGTGGCAGAACATTCACAAGAGAATTGAGGGTCAGGAATAGGTTACATTTCAGTTTGCCCTTTCATACTATTTTTATATTATGTGCACCTGTTACTTTTAAAAAAGAAAAATGGGTTAGGCATTCTAGATCAGTGAGGGAGAAATAGTTGTTTGAGATGTGATTCTGGACCAGCGTGCCAGCCATTTGGGAAAAAATGAAGTTGCTCTATCCTTCACATCTTACATCAGAACATATTCCACTTGGCTCATGAACTTAATTAAACATTAGAAAATGAAAACAAATGCTACAGCAAAAGCATGGGCAACAAATTCTATAATGGGCTTGGAAAGATATTTCTAAGTGGGCATGAAACTGCTGCTCTTGAAGAAAAACAGATTTGAGCACATGCAAATTTAAGAGGAAAACTAGCACTAAGGAAAAAATAGAGGTAGAACAAGAAATTCACAAAAGAAATAGGGATCAATAATTGCATATGAAAAGATGCTTGGCTTCATTAAATAAGGAAATACAAGTGAAAACACCGATAAGATTATTTTTGTCTAAGACAGCCAGTAGCCAGTTTTGCTGAGGATATGGGCAAAGAAGAATTTTGATGGGAATGTAAAATGAGTTAACTTCACTAAAAAAGTAATTTGGCAATATATGTCCAAGTTTCACTGTGCATAATCTTGGTACTGGCCACTGTACTCTTAGGAGTTTATTTAGAGATATGCACCTAAGGCTGGGTTTTTGAGAGGATTTTTGAAAAGCAGCACATGTTCATTTATAGGGAATCAGCTAAATTATGTTACTCCTTTCCAGAGACTACAGTGAAGGCATTTGAAGAAGTTTTTGGATAGCTATATACATAAAAACTGAAGTATCTCCATGGGAAAGATCTCGAAGACATGACTCTACGTACATGGTATGATCCCACCTAGAGCTTTCAAAGTACATATGTGTACCTGTGTGCTCAAACTCAGCCAATTTGTTGAGCATCTGCTCCAGAGGTTTGGTGAGTGCTGGGACCAGAGAGAACGCATAGATACAGCCTGCCCTGCTTTCCAGGGCTGACTTGGGGTGGGGGGCAGCTGCTCCTACCCTCCTGGCTGCTGGGGGAATATGGGCACCCAGGACCTCCACACTGAGATGGTAAAGGAAGCTCCCAGTCCTGAATCCGCCAGGGCCCAAGCAGGCAGTGCAAGGGCCCAGGACATCAGCAGGCCTCTGGGCATTCTGGTACAGGGGATGAAAAATGGCCGCTTATAATCTACACATTTAATGCAATTCTTATCAAAGTACCATCCATTTTTTTCAAAGAAATGGAACAAATAATCCTAAAATTTATATGGAACCAGAAAAGACCTCGAATAGCCAAAGGAGTATTGAAAAGGAAAGCCAGAGTTGGTGGCATCACAATTCCAGACTTCAAGCTCTATTAAAAGCTGTCATCATCAAGACAGCATGGTACTGGCACAAAAACAGACACAGAGATCAATGGAACAGAATAGAGAGCCCAGAAATAAACCCTCAACTCTATGGTCAACTAATCTTCGACAAAGCAGGAAAGAATGTCCCATGGAAAAAAGACAGCCTCTTCAATAAATGGTGTTGGGAAAATTGGACAGCCACATGCAGAAAAATGAAATTGGGTCATTTCCTTACACCACACACGAAAATAGACTCTAAATGGATGAAGGACCTCAATGTGAGAAAGGAATCCATCAAAATCCTTGAGGAGAACACAGGCAGCAACCTCTTCGACCTCAGCTGCAGCAACATCTTCCTAGGAACATAGCCAAAGGCAAGGGAAGCAAGGGCAAAAATGAACTATTGGGATTTTATCAAGATCAAAAGCTTTTGCACAGCAAAGGAAACAGTTAACAAAACCAAAAGACAACTGACAGAATGGGAGAAGATATTCGCAAACGACATATCAGATAAAGGGCTAGTGTCCAAAATCTATAAAGAACTTAGCAAACTCAACACCCAAAGAACAAATAATCCAATCAAGAAATGGGCAGAAGACATGAACAGACATTTCTGCAAAGAAGACATCCAAATGGCCAAAAGACACATGAAAAAGTGCTCCATATCACTCGGCATCAGGGAAATACAAATCAAAAACACAATGAGATACCACCTCACACCAGTCAGAATGGCTAAAATTCACAAGTCAGGAAACAACAGATGCTGGCGAGGATGCAGAGAAAGGGGAACCCTCCTACACTGTTGGTGGGAATGCAAGCTTGTGCAACCACTCTGGAAAACAGCATGGAGGTTCCTCAAAATGTTGAAAATAGAACTACCCTATGACCCAGCAATTGCACTACTGGGTATTTACCCTAAAGATACAAACGTAGTGATCCGAAGGGGCACGTGCACCCGAATGATTATAGCAGCAATGTCTACAATAGCCAAACTATGGAAAGAACCTAGATGTCCATCAATAGACGAATGCATAAAGAAGATGTGGTATATATACATAATGGAATACTATGCAGCCATCAAAAGAAATGAAATCTTGCCATTTGCGACGACGTGGATGGAACTAGAGGGTATCATGCTTAGCGAAATAAGTCAATCGGAGAAAGACAACTATCATATGATCTCCCTGATATGAGGGAGAGGAGATGCAACATGGGGGGTTAAGGGGGTAGGAGAAGAGTAAATGAAACAAGATGGGATTGGGAGGGAGACAAACCATAAGTGACTTAATCTCACAAAATAAACAGAGGGTTGATGGGGGGAGGGGGGTTGAGAGAGGGGGAGGGGGTTATGGACATTGGGGAGGGTATGTGCTATGGTGAGTGCTGTGAAGTGTGTAAACCTGGTGATTCACAGACCTGTACCCCTGGGGATAAAAATATATGTTTATAAAAAATTTAAAAAATATGGCCGCTTATGAGGTGCCTCCTTTGGCTGCTTGGAAGTGATGACCACCTGTTTGGAAGATTTACCAACTATAAACCTGTGCGTATAGTGTAGATAAGCTTCTGTAAGCCTTTCCCACAAACTTTTAAACTTGAAGCCCTTTTCGGCGACCTGTGACCTTTCTAGATTCAGAGAAGCTATTAACAAAAGTTAAAGGGACAATTAGAGAAAAGACTTGTTTTGTGATCTTTTTGTTAAAATTCACTCAAGTGACACTTCATCTGGAAATGACTTTTGGAAATGCAGCCTCTACATCACGTTTTGGATTCACATCCACATATTTTGTCCAGGGTTGGAGGGAAGGAGAGAAGACAATGAGAGGCGGGGAAAGGTTTCCCCAGAGCTGGTGTGTTGGAGCCATTTCCCTGGATGTGTGCTATCACTCAGCACTCCTGTACGTAGTATATATAGTGATTAAACTTCAGTCCTTAATTAAAGTATGTTGCTTTTTTAGATGTTTAGAGGTGCTCATCCTATTTAACAGTAGATATAGAAAGGGTTAATATTTTGCTCTTCTTAGATTGTCTTTCTAATAGAAACACTGAACCACTCTGAAAAATAATTCATCTATACTTTTCACTGAGTAGATGGAGGAGACTGGGAAGTGAATTATACACATTTCCTATAATGTTGCTGTATACATGGTGTATACAATAGAAAAGGGTGTGCTCTGATTTCATATGACAGAGGATTGATAAATATTTTGTATACTTTCTTGGTTAAATTTGTAAGAAGACTTTTAAACAGTACTTTTAGAAGTGAAATTCTTAACCTACCTCTGGAGTACAACATGCCTGTATTTTGTCCTTTAGTTAGGTTGGGAAGACAAAAAATAAGGAGAGATTTTGCCAAAATGTCATATTTTGGAGACACTTTCAGATTATAACCATTCCTCCCCATGTGCATTTTATTCCAAACAGCTATACATAGAGTTAACATTGTAAGTCCATATTTTAACATCTAGTCTTTCTAGATACTTTGAAGTGAAGATGTTTGTTACACATAGTAAAATGATGTGCTTTTGGTACTTTTTTTTTTTTTTTTTTTTTGGTTATTAAGTTCAAAACCTAATATCCTGTGATGGAGTTTATTTTAAAAGAAAAAAAAAAGAAAAAAAAGGACTGTCCTCTGAAACTGATGTCGTTTCCCTCTCTTTGAGCTGTATCACATTTATGAACTCTTTCCTGGACAAATTACAAAAGAATGTATGAAAGGAAATGTCCTATGCCATCTGTTCATTTTTAGAAAACACTCCAAATTATACTTGATTCCATATGTGTGGGGGGCTTGGGGGGTTTGTTTTGGTTTTGATTGTTAAATGATCTTTTATTGAAATGTTTTTCTTTGTAGTTCTTAACTAGCGGGGCATTCCACTGCACCATTATTGATGTCATCTATGATGTCATGAGGGCAGCGACCACCAACATTGCAGCCCACAGACTGGGCAGTGCCCAGGACCTCTCTAATGGTTTCAGACAGTTCTCTGGCTAAAGATTGGTGCCACATGTGTCGGGCATTGCTGACAATCTCATCAAAAGTGATATTTCCACTGTGCTTAATGTTTTCCTGCTTCTTTCTGTCTCTTGGCAGTTCCTTGAGGGCTTTGATAATCAGGGCAGAGGCAGAAGGTAGCCCTTCCAGTCTGGGCCTGCCTGTTCCAAATGGTAGATCTCATAGTCATCCTCAAACCCTTCCAGTCACCAGTTGCCTTAGTGATGTCATCACCAGCCATTTTTTCTGGAGACAGACCAGGGGGCTGATCGTAGGTGCCAGGGCAGATGTGGCACCAGAGCACCTCAGGTACATGAGTGTGATCTCACTGGGGTCAAACTTAGGGGTCGTGGTGGAGGTGGCTGACTGAAGAGAACACTCCTCAGAACCCCAAACCAAAAGATTCATATGTGTTTGTAGTGGATACAGTTAAATTTCTTCGGGTGCCTGGGTGGCTCAGTCTGTTAAGCATCTGCCTTCAGCTCAGGTCATGGTTTCAGGGTCCTGGGATCAAGTCCCACATCAGGCTCCTGCTCAGTGGGGAGCCTGCTTCTCTCCCTCTGCCACTCCCCCTGCTTGTACTCTCTCAAATAAATAAAAGAAATTAAGTTTCTTATTTTGAAACAACCTAGATGTCTTGGGTGATGACGCATGATATAGAGCTAGTGGAATAACATTTTATAAATATCTTTCTGTTTAATTTTATGTAAAACTGGAGAACTATTTTATAGGTAGAATTGTTAAACCACTTTGGGAAGTACACATTCGGTGCTTGTTCATTGGTTTGTGAGTGAGATAAAAGGCAGTACAAGGTTGAGGTTCTACAGATGTGTTTCTATGTAGATTATAGCTGCAGACTGATCTGTATCAATCAGCATTTGATACAGCTATACTCTATAGATACATTGTTAAACACTTAAATGGAAAACATGCTTTCTTGCTAATTAATACTCTAGTAGTATAGGTCAAATATTGATTAGAAGCATTCAATTATATATTCTGTGCTTTATTGTTTAATGTCTTATTCTGATTATTAAAAGAGAAGACACTCTTCTAATTGAAATATTTATAGGGGCCTGATGTTCTTTCCTGCTTCTAAGATGAAAAATTTTATTCTCCTACCGAGGACTAGACTACCTTTCTTTATTAACTGAGTTGGTGATGTTCACTCATACTGATTAAAAAAAACTAGTGCTTCCAAACTTTGATACAGGACATTATTCATGACAAATGAAAAAGTGAGGTACAAAACCATGTGTATGATCCTCAGTCATATAAAAAATGTGTATGCCTAGGGTCACCTGGGTGGCTCAGCGGGTTAAGCCTCTGCCTTCAGCTCAGATCATAATCCCAGGGTCCTGGGATCGAGCCCCGCATTAGGCTCTCTGCTCAGCAGGGAGCCTGCTTCTCCCTCTCGATCTGCCTGCCTCTTTGCCTACTTCTGCCTACTTGTGATTCCTCTCTCTGTCAAATAAATAAATAAAATTTATTTAAAAAAAATGTGTATGCCTAGATGCCATGCTCTGATATTGTGGTTTTTAAGTGAATTTGTTTTGGGACTCCTGGGTGGTTCAGTCGGTTAAGTGTCTGACTCAGTTTCAGCTCAGGTCATGATCTCATGGGTGGTGGGATTAAACCCCCAGTCAGGCTCCAGGCTCAGCAGGGAGTCTGCTTTTAGATTCTCCCCACCTGGGCTCACACACTCTTCCTCTCTTAAAAAAATAAATAAATCTTTAAAAAAATAAGTGGATTTATTATTTAATTATTTTTCAGTTTTCTGTGCTAAACACATTGCTTTTAAATCTGTGGAGAAAAACATACATAGAAACATCGAAGGAGACTAGAAGGAAACACCAAAACAGTTGGGAAAAGGGGGAGGGGTCAGCAGGGCAGTAGTGAAGGGATCTTCTGTGTTTTGCTTTATATGTTATATACTACAGGAATCTTTCTTTTTTAAAGATTTATTTAATTAAGAGAGAGAGAACAGGGGAGGGGGGAGGGAGAGAGATGATCCCAAGCAGACTCCCCACTGAGCATGGAAGCCATCACGGGACTGGATCCCACAATCCTCAGATGATGACCAGAGCCAAAATCAAGAGTCAGATGCTTAACTGACTGAGCCACCCAGGCATCCCTATGTAAATCTTTCAATGTATGTATATTAAAACCAGATGAGAAAGTGAAAAAAAGGTATTTGTGAGAAAAATTTGTAACACTATCTTATTTCACTATTCTCCCAGTACCTAAAAATAGTGCCAGTCACATAGTAGTCACTCAGTAGTTTCTCAGTGTAATTCCCTACAAAGAAAACAATAACTGTGCAGACATGGAGATCTGGAAGGACATTATTTTTGTAATCAGGAAAAAACGTTCAGTACTACCTTCTGACTGGAAGATTATCTTCCAGTACTGGTGCCAGGCATTGATACAAGAGTTCCACTTGGTGGGACCTGTGCCTGGGAAATGCAGCTATGTGAGTATGCCTGCACACAGATACACATGACAGCATCATTTGAGATTGGGAAAAAATTAGAAATAACTAATTATCCATAATGAAAGATATTAAATTCTTAATGGATATATCCATTCTCTACAATACTATGCTTTTTTTTTTTTTTAAGTAAAAAGAAGTATCTATATAGACTGACAGAGAAGGCCCATGATACATTGTTGAGTGAAGAACAAGCAAGTTCAGACTATCAGTAGCTGCAACAACTCCGGTGGCTCTCAAGGAATTACGCTGAGTGAAACAAGCCAACATAATCCCATTTATATAACACTCTTGAAATAAAAAAACTTCTGGAAGTGAAGAATAGATGAGTGGTTGACAGAGGTTGGGAAGTGGAGACTGGAGTTAAAAATGGAGAGTGTGAGAAGCCCTGTGGTGATAGCACAATTCCATACCTTGATTGTGGTGGTTACACAATTCCACACGTGACAAAATTTCATAGGAAACTGTACACACTAACAAGTGAGTGCACGTAAAACCATGAAATTGAAGTAAGCCCTAGGTTGTACCAATGTTACTTTCCTGGTTTGGTACTGTACTATAGTTAAGTAAGATACTACCACTGGGGGCAACAGAGTGAAGGATACACAGGGCCCCTTAGTACTTTTTGCAACTTTCTGTGAATCTCTAGTTCCAAATAATAAGTTGGAAAAAGCAAGTTGCAGAACAAAGTGTATAGTATGATTCCTTTTTTAAAGTATGTTATGGATCAGTCGTCTTGACTCCAGCTCATGTCATGATCTCAGGGTCGTGGCTTTAAGCCCTGTGTCAAGCTCCACGCTCAGTGGGGAGTCTCCTTGAGGATCTTCTCTCCCTCTACTCCCCCCAGCTTGCCTTCTCTCTCTCAAAACTAAATAAATCTATAAAAAGATAAACATATGTTATACACACACATGCACATGTGTTAGCATGTCAAATTTATATGCATAGGAAAACACCTAAAGGGTAGACAGCAAATTGTTCCTACTACTTAGCCCTGGGGACGAGAAGGGCAAGCAGGAGTGGGCTGACAGAGGAGGGAAGACTTCACTGCTTCCTCCACATGTTTGCACACTGTTTAGACTTTTTTCTCAATGGAAATATTATACTTTTATTTTAGTAACCAATAAGAAATGTTTTGAGTGGTGCCTTTAAAACAGGAGGACTAAGGCTGTATGAATGGCCAAGAAGTTGTCACCTTCCTTTTTAAATAATGAAATCTAAACACCATGGGAATCAGCTCAGTAAAATTCCCGCAGCATCAAAATAAATACAAAGTAACATCTGCTTCTTAGAAATTTCAAAGAGGCAAGGGAAGCAAGGGCAAAAATGAACTCTTGGGACTTTATCAAAATCAAAAGCTTTTGCACAGCAAAGGAAACAGTTAACAAAACCAAAAGACAACTGACAGAATGGGAGAAGATATTTGCAAATGACATATCAGATAAAGGGCTAATATCCAAAATCTATAAAGAGCTTAGCAAACTCAACATCCAAAGAATAAAGAATCCAATCAAGAAATGGGCAGAAGACATGAAAAGACATTTCTGCAAAGAAGACATCCAGATGGCCAAAAGACACATGAAAAAGTGCTCCACATCACTCGGCATCAGGGAAATACAAATCAAAAACACAATGAGATACCACCTCACACCAGTCAGAATGGCTAAAATTCACAAGTCAGGAAACGACAGATGCTGGCGAGGATGCAGAGAAAGGGGAACCCTCCCACACTGTTGGTAGGAATGCAAGCTGGTGCAACCACTCTGGAAAACAGCATGGAGGTTCCTCAAAAAGTTGAAAATAGAACTACCCTATGACCCAGCAATTGCACTACGGGGTATTTACCCTAAAGACACAAACGTAGTGATCCGAAGGGGCACGTGCACCCGAATGATTATAGCAGCCATGTCCACAATAGCCAAACTATGGAAAGAACCTAGATGTCCATCAATAGATGAGTGGATAAAGAAGATGTGGTATATGTATACAATGGAATACCATGCAGCCATCAAAAGAAATGAAATCTTGCCATTTGCGATGACGTGGATGGAACTTGAGGGTATTATGCTTAGCGAAATAAGTCAATTGGAGAAAGACAGCTATCATAAGATCTCCCTGATATGAGGAAGTCAAGAAGCAACATGGGGGCTTTGGAGGGTAGGAAAAGAGTAAATGAAACAAGATGGGATTGGGAGGGAGACAAACCATAAGAGACTCTTAATCTCACAAAACAAACTGAGGGTTGCCGGGGGGTAGGGTGGTAGGGAGAAGGTGGTTGGGTTATGGACATTGGGGAGGGTATGTGCTATACTGAGTGCTGTGAAGTGTGTAAACCTGGGGATTCACAGACCTGTACCCCTGGGGCTAATAATACATTATATGTTAATTTTTTAAAAAAGAAATTTCAATGAACCTTAGTTGTCATCATAAATAAAGAGTATAGTCAACAGAAACAACCTTGACTGTGAAGATAAAGCTACCTGGCTAGAATCAGACCCGTGTGCCCTAAGGCTTTCAGGATCTGCGCTGACACCACAAATAACTCTTGATTTCAGTTAGGGACAATTTATTGAACATAGTATAAGAGGAATTTAGGATTGTGGCTAGAAGTAAAGTTAATGTGAAACAATATATATGATCTTTATTGTGCTGCTCATGCGGCTTATGTGGGCAAATTATTCATGTTCAAGTTAAGGTACAAAGAAGGAAGAAAAATGGCTGGAATAGAAAGTCTTCCTTTTTAACAACACCCTTTTTAAAGAAAAACAAAAAGGGCAGCAAGTAAGAAAAATAAAATGAGGAATCAATGCTTTGAAGTTTCTGGCTTCTGGTATGAGAAAATGTGAGTTTCCATAATAGAGAAGGCTAGTAAGAAGGTAGATGCTTTGAGGTGGAAGAGAGAGTTGGTTTTGAACATCTTAACTTTGAGGTAACATGTAGGTAAAGACATCAAATAATGGGATGTTTCAATCTGGAGCTTAGAAGAGATAGTACAAATTTTGTGCATCAGATCTATAGCCTGGAAATGATCACCAGTAATGGCAAATTCATAGATAAGTATGTAAAATTATATTTTATTAATTTCTCTAAAAGCTGTTCTTCTTTAAAACAAAAATTATAGGGGCGCCTGGGTGGTTCAGTGGGTTAAGTCTCTTCCTTCGGCTCAGGTCATGGGTCCTGGGATTGAGTCCTGCATCAGGCTCTCTGCTTGACAGGGAGCCTGCTTCCTTCTCTCTCTCTCTCTCTCTCTGCCTGCTTGTGATCTCTCTCTGTCAAATAAATAAAATCTAAAAAAAAAATTATAATGCTATATTGTGAGATTTGTAACATTAAAAGCACAAAAAATTGGGTTGGTAAATGAAACTATACAGTTGTAATGAAAATAGTGTAATATTAACTCTAAGTAGACTGATAACTTAAAGATGTAGTTCCTAATTCCTGGAGATGCCACTAAAAATTACTGCAGAGCAATATAGCCTAAAAGTGAACAGAGGAGCCAAAACGGAATAATAAAAGATGTTAACCCAAAAGAAGTCAAGAGAGGAACTGACACAAAAACCAAATGAGAGTAGTAGAAAACAAATAGCAAAAAGCAGACCTTAATCATAACTTAAATGTAAATATACTAAATACTACAATTCAAAGATAGTAATTGTCAAAACTGGATTTTTTTTTTTTTTTTTTTTTTTTAAGCAAGACCCTAGGGGCAACTGGGTGGCTTAGTCGGTTGGACATCTAACTCTTGATTTCAATTCAGGTCATGATCTCAGGGTCATGAGTTCCAGCCCCGCATCTGGCTCCATGCTGGGCATGCAGCCTGCTTAAGGTTCTCTCTCTCCCTTTCTCTCTGCCCCTCAATCCACACTTATGCACGCACTCTCTCACCCTCTCTCTCTTAAAAAAAAAAAAAAGTAAGACCCGATTATATGATTATATGCTGTCTCTAAGAAATGTATTTTAAACACACACAAAAAAACCTTGAAAGTAAAAGAATGAAATAAATATACATGTCATGCAAACATTAGTCATCAGATAAAATATGCTTTCATAATGATAAAAGATCAATACTTCAGGAAGGCATAATACAGATTTATATGTGCCTAATTACAAAGCTTCAAAATACATGAAGTAAAAACAACTAAAGGGAAAAATAGACAAACCTGGAGTATTTTAAATCACTTTCTTTATAATTGATTAAATGTCTATACCAAAAGTCAGAATATAAGAATATAAAGAGTTGAGTGACACTATCACCCACCTTGACCTGATATTTACAGAACAGTACACCCATTATCCATAGAATGCACTGATCTTCATTAACACATGGGATGTTCACTAAGACCACATGGTGAACTATAAAAAATTTCCAAATTTTGAAAGATTGGGGCACCTGGGTGGCTCAGTTGGCTAAGCGCCTAACTTCAGCTCAGGTCATGATCCTAGAGTCCTGGGATCAAGCCCCACATCAGGTTCCGGGTTCAGCAGGGAGCCTGCATCTCCCTCCCCTCTCCAATCATGCTCTCTCTTGCTATCTCTGTTGCTATCTCTGTCTCTCTCTCTTAAATAAACAAAATAAAATTTAAAAAAATTTTTTGAAAGACTGAAATATTTTTCAATGTCTTATTACTGTGACAGAATAAAATTAGGAATTAATAGCAATAACACCTCTACAAAAGATTGAAGTAAGACCCAAGGTCACGTAATACCTAAAATGTCCAAGATACAATAAAAAATCAATCATACCAAGAACCTGAACAGCCTCAACTTGAGAGAAAATATAAAGACACTGACACTGAGATGTTGGAGTTATCTGAAACATAAAATGTTTCAGTGAACAATTATAAATATTCTTGAAATAAATGAAAAATAGAAAGTCCCAGCAAAGAAATAGAAGATACAAAGAAGAAACAAATGGAAGTTACAGTTGAACTGAAAAATACAATAACAAAAAATAAATAAATACAATAAATACAATAACAAAAAAATAAATACAATAAAAAAATACAATAAATAAAATAGAAAACATAATGGATGGGCTTAGCAGTAGAATGGAGGAAACAGAAGAAAAATATAGTGAAGTTGAAAATAGAATTATAGAAATTACCCAATCTGAACAACAGAAAATCAACTCAGGGTCGGGGAAGAAGGGGAGAACAGAACCTCAAGGACCTGTGGGACCATGACAAAATATCTAACATTCCTATTATTGGAGGTCAAGAAGAACAGGAAGAAGAGTGTGGGGCTGAAAAAGTATTTGTAGAAGTATGATTGAAAATGCCCCCAAATTTGACAAAATACATAAATCTACAGATTTAAGAAGTTGAGTGAACCCCAAATGATAAAAAAAAATCCAAGCCAACACCCATAATAATCAAACTTCTGAAAACTAAAGACAAAGGAAACAATTCTTAAAAACAGCAAGAGAAATGACACCTTTACCTAGAGGGAAAAACAAGTTGAATGGCAGTGGATTTGGATTCCTTACCTGAAAATAAGAAGCAGGAAGGAAGTGACACATTTTTCAAGCACTGAAAGATAGAACCACCAATGCGGAATCCTACATACATCTGGTGAAAATACTGGTCAGGAATAAAATTCACTTTCTAAGTGAATTCATGGTGACAGATCATAGCTACACTTGTGGTGAGTGCAGCATAACAAATAGATTAGATATTGAATCACTATGTTGTGTACCTGAAACTAACGTAATATTGTGTGTCAACTATACTTCAATTTTATTTTTTATTTTTGGGGGATTTTATTTATTTGACAGAGAAAGACACAGTGAGAGAGGGAGCACAAGCAGGGGGAGTGGGGGAGGAAAAAGCAGGCTTCCCGCTGAGCAGGGTGCCCGATGTGGGGCTCGATCCAGGACACCTGGGAAAGCTTGGCGCTTAATGACTGAGCCACCCAGGCGCCCCATACTTCAATTTTTAAAAAGTAAGTGAATTCATTGCCAGCAGACCTACCCCAAAAGAATGCCTACACAGAAAAGAAATGATAAAATAAGAATTCTTGCAACATCAGAAAGAAAGATGGAAGGAGCAACAACTTAGAGTTGGCTCCATGTTACATGTGATGGAAAAACTGGCTGCAGTGGCCATAACTACTAATCTTTGGAGGTTCGTACCCAATAGGAATATGAAGGATCTTTGTCCCAGTACTCCAAGAGAAAGCATCATTGCACCCCATGTATCTCAGTGGATCACATAACATTCCCTGAACCAGCCACAACTACAGGTGTACAATGTGCTCACTGGACCCGTTCTTGAGATGGAGGAAGACCCCACCTGCAGCAAAAGACTGAGAAAAGGGATAATTCCCTAGTGGAAAATCAGAGACTTGTTAGCAAGGAAAAAAAAAAAAAGTGTTCTGGGAGGAATTAATAGACGTTTCACTGTAATGAATAAATAAAGATGAAGAGCAAATAGAAAAAAAAACCCAAAAAACAAAAAACCCTTCACCACAAAGAAAACACCAAACTCAGATTGTTTCATTGGTGAACTCTATCAAACAGCTAAAGAAGTAATAATACCAATGTTACATAAATCTTTAAGAAGATAAAGGAGGAAGCTCCCAGCTTATTTTAGATATGGTGTAACCCTAATACCAAAACTAACAAAGGGATTACAAAAAATTAAGTTCCTACATAAACATAGGCAAAACAATCCTTAACCAAACAAAGCAAATAAAATCCAGCAATATATAAAAAGAATAATATATATCATAACCAAGTGAGTTTTATCTCAGAAGCCCTAGATTGGTTAGAGATCTCAAAATCAACCAATATAATCTAGCATATTACCTGAATAATAGAGAAAAAACAAATCAGTAGATTAAGGAAAAGCATTTTATAAAATTCAGCATCATTAATGATAGAAAATGCTCAGGAAAGCAGGAATACAAGGAAACAAGGCAAAATGTCCACTCTCATCACTTCTATTCACTGTAACACTGGAGGTTCTGTCCCATCTGGTAAGGCAAAAAGAATAAATGAAATGCATAAGCAACATAAAATAAGCAAAACTGTCCCTATTTGGGGATAACAATTCCTTAAAAAAATTCCAAGAAATTGGTAACAATGAAAAAAAAAAAAACCTGCTATAACAAATAAGATTAGCAAGGGCTCAGGATACAAGGTCAATATCAAAAATCAATTGTATTCCTATATATATGAGTATCAAAGGCATATAATAGTTATAATAAATTAAGGGAAATGAAAGTTTTCTACACTGAAAACTGCAAAACATTGCTGAGACAAAGAAGATTAAATAAATGGAGAGAGAACACATTTGTGGAGGGGAAGACTCAATATTTTCAAGATGTTAAAAAAAATACATTTTCAAGATGTTAGTTCTCCTCCAGATCTATTTGTAGATTCAATACAATCCTAACTCATGATCACAACAGGCATTTTTTATGTTTAAGAAACTGAGAAGCTGGGGCGCCTGGGTGGCTCAGTGGGTTAAAGCTTCTGCCTTTGGTTCAGGTCATGATCCCAGAGTCTTGGGATCAAGCCCCGCATCGGGCTTCTCTGCTCGGCAGGGAGCCTGCTTCCCTCTCTCTCTCTGCCTGCCTCTCTACCTATTTGTGATCTCTGTCAAATAAATAAATAAAATTAAAAAGAAAGAAAGAAAGAAACTGAGAAGCTGATTCTAAAATGTATATAGAAACACAAAGGACTTAAAAGAACCAAGACAACTTTGAAAAAGAAGAACAATATTGTAGTAGTTACACTTCAAAGTTTACCCTGAACTAAAAATAATTGAACCAGTGTGATATGGGCGTAATTACAAAACAAATGGATAGAACAGAATGAGTCCAGAAATATATGCACATTCATATGGTTGATGTATTTTCAGTAAAAATGCAATGCAAATGTAATGGGGAAGTATTTGAACAAATGGTACTGAACCAACAGTGTCCAAATGTAAAACAAAAGTGAACTTTGATTCCTATCTGATATCATACACAAAAGAATAGGAGAGAGAGCATCAAGTTAAACATACAAGGTAAAACTAAAACTCTTTCAGAGGGAAAAATAGAAGAAAATCTTCATTATTTGGTCACAGATAAAGATTTAGAATCTAAGGGGTGCCTGGCTGGCTTATTCAGTAGAGCATGTGACTCTTGATCTCAGAGTCATGAGTTCAAGCCCCACATTGGGTATAGAGCTAAGAAGAAAGAAGAAGAAGGAGAAGGAGAAGGAGAAGGAGAAGAAGAAGAAGAAGAACCCAAAGCAATAACCAAAAAATTGATGTTAGACTTTGAGAAAATTGCCAAATTCTAACTGAAAAATTGTTAAGAAAATAAGTTAGACAAGTCTCAGATCATGAAGTTGATGACATTTGTGAAATGTTCACAAAACATTTCTGACAGAGGCACCTGGGTGGCTCAGTGGGTTAAAGCCTCTGCCTTCAGCTCAGGTCATGATCCCAGGGTCCTGGAATCGAGCCCCGCATTGGGCTCTCTGCTGAGCAGGGAGCATGCTTTCTCCTCTCTCTCTGCCTGCCTCTCTGCCTACTTGTGATCTCTCTCTCTGTCAAATAAATAAATAAAAGTCTTAAAAAAAAAAAAAAAAAGAAAACATTTCTGACAAAGGACTTGTATCCAGAATATATATTAAGAAAACAACTACAAGGGGTGCCTGGGTGATTCAGTTGGTTAAGCCTCTGCCTTAGGCTCAGGTCATGATTCCAGGGTCATGGGATTGAGCCCCACATCGGGCTCCCTGCTAAGCAGAGAGTCTGCTTCTCCCTCTCCCTCTGCCTGCTGCTCTGCTTATTTGTGCTCTCTATCTCTCTGCCAAATAAATAAATTAAAATCTTAAAAAAAAAAAGAAAACAACTACAATTCATTAAGAAGAATCTAAACATGTGCAAAAGACTTGAATAGGGTCTTCAGAAAAGAAGCTACACAGATAGCCAAGACGTATGTTAAAATGTGCCAATCATTACTAGTCATCAGACAAGTACAAATTAAAACCACTCTGATACATTGCTGGTAGGACTGTAAACTGCTTTAAAACCACTTTGGAAAATACTTGACAATTTTAAAAACAGCTTTATTAAAGAATGGTTAACATAGAATAAAATGTACATATATAAAATGTGTGTTTTGCTAAGATTTTACATATATACAGCCATAAAATCATCACCACAATTAAGATAAAAATATCCATCAAGCACAAAAGTTCCTTACGCCAGGTTGTAATCCCTTCCTTTCCCTGCCTTTCCCTGCCTATCCACTCTAAACCCAGGCAAGCACTGATCTGTCTCTATAGCCTAGCTTGCATTTTCTAGAATTTTATATAAATGGAATGTACTTTATGGGGTCATCTAGCTTTTTTCATTCAGCCTAATTAATTCGAGATTCACTCATATTATTGTGTTTACCAGATCATTCATTTGTATTCATTTGTACAAGGATATACCACAAATTGTTTGCCCATTCATCAATTGAAAGTTAATTGTTTCTAGTTTTTTTTTTTTTTATTAAAACAATAGAGCTGATATGAACATTTAGGTACAGGCCTTTCTATGGACACATGCTTTCATTTGTCTTAGGTAAATACCCAGGAGTAGAGTGGCTGAGTTATGAATAATGAATGTTTAACTTTTTAAGGAACTTCCAAACTTGGCTGCAACATTTTACATTCTTACCAGTATATAAGCATTCCAGGAGTGCCATACCCTTCATGACACTTGGTATTGTCAGTGTTTTAAATCTTACACTAATAAATATGTATTCTAATGGATATGTAGTGGTAATTATGGTGGTTTTAATTTGCATTTCCATAATGACTAGGGATATTGAGCATTCACCCATGGGTTTGGGGTTTTTTTTTTTTTTTTGGCAATCCATTTATTTTCTTTGATAAAGTGTTTGTCCAAATATCTCACCTATTTAAAAAATTAGGTTGTTTTCTTGTTACTTAGGTTTTTTTTTTTTTTTTTTAGATTTTATTTATTTATTTGACAGACAGAGATCACAAGTAGGCAGAGAGGCAAGCGGGTGGGGGGGGTGGGAGAAGCAGGCTCCCTGCTGAGCAGAGAGCCCAATGTGGGACTTGATCCCAGGACCCTGAGATCATGACCTGAGCTAAAGGCAGAGTCTTAACCCACTGAGCCACCCAGGTGCCCCTTGTTATTGAGTTTTAAGAATGATTTACATATTCTGGATATGAGTCCTTCATCAGGTATTTTTCTTCCAGTCTTTGGCTTTTCTTTTCATTCTCTTAACAGAGTGTCTTTCAAAGAACAGAAGTTCTTAATTTTGATGAATTCTAATTTATCAAATTTGGATTTTATAAATCGTGATCTTCATATACATTTAAGAAATCTTTGCCTAACCCAAGGTCACAAAAAGTTTTCCCCTATGTTTTCTGTGGGAAGTTTTTTGTTTTTGTTTTTTTAAAATTTTATTTATTTATTTGACAGAGAGAGACACAGTAAGAGAGGCAACACAAGAAAGGGGAGTGGGGGAGGGAGAAGCTGGCCTCCCGGAGAGCAGGGAGCCCAATGCAGGGCTCTATCCCAGGACCTTGGGATCATGACCTGAGCCAAAGGCAGATGCTTAACAACGGAGCCACCTAGGCGCCCCATGTGGGAAGTTTTATACCAATTTTAGGTTTTATATTTAGTCCATGATCCATTTTGAAGTAATTTTTGGATATGGCATGAGAGCAATTTTTTGCACATGAATATTCATTTGTTCCAGTACGTTTTGGAAAAGATTATCCTTTCTTCGTTGAGTTTCCTGTGTGTATCTGTTAAAAATTAATAGACTATACACATGTGGTCTGTTTATGGACCTTCCATTTTATTTATCTATTTATCTTTTTTTTTTTTTTTTTTTAAGTAGGCTCTACACCCAGCATGGAACCCAGTGCATGGCTTGAACTCACAGCCCTGAGATCAAGACCTGAGAGGAGATAAAGAGTCAGATGCTTGACCAACTGAGCCACCCAGGTGCCCCTATATATCTTTATGTCAACATTATACCCTCTTAATTACTGAAGCTCTATACTAAGACTTGAAATAATATAGTACTAAGTCCTCCAACTTTGTTTTTCTATTTCAAAGTTGTTTTGGCTATTCTTGGTCCTTTGAATTTCCATATGAATTTTAGAATTACCTAGTCAATTTCTAAAAATAAGAAAAAAATCCTACTGGGACTTGAAATGGGATTGTATTGATACTATAGTTTTGGCAAAATTAGCAGTTACCTTATTGGCTCTTCTGACCAATGTGCATAGAATATCTCTTCATTTCTTTAGGATTTATTTGATTTCCCTCAAAAACTTTATAATTTTCACTGTGTGTTGGTGTACATTTTTTTCAGACTTATTCTAAGTATTTCATATATTTTTTAAAGATTTTATTTTTATTTATTTATTTATTTGAGAGAGAGCAAATAAAGGGGGAGAGGGAGAAGCAGGCTGCTTGCTGAGCAGGTAGCTCAATGGCAGACGCTTAACCAATTGAGCCACCTAGGCGCCCTAGTATTTCATATATTTTAAAGAAGTCTCTACACCCATCATGGGGCTTGAATTGTCAACCCTGAGATCAAGAGTCAAGCGACTGAGTTGGCCAGACACCCTGTATTTCATATTTTTTAGTACTACCAGAAATGGGATTTTAAAGATTTATTTATTTATTTTTAAAGATTTTATTTATTTATTTGACAGAGAGACAGAGATCACAAGTAGGCAGAGAGGCAGGCAGAGGGAGAGGAAGGGAAGCAGGCTCTCTGCTTATCAGAGAGCCTGATGGGGGGCTCAATCTCAAGACTGTGGGATCATGACCTGAGCCGAAGGCAGGGGCTTTAACCCCCTGAGCCACCCAGGCGCCCCATATTTATTTATTTTAGAGAGAGAGAGGGAGCAAGCATGAGTGGGAGGGAGAGAGGGAGAGGGAGAGAGAATCCCAAGCAGAGTCTGCACTGAACATGGAACCCAACATGGGGCTCTATCTCATAACCCTGAGATCACAACCTGAGCCGAAACCAAGCATCCGGCACTTAACCCACTGTGCAACACAGGCATCCCTGGAAATAGCATCTAAAAATTTAATTTGCTTATTGAGAGCATATAAATATACAGTTGATTTTTGAGTAGTGTTCTCTTTCCTGCAACCTTAAAAAATTCACTTGGTTCTGGTAGCATTTTTGTCATTTTCTAGGTAGACATACTTCTCATTTGTTAAGGACTGTTTTACTTATTACTTTCAATCTGGATGGATTTTATTTCTTCTTACTGCTTTATTACACTTTATTACACTGACTATATCATCCAGTACAATACTGAATAGAGCTTGTGAGACAAGTCATCTTAACATAGTTCCTGATCTTAGGGGGAAATAATCAGTTCATTCACAAGTAATTGTGCTGTTAGCGCATTAGAAATCCTTTGTTAGGTTAAGGAAGTTTCCTTCTAATCATAATTTTCTGAGGTGTTTTTTTTTTTTTAAATCAGGATTGGATGTTGATTTTGTCAAATGCTTTTGTCTGTATCTAAAGATATGATGATTTGTGTGTGTTAATATGGTAACTATAGTGATTTGCACATCCTAAACGAACCTTGCACTCAAGGGCTAACTTCACTTGGTCATGATGTATTAATGTTTTCACACCCTATAGGGTTTATTAAAATTTTGTCCTGAGGTTTTTCTTTAATCTATGTAAATAGGGGATATTTCTGTCAATTTCTTAACATATAAAGTCTTTATGGTTTTGATATCAGGGTAATACTGGCTTCATACAATGATTCAGGAAGTATTCCCTCCTCTTCAATTTCTTTACAAGGTTGTGTAAAATTGTTATTTCTTCTAGCGATGTTTGGTAAAATTTACCAGTGAAATATCTGGGTCTGGATTTTTCTTTGTGGGAAGGTTTTTACCTACAAATTCAATTATCTAACAGATATAAGGCCATTAAGGTTCTCTCTTTCTTCGTAAGTGAGCTTAATAGTTTGCATCTTTTAAATATTTGTACATTTCATCTTCTAGCCCAGTTTGTTGGCTAGTATTTCTGCCAGGTGGCTAGTAATACTCTCCATAAAGTCAAACACATCATTTCTTGTACTTTCCTGGAAACTACCCTTCCTGAGTCTTCCAACCTCCTGATCCAATCTGGACCTATTGACTTTTAGACAACTCCCAAACAGTTATGTTTGTACATTCCTTCCCTGCTCTCCTGTGTCAATTCCGTGCCTTTTTCATTCTTGTTTTACTCTCTGGTTTTCCTGGAGTTCATCATCCAGCTGCTTTCCACGTGAGCTTCTTGGGAGGCCCTTTGCCTCTCTCCTCAGATGTTTAGATTTCAACTTTCTTCCTTTGTTATGTCAACATCCCAGACATCCTTATTTCTTCCAAAACATTCATTGAAATAGCTCCTATTGGTTTCTCTCCCTTTCTTCTCATGGGTTAATAATTTAAAAAATGTTTTTACTGTCACCTCATCAAGGTATTGGGAGAGAAACCCATGTGTTTGATTAATCATCATAAAATTGGAACCCTGGCATTGCGTTTGGAACAAGGCATATATCTTTGATTTTAAGCAAGGAGAGAAAATTTGGTGCTGTGAAGATTAAAGGATTCATTCATGGGCTTTAGTTTTATCACTGAGAGTGATGATGGAGAAGGTGTGTAAGTATAAGGCTTTTGGAGAGAAAAAAGTCATCTCACTGAATAGGAATTACAGCAATCAGAGAAACATGTTATGGGCTTATTTGTGACCCCCAAATACATATGTTGGAGTCCTAACACCCAGTACCTCAGAATGTTATCATATTTGGAGTTAAGGTCTTTAAAGAGGTGATTAAAATGAGGCTATGAAGGTGGGCCCTAATCTAATATGGCTGGTGTCCTTATATGAAGAGGAAATTTAGACACACAGACTGATATCAGACACATGTAGGCACAGCATGACAAATGTGAAGACACAGCAAGGTAGTCATCTGTAAGCAAAGGAGAGAGGGCTGGAACAGATCCTTCCTATGGCCCTCAGAGAAAACCAACTTGCCAACACCTTGACCTCAGACATCCAGCTTCCAAGTATTATGAAAAAATAAATGTTCAAGCCACTATGAATTTTCTTCTGGCAACTCTAGCAAACTAATTCACATGGTCAAGTTCCTGGGCAGTGTTCAGTTCCAATCTGAGGTTTGTGGTCATTTAAGAGAGTTTTAAACAGAAACTAATAATCCTAATTAAGTGATTTTCTCCAGCATTATTCGGCAGTTCAGTGGGTTCCCAACAAAAGGCAAATGATCCAGTTCATCCAGGGGACTTTTCAGGGAATATGCTGGAGAGGCAAAGACACTGAAGGTGTATGGATTATCCAAATTAAATCATAAAGTACCCTCCACTTAGGGACCCAAGGCAGAAAATTAGCAGTTATACAAATGGTCACAAACTTCTGTTAATTCTCTTAACCTCTTTCCACCTCCACCACCCAAATATCAATATGTAATTGGATTATTTTAATAGCTACCAGGTCTTTCTATTCCTAGTCATTTCTTCTTTCAAGCCCCTTTTCACAATGCTTCCCCATTATTTAACTAAACATTTTTTTTTAATTTTTTTTTTTTAAGATTTTATTTATTTACTTGACAGGGAGAGATCACAAGTAGACAGAGAGGCAGGCAGAGAGAGAGAGAGAGGGAAGCAGGCTCCCCGCTGAGCAGAGAGCCCGATGCGGGACTCGATCCCAGGACCCTGAGATCATGACCTGAGCCGAAGGCAGCGGCTTAACCCACTGAGCCACCCAGGCGCCCTAACTAAACATTTTTGATGGCTCCCCATTACTTACAAGATAAAAGCCAAACTACTTAAAGTGTCATACAAGAACCTTCACGTTCCTGTGCCTGCTTACATCTTCAGTCTCATTGTCTATCATTTCTATTCCCCATTCAGATACCCTATATTGCAACCAAACTACTGGCAATTCCAGGACTAATCATTAGACTGTTACTTCTACCTTTACTTCCTGCCAAGCAAAGGAAGAATTTGTTCAAAGATCACTTCTTCTGAAGTTTTTCCTGACTCTTCAGGTAAGATTGACAAATGGCCCTTTCCCTGGACTCTTATTATACCTTATACTTATATCCATGAAGCCAATCATCATGTTTATTATTCACATTGTGCATTTTATCCAGTGACATAGTAGAGTCCTTGAGCTTAATGATCAATAGCACCAGAATGAGTCATGATAGATCTTCCGTAAATATTTGCAAAGTGAACAACTGGATGACACACAGAGCCTTAGAAGCTGTATTACAGATAGAAAGGAGTGACTGTTCCTAATGTACAGGTTGGCATGGATATATTTTATTACAATGTAATTATAATCAGCTGTGTGGCAATGAACTCTGTTGATAAAAAAAAAAAGATTAACTTTATGATGACTGTGGAGGTAATAACTGTAGAGTTCAAGCAGAAAATTCAATTGTTTCAATAGTATTGCTTTGACCAAGAACTGATTAAAACAAAACTACAGTCTTTTTTTTTCTTTTTTAGATTATTTATTTATTTGACAGAGATCACAAGCAGGCAGAGAAAGAGAGAGGGAAGCTCCCCGCTGAGCAGAAAGCCTGATTCAGGGCTCGATCCCAGGACCCTGAGATCATGACCTGAGCCGAAGGCACAGGCTTTAACCCAATGAGCCACCCAAGCGCCCCTAAAGCTACAATCTTTTTATTTCTAGTAGCTAGTGTACTATATTAAAATGAATATGGTCTTTTGAAAAACCTTATCCTGAATTCTACCTTTATCGTTTATTAGCTGTGTGAACATGGTAATGTTGCTGACATTTCTGAGCTTCAGTTTCTAACCTGCGTAATGGGGATGAAATACCTCTTTTCTCATGAACTGCCTTCTATTTCTTCAGACTCAAGATTTTAGCATCTTTTTCCTTCTCCAAGATTCAAGTTAACCATTACTTTTTCAAACTCCAAAGTCAAAGAAAGTTTCTGAGTTACATGAATATCAAAGCAATATAATTATGATTTTAAGCAAATGCCCTGGGCCCACTTCAACTTTCTCCTAAACAGCATCAGCTGTCACCATTTCCAGATGTGAAAATAAAAGGTCACAGGTATTAAATTGCTCACACGAACCAGAGACATTTCTGTAAGCTATAAAAAGCATTCAAAAAGTATTTATATACCACCAAGAATATGACATATTAATAAGGGTTCAGCCTGGTTAAACATTCAGCTACCACGTGGCAGGTACTTTTTAAGTGCAATGACTTAAAAAAACCCAGTATGTGCACCAAAGCCTATACATCCCAATGGCAGACATTTAAATATAAATCACCAATCAAGTATTAATGAAGATAACAGTCAATGTTGGCAAATGAGATTGGCACACTTTATACATGATCTTGCTGTTCTACAGTCTTTCTGGAAAGCCACTGGCAATATGCATCACGATCTTTATTTTTTTTAAAGATTTTATTTATTTATTTGACAGAGAGAGAGATCCCAAATAGGCAGAGAGGCAGGCAGAGAGAGAGGGGGAAGCAGGCTCCCCGCCAAGCAAAGAGCCCATCGCGGGGCTCGATCCCAGGACCCCGAGACCATGAGCCAAGCCGAAGGCAGAGGCTAGTCTAACCCACTGAGCCACCCAGGTGCCCCACATCACGATCTTTAAATGTTAAGAGTTTTTAGCTCTAAATTCTGTTTATGCATGTAAATTCAATATTTCATCTCGGGGTAATGGGGCTTATTTTTCTTCTGTGTTTTGAAAGTGTCCTATTAAATATGTACATAGCAGTTATTATTTCTAGACTACACAGAAACTGAAATCCAAGTCACACTCCTTATTGGGTATGATTTTGGACAAGTTTCTTAAATATGTCCTCACATGTAAAATAGCCCCAGGTGATAGGATTGCTGTATTTGGTAACACCTATGAAGTGCTTGACTATTAATATTCTTTAAAAGGTAATTTGAAACAACAAACATCTTCAACTGGTGGACTGTAAGGTTTATTAATTACATCCCAGAAAGGTCTTTTTAAATTTAAAAAAAAATTTTTAAATATTTATTTGAGGTAGGGGGAGGGGCAGAGAGAGAGAATCTTAAGAAGCTCCTGCCCCCACCCCCTTCCACCCAGCATGAAGCCCTATGCAGGGCTGGATCTCGCCACCTCAGGGGAAACCACAAGTTAGAGGGGCTTAACGGACTGTACCACCCAGGTACCTCAGAAGAAGTTTTTATATTTTATTTTTTTAAAGGTTTTATTTGACAGAGAAAAGGAGAGAGCACAAGCAGGGAGCCTGACCCAGGGCTCAAATCCCAGGATGCTGGGATCATGACCTGAGCTGAAGGTAAACGCTTAAGGACTGGGCCACCCAGGCACCTCAAAATGTTTTTAAAATACAACTTCATGTAGCAGTTCCGATGAGTACCTTTCACTTCATTTAAGTATCTTTTAGTAGCGATCCCAGAAGAAAATGCTATTTTTAGGAGTATATTTAACCAAAAAAACTTTTTTTCCACTTATGTTCAGGCAATTATTCTTCGTAAGAAAGGTAAGGCCCCATCAAGTATCTCACAACTAAACAGAGATTCCAAACCATAGTTCGTAGCTTTTTTTGAAGCTTTCATCCGGAATACATTCTATACCCTCTGTGACTTAGGAAATCTCTTGTATCTTCCCATCAGGGTGACGGAAAAGGAAACACTGTCACAGAGATTGAACTATGAAGTTTTATTAAAGAGTTTGGAGCCCCAGATATTCTATATGCAGACCACTATACTCATGCTGTTCAATAAGACTGGTCCAAAGGATCATTTTTCCCCCTCCTTCGGTTCCAGAATCAGTCCAGAGGTGGCAGCCCGGTGACTGCCTCCGGGTCAGGACCACTTTCTGCAGACATTGAGATGGTCGAGCTGGTCTACCACAAATCTGTGTGGGGGGAACTTGGACATGCTGGCCGCCTTAATGGCCTCGAAGGCCGCCGCCCTGCGCTCCGCGGCGTGGCCGTATTCCTGCTCCGCGGTGAGGTAGGGCATGCTCAGCCAGTAGTGGTTCTCCGCCTCTATCTCCAGGCGACGGATCATGTTCTGCTTCGCCTGGGAAGACACGGTCCGCGGCCGCCGGTGCTTCCCAATCCACTGTCTGCCAGGAATGCGATTGCGGCGGAGGAGGGCGGTCAGGAACATGGTACCTGCTGAGACGGCAGAAGTCGCACAAACACTGACGACGCGTTTGGCCGCGGAAGAAGCAAGGCGAGCGAGCTCAAAACCGGCTCTCTTGCCACTCGGCCAAACCCGACAACGCACACCGCACCCCATACAAAGCGGGATCCCAGCTAGGCGCGACAGTGAGAAGAAAGGGACTCGTGAAAAAACCAAATATGCCAACCAACTCACCGGCTGCGGCCCTCAGGTGACCACGGGTGACCTCCTGTCCTCCGCAGGAGAGCGGACGCGACCCCGGAAGTACGCCCGTCCCTCGGAACGGCCTTGCCTCTTCTCGCGAGACCTCAGCTCTCGCGAGCGAGGACTTGAGCGACTCCGCGGACACAGGGATGTTTCCGGCGCAAAAAGATTCAAACTAGTGGCGGGCTCAAGCGGACGGGTGGGATCTCCTAGCGTCTAGTGTACCGCGGAGGAGTCCTTACCCATGGATCTGATCCAAAGCTTCCACGCGAAGCTACGGTCCCTGGCCATCACCCTAGACAGCGAGACGGCTCGGCTGCAGCGAGCACTGGACGGAGAGGAGAGCGGTGAGTGAAGTGGGCGGGCGTCGGGGAGATCGCGGCTACTACGACCCACTCGGCCGCCCCAGCCAGCCAGGAGTGCGGCATTTGAAAAGGACCTTAACAAGTGAAAACGCACACACTTGCAGAAAGGTTATTGTCTACAATGGTGAGGAGTGCTTCGAAAGAGATACGGAATGGGGGGTGGTACTCCTATCAAAATGTTCCATATTAGCAGAGTTCCGAGGTGACAAGTGTCACCTTTTCATTATTTATTCTTATGCGCCCCTCAAGTATGTTGTGGCTGTTTCCACTTTTATGTACGACTACATTTGCTCTCCTCAAATAATGAAATAGCGCTATTACTGTGTTGCGAAGAGAAACAGCATAGACTAAGAATGTAAATTGACAGATTGAGCTCATAATGCGTACATGATATGCTTTCAAGTCACATATAATGGGTATTTATCAATAAAAATACAATATATTAAAACAAAATGCATTTATTTAGCAGGGTTCTTTAGATGCACAGTGACTTTGTCTCACCCAAATTGTTCACAGTTGCAGGAAATGTCCGTGTTTTTTCATCAAACAGTATTGCTAACACAAACACTAGGACTCAGTACTGCTTTTTTCCTTTCTCCCTCCCTTCCTTCCTCTACACCCAATGTGGGGCTCGAATTCAAGACCCAGAGATTGAGAGTCACATGCTCATGAGACTGAGCCAGCCAGGCACCCCTGAATACTGCTCTTTAAAAAAATAAATATAGCAGAATTTTTCACCACTAATCTTTATGCTAGAATTTTTTAAATTGTTTCATTCAGATTTTGAGATTATTTTATAAATGTCATAATTGTTATTTGCCTTAAAATATTGCACCCTGTAGACACAGACTCCTTTTACTTTAGTTATATTATGAAGTGTTCCAGCTATTTAAGAATATTTATTCTATTGACTGTAAAACAATACATGTACATGGCAAAATTTTGAGATATATATGCAAAAGTAAAAAGAGGAAAATAAATATTTCCTATAACTCAACCACTTAAAGACACCACTATTAGTATTTTATTATTTTTTGTTTTCTTTCTCTCTCTCTCTCTTTTTTTTTTTTTTTTTTTTTTTGTTGAGCTCTATGCCTGATGTGGGGCTTGAACATCAGGCATAGAGGGGCTTGACCCTGAGATCAAGAGTCACATAGTCAAGGGTCTGAGCCAGCTAGGTGCCTTTTTGGATTCTTGAGATATAGCTGAATTGATTTCCACAAAGCTTGTGCCAATTTACCCTTTTACCAGCATATTAACTGTGTACAGACATTTTGCATTTTCGTCTGGTTTTATAAGAAAAAGTTAGAATGATTTTTCTATTTGCAGCCAGCATGTATTACAGAAAATATGGAATTGTGATAGAGAAAATGATCACCAAAAAATCTCACCTATTATGATCAAAGTGATGAGTCAGCATGGAGTCTGCTAGGGATTCTCTCTCCCTCTGCTCCTTCCCTCTGCGCATGCTCTCTCTTTCTCTAAAATAAATCTTTAAAGAAATAAAGGATACAATTCAGCGGTTCTTGATATACTCACAGAGTTGTGCAACCATTATAGTAAGTTTAGATTTTCATCACCCTCAAAAGAAACTCTCTTGCTTGTTAATATCCACTCCCCATAGTCCCACCTCCACCTACCACACTAGCTTTATGCAAGCACTAATCTATTTTCTGTCTGTATAAATTTGCCTATTCTGGATATTTCAGATAAAACAAATCATACAATTTGTGGGCTTTTGTGATTGACTTATTTTAGCATAATGTTGTAAGGTTTATTCATGTCATAAGCATGTATCAGTACCTTGTTTCATTTTATTGCTGAATAATATTCCATTGTATAGCTATACCAGCCCACTGTGTTTATTTATCAGTTCATGAACATTTGGGTTGTTTCCACTTTGCAGCTATTATGAATGTATGTAAACATCTATGAGTGAGTTTTTGGGTGAACATAATGTTTTCAGTTCTCTTTGCTATGTGATTCGAAGTAGAACTGCTGGGTCATATGATAACCCTATGTTTATCTTTTTGAAGAGCTGCGAAATTGTTTTCCAAAGTGGATACATGATTGTACATTTCCACCAGCAATGAATGAAGGTTGCAGTTTCTCCACATCCTCATTTATTATTGTCTTTTTGAATATAGTCATTCTAGTGGGTATGAAGTATCACCATTGTGTTGACTTGCACTTCTGAAATGAAAATTGGTCAGCTTTTAGCAGTGAAAGGACATCTTCAAAGGAGGTGTATTTTAGAAAGAAAAATATAATTATTTAAAAAACTGCTTTTACATGATGTATATTATACATACTGCAACTGATTAATAAGGTGACAGTACAGTGGGTGAAGGATGTCTTTTCAATAAATGGTGTCAGGCTAGTTGGACACTCATGGAAAATAAGAATGGATCTTGATCCTTACCTCTTGCTATATAAAAAAAATCAATTAGATTGTATTGTAGCTTGTAGCTATAGGTAGATTGTAGCTCTAAATGCAAAAGGCAAACAATAAGGCACTTAGAAGAAAATGTAAGTGTTTTCATTGGCAGAGATTTTAAAACTAGGAACCAGAAGGTTCTCACCATAAAAAAATTGCTAAGTCAGATTACATTTTCTCTTTCTCCCTCCCTTCTTCCCTTCTTCCTTCTTGATCTGAGTACTGATTATGTAGGGTATGTTTGCTTTCAAAATTTATGAAGCTATATACTTATGATTTTTGTACATTATAATTTCATAAATTTTAAAAGAAAGGCCTTAACTTTTTTTTTTGGTGGGGGGTAATTGACAGATAAATTATGAGTAAATATTGACAAGGATTTTATTCTGGGAAACAACACTAAATTATATTTTCTATTTTGCACTTTTTCGTTTCTCTATTCATATTGAAGACTGTGAAGATTATCCAATGAGAATTTTATATGACCTTCATTCAGAAGTCCAGACTCTAAAGGTATAGCTTCTGCAATATTAATGTATCATCTTTGTGTCATAATTTTTAAAATCTAAATAGACTTAGTCAAAAGACAGAAATTATAATGTACTTTTTTCCTTATAAAAGGATGATGTCAGTATTCTTCTTGATCAAGCAAGTTTGGAAAGTCAAGAAAGCATTGGTTTCATAAAGGCAACAAAAGTACTGATGAAAAAAAATTCAGTGGATATCATGAAAATAAGAGAGTTTTTCCAGAAGTATGGATATAATCCACGTGCCAAGAAAGATTCAGGTGTGGACAACTTGTATTTTATGGTATTTGTTTCGTATTAAAGGAGGAAGCCTGCATGATTAAATATGACTACTCTGGGCTTGGCCATGCTTTCTGGTTCTAGCTCTGCCATTATGACCGTCATGCATGATTATTATTTATTCATCGCCGTGGTGGATGCAGTGCTGATTGGTGGTGTAAAACAAAGACAGTCCTTGCTCTCCTTTCCAAAGTACTAGGTAAAAGAAGAGTACAAGATATAAATCTACATGATTTTAGGATAGTTGGTTTCTAGACAGCTTTGCCAGTAAATAGCTGAGGGACTAATCTTAAAGCATGCTATTTCCTTTTTCTTCTCAATTTTCTCTTCTGTAGAATGAGAAATTTGGGGGTTATAAATTGAAAAGTCCTTTTTAAGTTCTACAGTTTTAAAGAAGGTTAGTATAGAATGGTGGTTTAGAATTTCACCCATAATCTGAATGCAAATCTCTATTTCTGTCATTTATTAGCTGTATTATCTTTGACCAGTTACTGAGCATTGTACCTCAGTGTCTCATCTGTAAAGTGGAGATGTTTAATAGTATCTACCTCTGAGGTTGTATAAGGATTGAATGAGATAAAATTTGTTTAGAATAGTACCTGGCGTGTTAATCACCCTGTGTTAAGTACTGTTAGGCCCATACCTATGAATGACTAATTTCAGTATGCTTCATTGTCTTTGTTTCTGTGAAGAGAATGATCTCTGTACATAAGTAAACCATTAATTAAATTCAGCAAATGTATATTGAGGATATGTGTGGAGGGTAAATTGAACAGTCTGCATGGTACAGTGGAAAGAATTCAGTTGACTTAATTGTGAACAAGCTATGGATTTAAGTACTGGCTCCACCAGTTACTACATGTGTTTGACCCTGGATAATTTCTTTGAATTGCTTTTTCCTCACTTGCAAAGTAGGAATGATAATATCTCCCAAGAGGCACTGATATGGTGATGATTTTATTAATCTCATCAGTGATAACCTTGTGATAAATACAAGAATAGGTTTTTGGTAGCTTTTATAACATTTCTCCAAATTAACAGAAAGCACAATGCCTAAACAGAAAGTAATCAGCAGCTCTTCCAGGGGCCAAAAGTCAAGAAACCAAAGTCTGTAACTTTTTTTTTTTTTTTTTTGGTATGGTAGACAAAAGGACGAGACTGATACAAGGCGAAGGTTAAGCAAAGCTTTATTTCGCGCCAAGCATTGAGAATCAGACTGACCGGCCAGGGCCGTCTCTTGCAAAGAGGCGACCCCTCCCAGTCTCACAGACTAATTTTTATAGAGTAAAGGCCATATGGTGGAGCCTGGCCACACACAGGTGGCCAATTGAATTACATTCTACCCCATAGTAGTTATTTGAACTAGCCTATCACCCTGGTCAGAATTGGCGCCCAAAAGGCAGGGCCCACATTCTTGGGTGGTTAGGGAGGTGCTTTCCTGATTGGATGTCTTTACCTGGCCGAACATGTCCTTGGCGGGTAGGGAGGTAATGCGTGCGCTTTCACTGATTGGACGTTTCCACCTGGCTGGACACGTCCTTGTATCTGGGCTCCGTTATTTTTGCCCAGCCTGACATGTCCTGGTATCTGTGCTCCGTTATTGGGGCTATTTAGCCGTATTTCACCAATTCTGTTTCTAATCGCTTTCCTCTTGCGGGGGAAGGGGCAGGTTCAATCTAAGTTTACTGCATAAACAACAAAATGGCTTGCTCTGGCTAAGTAGGCCCTTAAAAAGTACATACTCCATATTTAATACATCCTTGTTTATCATGCATATAAAAATAGTACCCTATCCTAGTTCATTTCCTATTACCAGTCAAAACAAAGAAAATCCTATCTTTAAAGAAAAAAAAGTGCTCCTCTTAACTTCCTCCAGTCTGTTGGATCTCTTAGCTGGACCAGGAAATGTATAGCCTAAATTTATCCTTTTTCTATTCCTTTGGATCTAAAGGATTCTGGGATGGTTCTGTACTAATGTCTGAAAGACCCCATTTTATTTTTATTTTTTATTTTTTTAAAGATTTATTTAAGAATAAGGAGGGAGGGGGCACCTGGGTGGCTCAGTGGGTTGAGCCGCTGCCTTCGGCTCAGGTCATGATCTCAAAGTCCTGGGATCGAGCCCCGCATCGGGCTCTCTGCTCAGCAGGGGGCCTGCTTCCTCCTCTCTCTCTGCCTGCATGTGATCTCTCTCTGTCAAATAAATAAATAAAATCTTTAAAAAAAAAATCTTTAAAATTAAAAAAATAAATAAATAAAAATAAATAAATAAAAAGAATAAGGAGGGAGGGAGTTCATACAAAGATCTCTTTTAGATGACCTTGAATAGATAACATTTGGTTGCCAAATTGGAAATACGAATTGTAACAACTGCACATATTGAAAGAAATGGGAAAAAGTTTCTCCATAATTTGTTGCATTCTTTTTTTTTTTTTTTTTAAGATTTTATTTATTTATTTGACAGAAAGATAGACAGCACAAGTAGGCAGAGCAGCAGGGAGAAGGAGAAGCAGGCTTCCCTTGGAGCAGGGAGACCAATACGGGCCTCGTTCCCAGGACCCTGGGATCATGATCTGAACCAAAGGCAGCCGCTCAACCAACTGAGCTACCCAGGCGCCCCTGTTGCATTCTTTTTAAGAATAAAGTATTTGGGGGCGCCTGGATGGCTCAATGGGTTAAAGCCTTTGCCTTCGGCTCAGGTCATGATCCCAGGGTCCTGGGATGGAACCCCGCATGGCATCGGGCTCTCTGCTCAGCAGGGAGCCTGCTTCTCTCTCTCTCCGCCTGCCTCTCTGCCTACTTGTGATCCTCTGTCTGTCAAATAAATAAATAAATATAAAAAAAAAAAAAGAATAAAGTATTTGTACTTTTCTTATGAATTGGAACATATTTTTGCAAGTCTGATAATGACCTTTCTTGTTTTTCTTCACTTCATCTTTTAAAGGAATGTCTGTAGTTAAAATGGGGTCTTTCAGGGGCACCTGGGTGGCTCAGTGGGTTAAAGCCTCTGCCTTTGGCTCAGGTCATGATCCCAGGGTCCTGGGATCGAGCCCCACATCGGACTCTCTGCTCAGCAGGGAGCCTGCTTTCCCTCCTCTCTCTCTGCCTGCCTCTCTGCCTACTTGTGATCTCTGTCTGTCAAATAAATAAATAAAATCTTAAAAAAAAAAAAATTAAATGGAGTGAAACATTCAAATGCTTGTCCCGGCTGGGGGGGCGGGTGTCTAAACACATTTTTATTTGTCTTCCTTCATCTCAACTCCTCCATTTTTTCTTCCTTTCTGGTACCCTTTCTAATTACTGGTTCATTTTCTTCTCCACTGCATGCTACACGTTTTACATCTGTCCTGCATTTTCTTACACTTGTTCGGTTCTCCACACCTTGTTATCTCACTGAAGCCCTGTCCTTTCTTAAGTTAATCTCTGCCCAGATCCTGGCCGATTTCCAGTTACCTTCTTTCTGGTTAGCCTCTTTGACTTTCTGTTGTCTTGCATTAAAACCTGTTATTTCTCTTTCTTAATCTTTCTTGGCATCATAGTGCTATCCCAGACCTTTTAACTGTCACTTGGGTCCCACACCAAATTCATTTACCATCAATGTATGCGGGGCACCTGGGTGGCTCAGTGGGTTAAAGCCTCTGCCTTCAGTTCAGGTCATGATCTCGGTGTCCTGGGATCGAGCCCCGCATCGGGCTCCCGGCTCAGAGGGGAGCCTGCTTCCTCCCTCTCTCTGCCTGTCTCTCTGCCTACTTGTGATCTCTGTCAAGTAAATAAATAAAATCTTAAAAAAAAAAAAAACCATTAATGTATGCAAGGAATGGCAAAGGACTGTGGGGAAAAGCGTAGTTGTTATTCAGTTATTTAGTCTGAAATGCTCAGTGTGGTGGTTAGGCATATGGGGTGTGGAGCCAGATATAACCTACTCAGGGTTGAGAAACTATATGTCTTTCTAATGCTCTCCTGTCATTTTCTTCAACCAGACTTTTGTTACGTGTGTTCCAGACTGAGGATAAAAATTTATCTTGGTGTAATAGTCTTTCCTTTTTAAGTTAGGCATCTATAAATGAAAAATCTAAAATAATACTATACTTCATGTTAAATCTAGATCATGATTAATTCCACCCTGTGCTTAATGTCATAAAATGGTAAAATGATTCTACAATCTATTAAGAGAGATGGGTAAATCACAGTAACTGAGAAAGTAAAGATATTGGACTTTTATTTGCATTGATTTTTTCATCTTTTAACATTTTAGTTTACTTCTTAAATGTCCTCAAAATGGGATATGGCTACACAAAAGGTACATGTCAGAAATTTCCTAAAGGGACAATTGAAATAAAACTCTAGAGACTAAGGAGGGAATCAGGACCTTTGCTGATTTGGGACATTTCAAATGGAGCTGTTGTATATGGTTTTAGTACATGGAATTTTGTGGTTTGATGTTTGACCAAAATATGACCTCCTTGGTTCTTCCTCACAGTGGATGAACAAGAAATCATTGACTCTGAATCAGAGTCCACTAAGCATGAAAATTTTCAAATGCCTGATGTGAAGGACAGTCTATCTGATCCTGCTATTCCGAGGACTTCTGGTTCTGAGAGGTCTCCACGGAGTCCACAACTTTCCGATTTTGGACTTGAACGGTACATGATATCCCAAGTTCCACCAAACCCTCCACGGGCAGTAAATGACCATGAGGAAGAGCCAAAAAATTTAACTCCATCTTCTAAACAGTCACTAGTTAAAGTACTAAAAACTCCAAAATGTGCTCTGAAGATGGATGATTTTGAGTGTGTAACTCCTAAATTAGAACACTTCGGTATCTCTGACTATACTGTCTGTTTAAATGAAGATTACACAATGGGACTTAAAAATATGAAGGAGAATAAAAGGTAAGCCACTTTCATAAAAGGCACATTTTATCTAACTTTCTAAATCTTTTGTATGATTGATTTTTCCTAGAAGGGATAAGACATTTCAGACAGTAACTTTCCTTCAAATGCTTCTCAGAAACTACATTTCAAACTTCCCTGAATCACCAATTCCATGAGTAAAGTGTGAGCTCTTGGATTTCCAATTAGATGCTGTAGGAGTAATTGATAGGGTTTGGCATTTGGAAGGATAGAGAAGAGGTAGAGTCAGTAAGAACCTGTGAATGATTTTGCATGGAGATGTGGGGAAAGACTTGGGGATCCAGGATAAATCACAGACTTCGGTTTTGTTACCTGTGATGATGCTTGGGAAAACAATGAAGACAGGAAAACCTGCAGCCTCGGTTAAAGGTGGATGTATTTCCATGTTGATTTAGAGGTCCCGGTAGAGGTGTTCTTGAGTGTAGGTATTTTAATATGAATTGGAAGCTCAGTGACCCATTTTTGTGGAGTGAATAGTGTGGAAGTGGTACTTAAAGAGTTACAATGAAAATGAAAATGCCCCATATTAAAGCAGCCAAGCAAGAGCTAAAGATAAATCCGTATGGTTAAGAACTGTAATTATTAAAGAAGTCAAATAAACATTCAACCTAAGGAGTCAAGTAAAAACCTCAAAAACCTTTGTTGTGGGACAAAGAGAAGGGAGTAAACACCAAAGATAAAATGTGATTATAAAAGATTTTTAGAAGAGTAGTGTTGATAAATCGAAGAACTGGTTCATACTTAAACGTAAATGCAAATAGCAGAATTAGGAAGGAAGGGCTATATTTATTATTTTTTAATATATTAAAAATACTATAGGGGTTAGTATTGGGAAATATGGAAAATTAAGATAATTGAAAATTTTTTGAAATAGTACACAGTTATCAAAATCAGCTTGAAATAGAAAACCTGTACAGACCAAAAGAGAAGAAAACCAAAAAAGCTATCAAAGAACTAACTCCAAAAAGCTCTGAGCACAGATGGTTTTCTGGATGAATCCTTTCATAATTTCATAGAATATATACATTTCATCTTACATAAAAAGTTATTTTCCTGAGGAGGGGATATACATTGTATTGTGGATCTCAGCATCTCACCTGGACTCTTCAGATTCATAAAACCTCCGTTTTCCATTTCTCACTAGTAAAATGTATATAACCATACCCATTGCTGCTTACCACATTGAGTCAGTGGAATAGAGTGGATAATAAAGTTATAAATTGCCTTAAGAATGAGATGCTATAAAAATAATTACCTTTAAGAGGAACTCATTATCAGGGGTCTACAAACTACTGCTGCAGGCCAAATCCAGCCTGCTGCCCATTTTTTGGTAAATAAAGTTTTATTGGAGCATAGACTAAAAAAAATTCTTTTTCTAAAAGTAGAATAAGACAGAAAAATGCTGCAGTTTAGTTTATGAGGTTGACATACCCTTGATACTAACCCTGACAAAGCACACAAAAGGAAAGTATAGCCAATCTAATTTAGAATATGGATGTAAAATCCCAATTAAAATACTCACAAATTGATTTTAGCAGAATATTAAAAGTGTAGTGAACAACTTTCAAGTTAAGCTTATCCTAGGAATGCAAAGATAGTTTAATACTTGGAAACTCATAAAATACATTATTTTAATGCCTTTATAAGAGAAAGGATAATCCCAATAGATACCAATAAGGAATTTGAGAAAATCTGACACTCATTCCTCATTTAAAATGCTTGGTCAAACTCAAAATACAATACTTCATTAACATGATAAACTATGGGTATCTCAATAATGAAGCTATCTGTCACCATCATTTAATGTCATTCTTGATATCTGGCCAGTAAGAAGTATGTTTAGGCCATGTTTTTTACCTGGGCTACTCAAGAAACTCATCTAAAATTTCAAGAAAGAGACTGATATATTTTATACAGTTATAACTATGTAAAATAATGTGCTTTCCTTTATTTTATTAGAACATAATTTTGGGGGCACCTGGGTGACTCAGTCTGTTAAGTGTCTGCCTTCAGCTCAGGTCATGATTCCAGAGTCCCTGGATTGAGCCCCACATCAGGATCCCTGTTCAGTGGGGAGTATGTTTCTCCCTCTCCCTCTGCTTCTCCCCTGGGTCTTGCTCTCTCTCTCAAATAAATAAATAAAATCTTTAAAAAAAAAATTTTCTAAACAAAGTGGAAAAAAACAAAATAAAATACCAACATCAGTGATAGGTAAAAAGGTCTATGTGATTAAAAACCGTAAGACATTTCTGAATTATGTAAAGGGGGAATTAGGGAATGTAGTGTTTTTCTTCATCTGAAAATGGACTGAATATTGCTAAGATGTTTAATCACAACAAATTAACTTACTGATGTCATGCATTTACAACAAAGCCTCATTAGGATAATGGATAATAGGAGAAAGGGATATTTGATAAAATGATTCTAAAATTTATTTGGAAGAATAGGGGCACCTCCGTGGCTCAGTTGTTAAGCAACTGCCTTCAGCTCATGTCATGATCCCAGGGTCCTGGGATCGAGCCCTGCATTGGGCTCCCTACCTGGCTGGAGGCCTGCTTCTCCCTCTCCCACTCCTCCTGCTTGTGTTCCCTCTCACTCTCTCTAGCTCTGTCAAATAAATAAAATCTTTTTAAAAAAATTATTTGGAAGAATAGAAAGTAGGAGTAGCTTAAAAAAATAATGAAGAGTAAGAATAATGAGGGAATTTGACCTCCTAATATGAAAATATATAAAGCTATAATAAGTAAAACAGTGTAAAACTGTCCCAGAATAGATATATAACTAGAATAGAATAGCCCAGAAACCAACTCTAAATTTATATAATTTATATAAGAAGGTGTTTTTGAATAAGAATGTTCAGTAAATTATGCTAGGACAGGGATGCCTGGGTGGCTCAGTTAATTGTCTACCTTTGGCTGGTGGGGGGTGTCAAGCCCTGCACTGGGCTCCTTGCTCAGTGGGGAGCCTGCTTCTCCCTCTGACTGCCGCTTCCCAGTGTATTCTCTCTTCCTCTCTCTCTCTCTCTCTTTCTCTCTGTGACAAATAAAATCTTTAAAAAAAAAATTATGCTAGGACAATTGGTTAATTGAACCAGCTTATAATACTTGATGACACTCCTCTTTATAACTGTATTTCAGACATCTGGGTAATTGACTGGAATACCTTTAGTAACTAGATGACAGGATCAGTCTTTTTAGTCCAAAAAAATGAAAAGTTCTTAATTTATGTCTGGTTATGATTGCAAAATTCCACTTCATGGTTTTGAAACCATGAGCTATATAATTCCTATATTTGAACTAATGAGTTAAACTTATGGCTTGCCATTAAGTCAGAGTTTCTTTTCTTTTCTTTTCTTTTCTTTCTTTTTTTTTTTTTTTAGAGCACAAGTAGGCAGAGGAGAAAGAGAACCAGGCACCTCAGCAAGCAGGGAGTCTGATGTGGTACTTGATCATGACCTGGGATTATGACTTGAGCCCCTTAACCGACTGAGCCACCCAGGCATCCCAGGTCAGAGTTTCTTAACCTGCTTCTAAGTCATACCTGTCAATACAAAATGGTGTATAACCTTTTTTGACCCGTGGGTATACATTAATTAAAAAAAAAAAAAAAAAAGATTAGGTCCATGGGACTTCTGTTCGGTAAAACAGAACTGAATGTTTGTCCAGACTTGATGACATATAGTAAGATTGATTTTTTTTTATAAAGATTTTTATTTATTTATTTGACAGGCAGATCACAAGTAAGCAGAGACGCAGGCAGAGAGAGGAAGGGAAGCAGGCTCCCCGCTGAGCAGAGAGCCGGATGCGGGACTTGATCCCAGGCCCCTGGGATCATGGCCTGAGCCGAAGGCAGAGGTTTTAACCCACTGAGCCACCCAGGCGCCCCAGTAAGACTGATTTTTTCCTCCAGAGGTTCAATATTAACTTTTTTTAAACTTATAATTTCCCTATGATTCACACCAGGGAAGAGGCCACAGAACCAGAACCAATGACCAGTGATAATTTCTTTGTCACTCCTGGCCTCCAGCAGTTGAAAAAAAATGGTAAGTATAACAATCACATTACTTCTCAGCTATCCTCTTTCTAGATTATCTTTGTACAGAAATGGTACTGTATCTGCATCTTTTCAGTTCATAACATTGAATTATATAAAGTATCATCCCATCAGGTGCAACATGATTTCATACTGTAGAAAGATATAATTCTCTGGTATGTTTTTCATATTTTTCCTGATTATAGTCAGTATCTTGGCTTGTTGTTTTTAACAAGCTTACTAAAAACATATATATATATTCAGTTACCAAACTTTTGATACAAAACCAATAGTACCTTTTTTAAAAAGATTTATTTATTTATTTTAGAGGGGAGGGGCAATGGGAGAGGGAGAGAAATTTAAGTAACTCCACGCAGAGTTCAGAGCTGGTTTCGGGGCTTGATCTCACAGCCCTGAGATCACAACCCAGTTATTACAACCTGAGCCAAAACCAAGAGTTGGATGCTTAAGTGACTGCGCCATCCAGCTGCCCTCAGTAGTACCTTTTTAAAACTTAGCATCAGCCTAATGATTAGAATTCTACATTATTTTTTCTTATATAAACCACACTCAGAATACATTAGCTACCATTTCAAATTCTGTTTTTTTAAAATACTACAATATCTGAAAGAAAATTTTCATGTAGTGTTTTCATATTTGTCCCACGAAACATGAAAACATTAGTTTTCACAAAAATGTAAAAAATTCTAGAGTTTGTGATTTTTTTAGTTTACAATTGTCTATATAAATTTATTGGCATATTTTTTGAAATAACTTGTCTTCATCAGGTCTTTCCAAATTTATAAACATATTTTCAGAAAAATTCTCTTTTCATACTAATTTCACTGACATGTTATTAAATTAAGTTAAATGTTATTAAATTATTAAATATGAAATGTGTTATTACATCTGTTTTTAAATTATCAGGTACTTCTGGCATACACAGAAGTGAAAAAATACAAATGACTTCTAGTAAACTTAGACCTCAGCTTGTTGGAAAGAGCCTGCCTGTACCAAAGAGAGGGAGAGAGTGGACCACCACCTCATACAGACCCAGAATTAATTCCCAGCGGAAGCAAACTTTTAGAAAATGATGAAGGAGGGGAATATCTATGTAACTTCTGAAGTGGGATGGATTTTTAAAGAATAGCTTCCTGACTGAAAGTCTTCAGTAACCACAGGCAGTGTATTTTGTGAAAGGAATGGCAAGCTCAGGTTTATCCACTAGTACTTTGGTTAAGTGGAGGCTTGTTAAGAGAGTTTCTGTTGTATTTTAGCTTGACCCTGTTCTTAGGCCACAAAAGTACCATTATTGCAGTCCATACCTGGGAAGGTTTAGTAAATCGTTTACCATTTTCTTTACTTACTCTTGCTTCTTATATCCCACTCATTCCTTCTGGGTTTAGTTTTCTTCTTGTTAAAGCACATCCATCAGCACTTCTTTCAGAGATGTTATTTCTAGTCTGCGAGAAGTCATCTCTGGTTTTGTGTCTGAAGACTTTTTTTAATTTTTCTTTCTCATTCATTTTTTAACAATAATTTAACTGGTTATAGACAGTAGGTTGACAGCTGACTTTCTTCAATATTTTATAAAGAAATTATTTCATTGTCATCTGTTGTCCATTGCTGATAAGCAGAATGCTGTGGGTCTGATTCGTTTGTAGATTGTTGGTCTTTTCTTCCTGGTAGTAAGATTTTTGTCAATATCTTTGACAGTCTACATTTTTCTATAATTTTAAAATACCTTTTTTTTTTACTCTTTTATGCTTAGAATTTGGTATGATTTTCGAACTAAGGACCCACGTCATTAATTTTTGAAAATACTCTGAGATTATCTCTTTAACAAAATTACCTCTCCCCTAATTCCTCAATTTTTTTTCTCCTGGGTTTCCTGTACACTGTATTTTAGAATGTTATTCTTCAGTCTCCTTGGTTAACTTCCCTTTGATATTTTCCTTCCTTTTGTCTATGCTACCTTGTGCTTTAGTTAGAACTTTCTTCCATTTTGCTATTTTTCTCTTACCCTGAGTCTAAATTACTATTTTAATCTATTAAATTTTTACTCCGGTGATGTTTTCTGTTTTATACGTTTTTCTTTCAAATGTGACTGTTCTTTTTCCGTTCCATATTACTGTTCTCTTGCCTCGTAATTTCTGTGCCTTCCTTTATCTCTTTGAATATTTTAAATATATGTATCTGGAAGACTGTTTATTTAAAGTGTTGATACTTCTCTTTATTTTGCTCTGTTCTTTCCTGGAGGTGCCTTTCCTCACAAGCCTTTAATTTTTAACTGTGAACTCCTCTTCTGGTGACACTGTTTTCAATGAAGTTCTGGGAGTCACAGGTTGTCCTGTGGAGCTGTTTCATGCTCACCCGAGCCAAGGCCCCATGGTTTACCAGTTGCACACAGGTTTTTGGGTGAACTGCTGGACTCAGGATGCCTGCACTGGACTCCTAGGGTGAACCTAGAACCCCACAATGCTGCACTGGGTAGGGTTGATATTCTGATTTTCAGTCTTTTCTGAAGACTTAACCCTTAGCCTGGCTGACTTCATCCTGTCCGCTGGAGCTGGCGCCGGTGGACAGGTATTTTCCAGTCTCTGTTTCACATACCTCACTGCTCTTCCCGGCTCTTGGCTTGATACATGCTCTGTTTCAGTGCCTCCTACGTTGGAGCCTGGGCCCTTAACTTCTGTCTGTGCTGGTCTTAGAATCCCAGGTGTTTTGGTGTGTACTTGGAAATTTCGGATTAGGTAGATGTTAGCATCTTACTGAATTTGCTCCAGATCTTCATCTTCATGTTATACCTAAAGCTAAATCCTCACTCTGTTATTCTCCTTCCCTTCCTACCCTAAATTGATGATTATTCTAGAGTTGTGTTGTTTGAAAATTTCATTTAAGTTGCAACATCCAATTTGTGTTCTTCTGCCACTTGATTTTTTTCACTCAATTCATGTAAATCCAGTTCATCCATTTTAATTGTTGAGTGTTGTATGAATAAGCCATATTTTATTTATTTACTTGCTTATTAAGTAGTTGTTTTTTACTATTACAGGCAGTGCTCTGACAAAATTGTGCTCTGATGAAATTGTTCCTTGTACATGTGTGTTATTCATGTTAGAAGTGGAGCCTCTAAAGCACATGGGATGCACATCATCCCCTATTCTAGAAAATGCTAACTTGCCACTCGAGAGTGGCTGTCCTGATTTTCACCAGCAGTGTTTACATTTCTGTTTCTCCATCTTTTCCAGCACTTGATGATTTTTAGACTTCATAAATTTTTGCCAGTCTTGTTATTTTTCTAACATATACTTTTTCTTTTTGATTTTTTTTTAAAGGTTTATTCATTTATTTGAGAGAGAGAGAGACTGCGTGTGTGTGCAGGTGGAGGGGCAAAGGGAGAGAATATTCAAGTAGACTCCCCACTGAGTGCAGAGTCCTATATGGGCTTGATCTCACAACCCATGGATTATGACTTGAGCCAAACCAAGGGTTAACCAACTGAGCCACTCAGGTGCCCCTCATTGGTTTTTTTCTTCTTTTTAAGATTTCTTTCATGATACTATGTATGGTAGAGGTATTAAATGTCTCTATACCCATGATTCTGTTCCTGGGATCTCTTTCTAAAAGTTCTGATAGTCAATTACTGCTTCAATTACTGCTTTAGAAAAACCCCATTGAAGTCTTAGAAGGCAGATCTCCTTGCCCTCTCTCTCCTCCTTTTTCTTCTTCAGAAATTTTATTTTCTCCATAAAGATCATAGATTTTAATAGAGTCACATGTAGGTGTCATGTCTTCTTTGTTGTTAAAAAAAATTTTTTTTAAGATTTTATTTATTTATTTGAGAGAAAGAGGGAGAGTGAGAGTGAACACACAAGCAGTGGGAGAGAGAGAAGCAAGCTCTCCACTGAGCAGGGACCCCAATGCAGAGCTTGATGCCAGGACCCTGGGATCATGACCTGACCTGAAGGCAGACATTTAACTGACTGAGCCACCCAGATGGTGGCTTTTCTCAAATTGTATTTTTAATTGTTTGTTGTTCTTTTGCTAGAACTATTCATTTTTATGTATTGCTCTTATATCTTGCAGCCTTGCTGAGGTTTTATTAGTGCGGATGATAACTAGATAAGCAAATAAGAAGTTTTATTTCTTCCTGTCTAGTCAAGCTCACACTATAGCTATTTCTTAAGTTATTAAGAATAAAGTACACAAATTATCTTGACTACATTTATAACCTAAAGTTCAAATAAGCATTTCAACTTTATTTTCAAATATATCTTTTCATGCCATTGTTTATGTCTTTTAGATGCTGACTGTGCAGATTCTCCCTTAGCACCTACATTCTGCACTCCTGGTTTGAAAATTCCTCCTACAAAGAACAATACAGCTTTGGTACGGTTCCGTAACATTGAAAGCTCTCGTCTATTTCCTGATGACTCCTATACACTACTGTTTCTAGACTGCAACAGTCTGTTTAAAAACTTAGATTATTGTATGTCAACTATACTTCACTTTAAAAAAAAACACACTTAGATTAATGCAGGCTTTACGAGTATTTTTACTTATTTCTGGAAGGGAGTTTATTTATTTATTTATTTATTAAAAAGATTTTATTTGTTTGACATAGACACAGTGAGAGAGGGAACACAAGCAGGGGGAGTGGGTGAGGGAGAAGCAGGCTTCCTGCTGAGCAGGGAGCCTGATGCAGGGCTTGATCCCAGGACTCTGAGCCAAAGGCAAACACTTAATGACTGAGCCACCCAAGCACCCTGTCTGGAGGGGAATTTAGCAGTGTATAGCAAAAGCTTTAAAATTTTTTCTACACTCTAACCGTATCTCAGAATTTATTCTAAGGCACATTGGCACAAAGAATTATAATAATAAAGTTATAGAATAAAGAACAGCATTACTTATAAGAGCAAAGAATGGGAAAAATCTGGATGTCAAGTGGTAATGGAGAAGCGAAATACACTATATGTTTTAAAGAACAGATAAAAACATATAAAGAATGTTTTCAAATATTTAATGATGGAAAATGACATGCATACATATGGATATACAAACACACAATATACGTTATTTCAAGGAAAAAGAATAAAAGAATGAAAACTATCAAAATGTGATTATTTACAGGTTATAGATTTACAGGTGATTTTTTAGGCTTTTTCCAAATATTTCTCAATGAACAAACTTACTTTAAGCATCTCAACCCTTTTTTAAAGTCGCTGTGAATACTTAAAAAACAACCAGTGCAGAAGACTGCACTGTCCAGAAAATTGCAGTGCAGTCCATAAAATGTGACCATATATCTGTGGAGCTAAGTTTTTATTTTTAAAAATTTGATGAATTTAAAATTAAATAGCCCCATGTGGCTTGTTGCTACTGTATTGGACAGTGTTGTTCTAGACCAACCAAATGCGATTCATATCAGTCTAAGTACCTCTCGGGTTATTGCCTGCTAGTACTTGCCTTTTACAGTTAATCCACTCCTTGTGTTCCAGTGTGGAAGGCACTGTACTGATGTGACTCTCCCTCTTTATTAACTCTGACCCTAGGGAGATGAGGGGGATCTACTGGATTGGTGAGTTTAGTATGAACTTCATGCTAAGCTACGTCAGATGGGCTGGGAACACTTGTGCTCATCTGTGCTGTTACTCTCACCTGGCCCAGCTTAGTGTTGCCCGAAACTGGTGGGTGAATTGATCTAAATCTAGTTCAGTCAAGCCCGTTTAGTTTTCATATTAAGCTGTAACTCAGCTGTTATTAGTAACAAAGGATGGTATTTTGTCCTCCCTATGCCATTTCTTTGTTTTCTCAATTTTCTTTAGTAGAGGAAGAACAGGTCATTTTTGTGCTTACTTCTATGTCACTTTCGTGCAACAGAACTAAAACTGACTCAATTTTTGTTCACTGTATTTTATACCATCATAATTTAATGATTTATTTTTGTTCAATAGGGGTGCACAGATTATCCATTACCAAAAACAAATAGTTCATCAAATGATTTGGAAATGAAAGACTGTACATCATTAGTTTTAAATTCAGACAAGTGTTTTGAGAGTTTTGCGGATCCCTCTTCTCCTGTAATTTCTTCTTATGAGAATCTGCTGAGAACACCTACACCTCCAGAAGTGACTACCATTCCAGAAGATATTCTCCAGGTTGTTTTTCCATGCTATTTCTTTCTCTGACACATTCTTTTCAAAATTAGATATTTAAAGACCTGAAACTGTATATAAAATGTCTTATTTCTCAGTGGGCTAATGTGCTGTTTTGTGTACTGAGAAAATCCAAATTCTGTGCCCTTCTGAGAGCACCTGGCTGAAGCTCTTCTGAGCTGTACAAGCTCATGACTTCATCATACTTCTATGTCCTCACGCTGTATTTTCTAACTTCATGTTCTGAAATGTATTCTTACAATATTTTGTAATAATTGTTCAACCGCAGTTGCCATGCTGGCCATTGTTTCCATTGGAGGTATGGCTGGCGAAAATCAGAAATGTCGTTTACCCTCCCGTTCTCCAGGGTAGGGTATCCTGAACCACTTAGATCAGCGTTTCTTGAACCCAAGACATCTTGGACCTCAGTTTGAGAAACACTGATTTAAATGTTAGGATATCTGATTCTTTAGTATATCATCATTTACCTCTAGTCTATTACTGGTCTGTATACCAACTGCCAGATCTGCTAAATAACCACCAGTCATCCCCCCCCCCCCCTTAATGGAAGTACAGTGCTTGGTGGAATGGCTTAGGCAAGTGGAATTGTTAAGAACCATTCTAGCAACTGACCTAGTTTGGGAGAGCTGTGAGAAGGATGAAAAAGTACTTGGAGGAATACTTAAATGCCATTAGAGCAGACTCATCCTGTGACAATCAACAAAGTATTTGTTACCCTTTTTTCTTTGTCTTCGGTTTTCCTGGGCATTATAAGAAGTAGGGTGGGCATCTTCGGTCTTTAAGAAGTTTTCTTGAGTTTCCACTTTACTGTGGTTGATCCTTCTCTTTTTATTTCTACATGGAAGAGGGGAAACCTTGTATTTAATGAAAAATATATAATCTTTAAGGGCTGATGATCTTTTGAGCATGTCTCTTGCCTTTTTCCTATATACATTTTCCCTAACAACTTTGTAGAGGCTTAATTTGCTCTGAGAGATGATTTGCTGCTTACTCCTATTAATCTTAGAGTACATTATAAAAGGCTTTAGAAATCAAGCCTCCAAATTCAGTTTCTCATAACTCCATCTTTTCTTTGCTGTTTGTCTGTCTGTGCGGCTAAAAATTATTAGTTTCAAAAACCCGTATCTTTCAATTTTCGTTGGCTTTCCTTGAATGTTTTAAAAGACCTTCCAAATTTGTTGTGTTGTTTTAATGACTTGCTAAAAAGGAGTATGTTTTGTTTCAGATTTTATCAAAATACAACTCAAACCTAGCAACTCCAGTAGCAGTGAAAGCCGTGCCACCCAGCAAAGGGCTCCCCACTAAACACGAAGGACCAAACATCCAAGGTGTTGGCAACAAAGAAAACTGGTGAAGGTATGTTACCGTTCTAAAGAAATTACCCGTGTTATTTGAGAACATTTAAAAATTAACATTCATATGGGGGGGTACTAAAAAAGTTTTATTTGCCATTTCGCAGCTTAGGTTAACAGCCTTCTCTCTTTTGATACAGAGCTTGTTAACCCTGGAATTCAGACTTCACGAGCAGTTGGATGACATCATTGGGAATGTATACCCAGTTATTTTATTATTGTTAAAGTATATAGCCACAATATTCTATCATTTGTTTTATTGGTGTCTATTAATTATGCTTGATTTTTTAAAAAAAATTGCATCTTTTTGCAGAAGTTCTAATGGATCCCACCCACTATAGAAACTGAACAGAAAGTTGAAAGCAGATCGGGACTTTGTTATTCACATTGCCCTACATTTCCCCCCTTCTTAAAAACCAAACCATATTGAAGATGATCATGGACACTGGTGTGATAACATGGTTTGTTTTGTTTTTGTTTTTTAAGTAGGCTCCATGCCCGGTGTGGGGCTTGAACTCACAACCCTGAGAACAAGAGCAGCATACTCTATTGCCTGAGCCAGTCAGGCGCCCCTGTCATGTTTTTTATTGAGATCTGCTTTAGTTTAACCTTGGTCTTAATCAGTTACTCACTTTTCAAAGATCATTAGTATTTCACTGATTTCACATTTACCCTGCCTAATCTGACAGAATGGCTGAGTAATATCAGGAAGCAGAGCAAATAATTTAAAATTTTAAAATGTTTGTTACTTGCGCAGGGCCATCCTGATCTCATGGTGAGGTGGTGTTGCTGTTGGCTGGAGCTGGGCTTCTTCCCTGATTCTGGCTCTGCCCTTGTCCTGTCTCCTCTCACAACTGCCCCCAGAGCCTTTCACACCATTTATTTCAGCAGTGCTTTTAAGACTCTTATCTACAAACAACAGCTCAAATAACTTGAGGAAAAGTGTATAGCAGGTCTCAGAGAGTTGGAAACAGACTCACCCGTCAGGATGTGTGGTTGTTTTTACTCCCAGCTATTTACTTCATGTCAGTTTTATCCTCTCAGATCAGCTCTTTCCGTCACATGTCTGCTGACCTCTCCAAGCGCCCTCTCCAGTTTGGCCACCCAGCAGACCTTGAGCCTCTATCTGGAAGGTTCTGATGACTCTTCCTGGGCTGGGTGCCCTTCTGTGTCTTGTTACCTGAGAGCCCAGGAGGCGGGAGACCCTTGCCTCTCGAGCTCTTTGATAGCTTCAGGCTGCCCTGTCCAATGAGCCCAAGATCCTTCCCATTTAAGTATAAGCAGGAAGTAGTTCAAAGTTCATGCAAGTATTATTGGCAAACTCCAGATTATAGCCAAAGGGAAAATAAGGACCTGGTCTATTGCAGAGAGCAGTTCAAATGCTGAAAAGAAACAGTTTGCAAGTATTGTGACAAGGTGCTTCAAAGGCTTAGGTTTGGGAAATCTACTGCAGTGAAGACTACCCTCTTTTGGGACGCCTGTTGGTTAGGTATCTGCCTTCAGCTCAGGTCATGACCCCAGAGTCCTGGGATCAAGTCCCATGTTGGGCTCCTCACCAGCAAGGAGCCTGTGTCCCCCTCTGGCTGCTCCTCCCCCTGCTTGTGCTCTGACAAATGAATACATAAAATCCTAAAAATAAAGACTACCCCCCCCCCCGTTATGATGGTATCTTGGAAGTTCATTGTGAAAACCTGTCACATGGTGCTTTTCATCTTGTCAGAAAATCATCACTAAAACAAAACTTTGCTCTTTGTTTTAGGAATTCCTGTGTGGTTAGAATATTTAAGTATAGTGTAAAATAAATTATTTTCAAGGTAAAGCTCTGGTCAACTTTATATAGGACAGACTCCAAATTGCTGTCAAACTCTTGTTCGCTGTTATCCATAGCTACATGTGCGGAGATCCACAGAGCAGACGAGACAGCTTGAGGAGGGAGGGGCAGATTCAAAGCAAACTGAGGACTGAACCCTGGAGTTCTCCTAACTTTGGAAGATGGAAAAAGGCAGAGCAGTCTAGCAAAGGGGGTTGAGAAGAGGCCAGTGAAGCAGGAAGAAAGTATTTCACAGAGAGTAATCAATTCTGTCAATATTGCGGAGAATCTAAGTGGAAAAAGAGAACTGACCACTGGACGTGGTGAAACTGATTGACAGCACTGATCAATTCTAAGAGGACCTAGGACCAGAGGTCTGCAGTGGGCTAAAAAAGGGGGGGGGGGGGGGGATGAAGAGCAAAGGGTATTTTAAAATGAGAAAGAATGCTATAGTAAACATTTCTGGCTGTCTGCTAGTATCCCCCAATTGTTTTGTGATGGCCCCCCAAGTTCCATTTGTCTAAAACTTTTCTTTCCCTGACGCTTCCCGCTTTTCTGCTATGATCCTAGTTTCTGTTATAACTATGATGCTTCCAGCTTATCAAGTTAGGATCTTGCAAGCCTGTTCCTTGCTTAAAACCCTTGGAGTGTCTCCACATTGCTCTCAAAATGAAATCCAAGATCCTATGTAATCTGACCTTTAGGTTACTTCTCCATGTTCTCTTGCACCTTGTGCTCAGCCCCGCAGGCCAACTTTCCTTTCCTTTCCTTTTCTGCTTCGGGGCTTCAGGCACACTGCTCCTTTTCCCTACCTGCTCTGCTTAGCTAACACCCTCTCATCCATCTTTCTTCAGATGCCTGAGGTTTGTCTGCCCACCACTACTAGCCCTTTAAAGGAAAAAATATTTTCCTTGAAGAACTGACAGCCCACCTCCAGGCTCAACCAAGCAGTATCAGGATCCCTGACGGGTGTTGTCAGTGATGAGATTATAACCCATTAAGTCCATGAGAGCCAATTCTTGGACTTTGGGAACTGCTAGGAAACACCAGTTCTTTTCTGGTGGGCACAGAGACACACACCTGGAGCTCTTGGTCACCATCTTCTCACCATGATGGGAATGGACCCCGAGCAGGAGAGAGCAAGAGTGAGCTGAGGTGTGACAACTTGGAGCCTTATCACCTAGCTGGGCCCACAGCCAGCTCTCACTAGCTGGAGACTTTGCAGTTAAATGCTTCCTAAACTGTACTATGCTAACTGGAGTTTCCTTGTTATCTGAAAGGAGTTTCAGCTGATCTGTTTCAGGTCTCAGGTTAAATGTCACTTTGTTAACTTTCCCTGGCCCAAAGGTCCTCCTGCATAGTTCTGAGCTCCCTGTTATCCTTCACAATACCTGGTAGAATTTGTTCGAAAATATCTTGTGTTTTAATTTTTTTCTCTGCTACTGGACCATAAACTCAGTAAGGGCAAGGATCTTGTTTGCTTTTGTTCATTATGCAGATACTTAGCAACTTAAGCTCCTGAATGATTTCATGGTAACATCAAACACTGAGATCACACTATGCTAGGCACAATTCTAAATATATTAACCAATTCTTAGATCAACTCTTATGAAGTAGGTCCTATGGTCCCAACTTTTTGGATGAGTACATTGTGGCTTTAATGACTGACTTAACTTTTCTGTGCCCCATTTCCCACCCCAGATCTTGGCCACAGATCTTTTTGACAGCCTAAGATCTCTGGGACTTGTTCCCTCCCCCATTCCCTCTGCCACCATTGCAATTCTCACCTAGATTATTGCAGTGCCATCAGACATTCCTTTTTATCCTCAACTCCAGTCAAAACAGTTCTTCAGTGCTCTAGGAACTGTTCCTGTTTCACATTCCTGCCTTTATTCATGCTAGATCTGTATCTGGAGTATAAATCCAACCCAACTTCTCTGAGGAGTTCAACAAGCTCAAATGCCATCTTCAGTAGCAACTGTCTTTGGCATGACCCTTTTCCCTCCACCTTTTATCATGACTAGACTGTAAGACTTTCCAAGGAGGACCTGTATCTGGGTCAGATTTATCTGTGTATCACACCAGGCCCATAGTAGCTACTACCAGGGAAGCACTTTCTAAATATATTTTATCCCCTGGTACAGTACTGGAAAGCGAGAGGAGTTAATCAGGAATCCTACAAATTCTGACAGTTCCCAATAGTCATGCTGCAGATTTTGAAAATGCCTCAGGAGGTTTAACTCATTCACAGTGGAAACTGCTTTAATCTCATTAACTCCTATCTGAAATTTTCTTAGGAGCTGCTTGCCTGGACAGGAAATTCTGACAGCTGAAAGCACAAAACAAGGAAGCACCAAATGCCTTTTTTCTTCTTTGTAAATTGCTCTTCACTGAATATTCACCATCAGGCACACTCAACACCATTTCATCGGCTCCTCCCAACAAGCCTTTGTGGCTGGTACTAATGAGAACACCTTTCTATAGTAAATTATGCATAACATTCCCGGGTTCATTTTTGCTTAGGAAGATTATTTTTTAGTATTAATTATTAAAATTGCTTTTTAGACATTAGCTTATTTGCTTGGTATGGGGGGAAGAAAATCCATAAATAAACATACTTCCTTCAAGCTTGTCCCACTGCAGGATCCCAAGAAATTACAGCTGTTGGTAAAACAACCTGTATGCAAACAAAAGAACACAACTCGAACACAGACCTCTTTCGGCAGCTCTGGCCCTCCAACTGGAAGCAGGGACCATATCATTTAAGACACATGTTCTGGTTTGTATAAAAACTGAAACCAGTCCATACTCAGGACAATGCACCTTGGCAGAAATTAGTTACAGAGGATAACTTCCCTAAGCAAACAGTAACCTGGGGGGTGCGGGTGGAAGCCAGGGTGCAGAGTTGAGGATCAAGTAAACCGTCAAAGAACACCACTTTGGAAATGTATTATTTCAACATCTGTTCAGTACCCAGGTTCATGTGACCCACTTGTGACCTGTTAAAGCGGGCTTCAATCTCACCTCTAAATGGGAACTAGTCTTTGCAGCTTGGTTGGGAAGGTTCATTGAGGGGATACACAGACAAGTTCCTCGTGCCCAGCACAGCACCCCACTAACTGTAATTCTGATGAACTGTTTCAGGGTGTGGCCCTCTTGGGAGTCTGAGAAGTACTCAAGTCTGGAATTTGACTGAATAGAAAGAGGCAGGCTGGATTCAGCTCTTTATTGAAGAATAACAGTTTAAGTTTTAGAATTCTAAACCTAAACTAACAGTGTAATAGCTCCTTCCCCCTCACATGCATGTGTGCACTCGCACACACGTGCACACGCCACCATCTCAAACATCACCCGAGCCAGCAATTACTGTGGGTGTAATGGTCCCACAGCCACGTTTTATAAAATCCAAATATAAATGTAATAGCGAGACTCCCTATTGAAGATCTGTTAAATAACTCAAAACACCAAGTTCACGTATACTATGAGGAAACTCAAAAGATAGGCAAATTATAGGCAACACATGAGCTAGAACACATATTCCGAAGAGAAAATTTCAACTCCAGAAATACCTTCTGAGCAAACAAGGCAGTCAGGATACTAAGCACTGAGCACAGTACTGTCACGGTGACCATTTATATCTATTTTATATTTGAGGAAACAGCTCAGATACTTACCTATAAGCCATACTTACCAAAGCCAGAGGTAAATAAGGACTAAGTACAAGTCGTCTGATTCTTAGCATTATGGTCAATAATAAATCCATCAGGTAGTCTTTAACTGTACTTTTGGTAGAAGACTGAAATCTTTAAAGGAAAAATTCCATGTTGGAACCAGGCAAATAAACCACTTTAAAATTACTGGGAGAATAACCTGGAATTACAGGAGAGCCCTCATTGTAGTTCACGCCATATAAAAAACTGGCTTACAAAGGTCCTGTATTTAGTTCCTGCCTTGTTCTCTGCATAGGAAATCAGTTTCTTCCCTACAAACAGGAAGATAACCATGGTTCCTCTTCTAAAAAAAAAAAAAAATAAATAAAGGTTTAAATTACTTTTATGACTGACAGAACTCGTCTATCTAGTCTGAATGAATAAAAAAATCTAAGGGTTTGTGGTGAACTTCAGAGAAGAGGCACTAGATCTAGGTTCTGGGCTGGTTCTCTGCTGCCTGGTGATGGGCTTTGCAAAAGGGACATCAATTCCACAGAACCATTACATTTAAAAGGCTGCTTCTGTATGTACAAGATAAAATGACTGGAATTGGACTGAAAATCACTGCTAGCACCTATTTGTTCATTTTGGAATATACGTTTTCCATTTCCTACTGTAACAGACTATGGTAATTTGGGCTCACTATACTCTGGCCACACTCTAGAAACTTCAAGATGCGGATGTAATAAGAGCCACAGAAGATTCGGCTCCAGCTTAGACTACTTTATGGCTACTAGCTAGTATTTACTGTTTCTTACAGGTCAAGCCTCTAGAAATATTTAATCGCCACAATCCCATGGGCTGTCCTCTCCATTTTACAAATAAATACCAAGAGATTCAAGTAACTGGTCCTAGGCTGCCAAGCTGCTGGTGCAAAAATGTTCAGCCCAGCTGGTCTTAAGCACGACGCACACTGACTCGCCAGACAATGATACAAGCCAATCCCCGGCACTGGTAACTCCAAGTGTCGATAGCCTCTATTTACTCAACTTCGCCAAATCCCTGGCTCTGCTCCCAGGTCTTGGGATTCCTCTTTTGTCCCTCCATTTTCAGACCTTCGAAGTAAACCTTCCCAACTTATCCTAAGTGCTAACCCTTGTTTCCTCTATACTGGTTCGTCTTCAAAATGCCCTATTCTCCCCATTTTTAAAACATAAAAAGCCCTCACCATGGCACCCATTTTCCTCTTTTTACATCGCTGTACCTTGTTTTAGGCAGGCCCATCTCTTTAAGCAGATACAGCTTCTTCAACTTGCCTCAGCTCATGCTATTCCAAAATGCCACCTCATCCTTGTTCTAACTGCAGGCAACAGTCGAGGCCACAAACTCGCCCTCTAATTCATCCCGAGACTTTCTCAGTCGGCCCCATTTGGGCTTAAACATACCACCCATTACTCAGCATAAACCCCAAATACTACATTAAACCCTGTTCCCGTGCCTTCATGAACTTTCACACTCTGGTTGATTGCACACATATATTTAACAATACAGTTTTACAAAGGATGCTAAGAGCACTTTTCTTTGTATTCTATGGAAGGACCAGAAACATACAGACTTTCTATTAATATCCATACCATAGCACAGCCAAATCTAATTCCTAAATAGACGCATTACAATTTGTTTAGACTTTAAAGGCTTAATGGCAATGATGAGGAGAGGAAAAAGAATTTATTTTACATAACTGAATGAAAAATAATTCAAGAAATAGTAAATAAAATTTAATATGGTCTCATGCGCCCTGAAGGTGGTGGTGCCCGATTTGGAGGTGTGATTGCTATGTCCAGATAGTCTCCTATTTGGAACTTCTGCGACTGCAGGGTCATCGAGTCATCAGTCCCCTTCCTCCCAGACATGGTGCTGCCAATCTCCTTTACTCTGCAGAAAAGGAGACCCAACTGTTAATGGATCACAAGTCAATGAAACTAAATATGCACTGCAAAGTAAACACGGGACTGGATTTGCTCCATATCTTATGGCACAATTAAAAATTAATTACTGCATTAAGCTAAACCAGAGTAATAGAATTTATATCCCCCCGCAAACCAAAGACTTATTAAAAGGTGAGGGGTTATCCCTATCTATTAATCTTAAGAGATTATAGGAATTAAAAATTAAAAATTACCTACCGATAGCCAGGCCTTTTAGGATCTGTAAAAACAATTGCAAAATTGAAGTGTGTGCCCTTCTTTCTAGCTTCTGGGTAGACTTCTTTTACTAAACTAGTCAGTTCTTTCAAAGTTGCATCCATCCTGAATTTTTAAAAGAAAACATTATATTTGATTAATCAATAATATAAGAATATAACAAGAATATTAATATACAATGAGTTAATTATGTGTGAATTATGACCTGTTAGAATTACAGCTGTCAAGGTCTTATACTTTAATTTTATTTTTTAAGAGTTTATTTTTAAGTAATCCGACACATAACATGAGGCTCATTATCACAACAGTGAGATCGAGTCACATGCTCTACCTGAGCCAGCCAGGTGCCCCATGCTTGATTTTAAAGCAGCTAATAATCCTATCTGCCCCCATAAACTCCCCTTACCAGCCCCAATGATCGAAATGTTAATACATTAAAGTCAGACTATTAGTGCTAAAAGGGAATGCAAGCTGGTGCAGCCACTATGAAAAACAGTATGAACATTTCTCAAGAAGTTGAAAATGGAGCTACCCTTGACCAACAAGTGCCCTGTTAACCACAAAGATACAAATGTAGTGATCCAAAGAGGCACCTGCACCCCAATGTTTTTTGTTTTTTTCCCTAAAGATTTATTTGACACAAAGAGATCACAAGTAGGCAGGGAGGCAGCTAGAGACAGGGGGAAGCAGGCTCCCTGCTGAGCACACAGCCCAATGCGGAGCTCTATCCCAAGACCCTGAGATCATGACCTGAGCCAAAGGCAGAGGCTTAACCCACTGAGCCACCCAGGCACCCCGCACCCCAATGTTTACAGCAACAAGGACCACAACAGCCAAACTATGGAAAGAGCCCAGATGTCCATCGACAGATGAATGGATAAAAGATCACGTCGTATATATACACAGACATCAAAAGGGGGAGATCTTGCTATGTGTAATGATGTGGATGGAACTAGAGGGTATTATGCTAAGCAAAATATGTCAGAGAAAGACAATTATATGATCACACAGATATGTGGAATTTAAGAAACAAGATCATAGGGGAAGAGAGGGAAAAAAAAGAAACAAGATGAAACCAGAGAGAGAGACAAACCATAAGAGACTCTTAATCTCAGGAAAGGTTGCTTGAGTGTAAGGGGCTGGGACGGGGCTTCTGGGTGATGGTCACTGGGGAGGGGAATGTATTGTGGTGAGTCCTGTGTGTTGTGTAAGACTGATGGAATCACAGACCTGTACCCCTGAAACAAATACATTATATGTTAATAATAATAAAAAAAATAAATAAATATACCTATCCAAAAGAAGGGGGGGGCACTTCAGGGATTATATTTGCTGTCTTTTGTTGCTATATAACATCTTACTGGCATAGTGATTTACTTGTTTAAGAGTAACTACTCCAAAGTAATCCAATTAAAATAATTATATTTCCTTATCTCTAAAGCATGTACTTTTCCACATTTCATGTCTAAAGTTGGAATGCATCTTAGAATCAATGACAGGAAAGCATTTTCATTAAGATGTAGTATTTTTTCTTTCTAAGATGGAATCTTAAGAGTTTTACAGTAGATAGAGCCATAAAACCAATGAAACATGAAATTTTCTTTAGGACTAAGCATAGTTTCCTTTCACAGTACATATTCTTGCCCTGCAAATATTTATTTGAACTCAGAACTTAAAACAGTCCTCTGAGCTAATATGGCACAACCTGAAAAAAATCTTTCTAAATATGAACATCTTGGAAAAAGTTAACAAACTAGAACAGTGTACATTTTTATAGTTTTCTTTCATGACAACTAAAAGAATGAAATGGATGATGTGAAACTGAAACACCTTTGCCTATAGGGGGCCATAAAATGAAAACAAGGGACACTAGATACTCTCCAAGAGTGTTCTCCCCAAAACATGCCTGGCTCTCTCCTAATACCATCAAAACTACCATCACTGGGGCGTCTGAATGGCTCAGTTCGTTGAGCATCTGACTCTTAACCTCAACTAGGGTCTTGAGTTCAAGCCCCATGTTGGGTTCCACAATGGGTGTGGAGCCTACTTAAAGAAAAATAACAAAAAAACCTCTATTATCACTCACATCATTGCTCAGGCCATAAACCTTAAAGTTTTTCCCATCTCCATCCCGTTATTTCTACCTCCTAAATACAGAGCATATCATTTCCTCCATTTTTCACCATCACAGATTTCTACACCTCATTATTTAACTGCCTTTGATTCATCTCCATCTCAGTTTTTTAAAGTTTCTGTGTAAAGCTGTTGTCACATGAGTGACACCTGTTACCACCACCCGGGGAGGAGACCAACCACCTGGAGGATAGCAAAGAGCCCAAAAATGCCTTCCACCAGGAGCAGCAATCCCAGAATATCAACCTACTGCATTAGCTTGCAGGTGTTGGGGTTGCCAAGACAGACACAACTCAGAGACAACAGAGGGAACAATGCTTTACTTGCACTGAGAAAAGACAGCAGAAGATATGCTTCATGAAGTGTGGGTCCCCCATGGCCAGCAGGTCTCCCCCTGTAGCTGTTGCCCAGACAGTCTGCATGTACCCTTCTTGTGCTGCAGGTAAAGACCCCTGAGAACAGATACTGCAGGTCAGGTCCCACACAATGGCACACGGGCAGAACAAAGAACACATCAAACCCAGAATAGGGAAAGATACTCCCAAAGACATTTACCCAGCACAGTTGCGAGAGCTCTTTAACTCTTTGCAAAAAACAAAACAAAACAAAAAAACAAAAAAAACCAGGGGTGCCTGGGTGGCTCAGTGGACTGAGCCTTCAGCTCAAGTCATGATCTCAGGGTCCTGGGATCGAGTCCCGCATCGGGCTCTCTGCTCAGCAGGCAGCCTGCTTCCCACCCCCCTCTCTCTCTGCCTGCCTCTCTACCTACTTGTGATCTCTATCAAATAAATAAAATCTTTGAAAACAAAAACAAAAAACCAAATGAAAAAACACTTCTGGGCCCCAGGTCACTCTTACGTGGCCATGCAAGGAAGGGGTGAGAAGCTGTGCATGACTGCCTTTCTCCACTTGACGGATCTTCATGTTACTTAAAGAGGTGGGAAAGCCATATGCAAAAAGGTAGTAAATTATATCCCAAATTTCACCAACCAGAAATAACCAGTGATATTTAACATCACTTGTAGGCATCTTTTTTTACATATACACAATGCTACAGAAAAAAAATCTTAAGATTATCAAGCATATTATACATACTAAGATTATAATTGTAATTATTATTAATAATGAATAATGCAATTATTAATAAGGTAATTATTTTATATAATTACAAGTGTAATTCATGCTTCAAATATTACATGTATTTTTAATAAAACTCACATTTACTTGGGTTTAACAGAATAAAAAACAAATTGAAGGAATTATAAAATTTTAATAAAGATTCAGTTACCCCTATCACCACCTAATTTTGTAACTTCTTGTTTACTCTGTCAGAGTTCTACTCTGTTCTGCAACAATTCCCCTGGCTATTTTAACTCTGTCCCCATGAAGTCTGAGGCAAGACTGATTTTTTTAAACCCGATCTTCTGATGCTAATTACTCTGCATCAGCTATTCCCTGGTACACCTTACATGATATGTACAAGAAAGGGTCCTTTCTTCCTTTCTAAAAACACTTCCCATATTGTCATCTTGTTCCTAGTGAACATGCGGAATTTGGTTTACATCTGTTATCAGTTCTGACAGTGAATCTCCTACAAGCTTCCAACCTAACAACCACCTCCCTAGACCAGTAGTTGGGAGTGCCAAGTACTGCCTTCTGACCACTGGTCCAAAGCTTGAGTACACCATGAGGAATGCAAGAGCTCTCTTGGGGCTGAAGTCTTTGTGTTGCCAATGTGAGACTCAGTTTTGTGTCAGTTTGGCAAAGCTACAACCTCAGTTATTCAATCACAATAATAAAGGTGTTACTAGATGGTATGTTGTGTATATGGTCAAAGTCTATAACCAGTTGGCTTTAAATTTAAATTACCCCAGTTAATCTGAGTAAGCCTCACTCAATCACTCAGAGTAGGCCTGATTCTATTAGTTGAAAAGGGCTTACGAGAGCAGAGGCTTCCCTGCAGAAGAAATTCAAGCTGCTATGGGGAGCCTTAGCTCTTGCTTAAGAGTTCCTGCCTGAAAAAAAAAAAAAGTTCCCGCCTGGGGGTGCCTGGGTGGCTCAGGCGTTAAGCATCTGCCTTTGGCTCAGGTCATGATCCCAGGGTCCTGGGATCAAGCCCTGCATCAGGCTCCCTACTTGGCAGTAAGCCTGTCTCTACGTCTTACACTCCCCTTGCTTGTGTTCCCTCTCTGTGTCTCTGTCAACTAAATAAAATCTTAAAAAAAAAAAAAAAAAAAAAAAAAAGTTCCTGTCTGGACCTTCCTTAGAGCTCACCTCACAGATTGGGGACTTAAAGAGTTATCTAGGTAGCCCTCGGAATCATGTAAGCCAATTCTCTGCAATAAATCACTTCATAGAGATCTCCTACTGGTTCCATTTTTCAATCTGAACCCTGATAGAGCTACCTAGGTAATTCTCTTTCTATATAACATGTTTAATGACCACCCAAGCACAGGAGACTGACCACTCCTGTGGTGTCTGGCTTGTTCCCCTTGAACTTTGGCAAACTCAACTTGCTTCTGTTAGGCTCCTCTGGACTTCACTCCTTTTTCTCTGACTTATCTTAGGACTGCCTATTTAGTCCCTCAGTCTACTTCTACAAACAGAGAATTCCCAAGATTTGTTGACTAAACTAATCTTCCTTCAGTACTCCTTCTGGAAAAGGGGGGAGGCCTCTGTGCTGTCACACCAACCACTCAATCTTTTAGAATCTTTGTCTTTGGCCATCATTTTGAGGTATAACATAAGGCTGCCTTTCCTTATTTGGTTGCAGTTTAGGGATAGGGCAATTTAGGACAGAATTTTTCTGCATTTTTTTTTTTTCTGGATTAGGAATAGAGGACCTCCAGAACAATCTCACTCTGCCATCTTCACCCTAAAGTTTTACCTAATTATTATTTATTCATATGCTTTCTCTGTTAGACTCAGCTTACTACAGGGAGGGGCAGTACCTTCTTTCCTTCATACCCTCAGAATCTAACCACCGCACCTAGCAAATAGAACTCTTACTGCTGGAAGAAGTATACACTTTAATCTCCAAACAGAAGTTTTCATCAATACATTAGTAACAGTTCTTCCTCATAAGTTAAATCAAACTTTCTGGAACTTTATCCTGGAATGATGCTGAACTAAAATCATACTACATAAATTTAACAAGTACCTACAAAAGACAAATAGGGTCCCAATCTTTAAAAGAATCAAGTTTTACTATGCTGGGCTCACAGTTTAAAATTACACACCTTTCTGGGGCTGTAAAATGGTGCAGCTCCTGTGAAAAGCAGTTTGGCAGTTCCTCAGAAAGTTAAACATATAATAACGGTATGATCCATTTCTAGGTCTATACCCAAAATAACTGAAATCAAGGACTCAAAACAGATACTTGTATACCCAGTTCATAGCAGCGTTATTCACAAAGCCAAAAAATGGAAACTCAGGTACCTATCAACAAAAAAGTGGATAGACAAAATGTGGTACATTGATACACACTGAATATTCATCCATAAAAAAGAATGAAGTTGTGTTACTAGCTACAACATGGATGAACCCTGTAAATATTATACTAAGTGAAATAAGCCAGACACAACAAATATTGTATGAGTCCACTATACAAGTGGACACAAATATCTAGAACAGGCAAATTCATATAGATATAAACCAGATTAGAGTCTAACAGGGGAAAGAAAGGAATGGGGAGTTATTGCTTATTGGGTACAAAACTTCTGCCAGGGGGTAAAAGAAAAAGTTTTGGTAATGGGTAATGGTTACACAAATGTGAATGTAATTCTACCACAAAACATATTTTTAAACCTTATTAACTTTTTACTGCTACTAACAGCTATTAGGATGTCAAACTCAGGAAATATATGCAGCTCTAAAGATACGCTTGTAATATGTAATGGCCCTAGACAGACTTGGGGGTACAGAAGGTACAGGTAAGATATAAACTTTAAGGGGCAGGTCTTCAGGAAACACACATCAAAAGCTTTTCCATTAAGCACCAGATCAGAAATCAATTGTTTTTTTTTTAATTTTTTAATGCACCCAAGGCTTAATATTACACAGAAATGCTCTTGAAGATAAATATCCCATGACTCCACCTTACCATGTTATTCCAGTACCACTTATTTATGAGCCCCTTAACGGCAGCTACTGCATTTTATTTATCTACATATTATATTTGTACCAAGCAGCCACAACAGTGATAGCAATCTTGGGTGTGTCAATTCTTCACAACCCAAAACTTTGAACATTAAACCTAACGGTATTACCAGATGGCGTGAATCCCCTTTTACCTAACAGCTAAAATCTCTAACTTCCCGAGAGCTGGGCCCAAAGACCCCGAGTGACAGAAAGCAAAGTCGAGAGGATATTTCTTCACTGGCACAGGGAATTATTTAATGTTACTGCCGGACCCTCCCAACCCCCAACGGCCGCGCCCCCGCGCCCCCCACCACCCCCGCGCCCTCACCAGGTGTAGATCTGCAGCTCGCTGGACGGTACATTTCCGCGGGAAAACTCGTCCATTCGGTGGTGGCGGCCGTTATTGGTGGTGAAAACACGCAGCAGCAGCGGGCACGTCTGAGAGCGAGAGGAGGAAAAGGAAGGGCAGAAGTTAAAGAAAACGACTGTGAGTCCGGAGCTCCCTTTCCCTCCGGAGATGCCGGGGCCTCCGAACTGCCCGGGGAGCAAAACACCGCCGCCTTCCGCACGCAGGCCTCGCTCTCCGCCCCGCCGGGCCCACCTCCACCTCTTTCCGGACCCCATACTTTCTCCCGATCGATCGGTTTCTCCGGCTCCTTCTTAATTTCCTCCTGGGTAACGCGCGACTCCACCGCCATCTTCCTCCTACGGCCCGCGAGACGCTCCGTCTGACCTCCGACCCCTGCTGCGAGCATGAGAACGAACTCTCTCGCGATGAGAAACTCGAGGCTTTATAGAAGACCGGGGAAAGAGGGGAGGGGCGTTCACTGGCGCAGGCGCAGTTCATTGTGCGGCGCCTGTACCAGGGCCCGGCCGCGCTTGCGGTTTGCGTGCTCAGAAAAAGGCGGGCGTTGGCGTCCGCGGGGCGGAGCTTCTAAGAGATACTCTCATTGGTGGGTGTTTGGTGGTCTGGGAAATCACGGAGATGATCCCAAGCCACACGAGCTTGCGGAGGCATTTTTCCTACGCAATGAATAAGTTAACCACTCTTAAGAGTGGTACAGGAGGTAAGTGAGTAAGCAAAAGCATGACTTTATTAGCAAAGTATCCTACTTTTTATAAAGGAAAAACAAGCTCTGAAATGGACCCTTGTATGTGGACCCCTGAGTGAAGACAGAAGACGCTCTGCAAAGCTGAGGGGAAGACCAAATGCCCTGCAGTAAGTGCTCACGAAATAATTAGTGATCTGTACTGGGGAAAAGTGAATTGGACTCTTCCCGCACCACAGTGGAGCAAAGCCGAAATGTGAACAGCAAAACTAGAACTTTGTGGATGTAACATCATAAACTATCTTCATGATCAATGGATTGGAGCACCAAGGAAAAAAATCAATAAAAAGCAAATCCCAAGATTAAATAAATAAATAAATAAAGGAACACATGCTATAAAAAGCATTAACCAGGAAAGATTGATAAATTTGACTAGATTTAAATTGAAAACACACACACACACAAAATCTGACCTTCAAAATACACCTTAGGGAAAGAAAGACAAAAACCACAGAGTGGAAAAAAAAATATCTACGATGCACGTGATTGACGAAAGCTAGTGTCCAGAATATATACGGAAAATGACAGACATCCCAATAGAAAATGGGTAAAGTAATTGAATAAGTGTTTCTAAAATGAAAAAATCCAAATGACCAATAAACATATAAGGTGCCCAAACTCATTACCAACCAGGGAATGCATTAAAGCCATAGTGATTGGCTTTAATTGATTGATTTGTAACAAACTATACTCACTAGCGTGGCAAAAATTAGAAACTGACAACATTTGTTGGTAGACTAATGAGAATTTTCTAATACTTGTGGTGAATGCAGAAACTGGTATACCCACTTTGGAAAGTAGTTTAGGATTATTTAATAAAGTTGAAGATATGTATACGTTAGATCCAATAATCTCCTGCTTGGTATATACCCTAGAGATAGGAGATCTTGATCAAGGGTATCCAGAGACATTATAAGAATGTTCTTGGCCATTTTGTAAGAACAAAAAGCTCAAAACAACCCCAATTCCATCATGAAGACAATAATTCCAAGAATTGTGTTGTACTATACAGAAACAAAAGTACCAAACAGCAATGAAATACTATATAGCAACAAAAATGAACAAACTACAGCTACATGAAACTACAACTATGTGAAACAGCATGAATTGACTCTGTGAAACCATTTTTGTAATGTTCAAAAGCAGGCAATACTAAACTATACTGTTCAGGAGATATTCCCAGGTGATAAGTCTATAAAAAGAAAAGTAATGAAGTAATTGCCACAAAAGTCAGAATGGTAATTACCTCTGAGAAAAGATGGTGATGAGGTTGGGGGAGTGCAAAGGAGGTGTTGCTGGAGTGTTGGCAACATTCTTTTACCTCTGTGGTGGTTGCACAGTTTTTATTTTAAATCATTCATTAAGCAGTGTGTTTATGTTTTACACTCTCTGTATGAAAGCTGTATCTTGCTATTAAAAAAAAGCCCCCCTCAAGAATGCTTATCAATTGATAAAAAACATACAATCCAATAGAAAAGTGAGCACAAGTTGTGATAGGTATTTCATAGAAGAAAAAACGCAAATTACATATAACCATATAAACATGAAAAGATGCCCAATCTCATGAATAATCATAGAAATGCACATTTAATCCACAATAAGGTAACATTTCACTCAGATTCGTCAAAATGTAAAAACCTAACAAGTATGGGCAAGGATATGGAGAAAATGGAATTGCCGTAGATCACTCGCATCCACTGTAGAAACATTGGTGTTATCTAGAGAGACTGGATGTGTGCACACTTTAGGACCCAGCTATTCCACTCATATTTGAACACCCAGAGAAACTGTTACACATGAGCTCCAGGCAACAGGTTCAAACACTTATTCTTAATAACTAGAAAAAGCTGAATGTCTACCAAGAATATATTCATAAAATGAAATTCCATAAAGATTTGAAAATATGAATCAATATGCTTTTTTAAAAGGTAGACTAAAAAAAGCAAGTCACAGAACAATACGTACAATAGGATTCAATTTATGGAAAGTTAAAAAATAGGAATTTTCTCTCTCTCTTCCCCCAAATACTGTTTAGGGAAACAAACACTAAGTGGTAAAGCTATAAAGAAACAAGGCAATGGTTAACACTATATTCAGGATAGTGTTACATCTGACAGTAAGCGAGGGCAATGCAATTTATGAAGTGCATCCAGGGAGCTTCTAGGACTAATAAGTACTCTTTCTCACTAGAGGAGGTGTGGTTTTTCACTGGCTACATTGTAGCTATACATGATAAATACTGGTGTGTATGATTTAGATCTCTGTTAAAAAAGATTTTTTTTAACTGCTTAGACATGGGTCCTTGTATGTAGATAATATTCAGCTTTTTAAAAAGGTATTTAAATTTCTTCTCCAGTTCTATGATTCTTTTAAATTAAATTTTATTTTTTTTTATTTTTTTCTTCTAATTCCAGTTGACATACAATGAAATATTAGTTTCAGGTGTACAATATAGTGATTCAACACTTTCATACATCATCCTGTGCTCATCACAAGTGCATGCCTTACTCCTCATCACCTATTTCTCCCATTCCCCCACCCTCTATGATTCTAATATCAAATCTTTTTCAAAACTTTCATAGCACAAAAATACAGACACACGAGGGCACTCTAACCAATCAGTTAAAGGGACAACGTTGAAACTGGGAAAATGAAGAACTTCACAGTGTGTTATTGCTATTATTGGGGAGGTTTTGTTTCTTACACATAAGCTGTCCTTTGGAGCTTTACAAATAGCCTTCATCAAAACAGAGTTTTCCAATACCCTGAGGCAGTGGAACTGCAGGTATAGTTAAGGTAGATCTTCAGCATCCCTCAGTCCATGTACTTGGGCTTCTAGGTCCAGCCCTGAACACAAATTGTAATATTTAAGTATATGCATCCTTTAGAATTTACACACATGAATATTACACTTCTAGGTATATTCCCCAGAGAATTGAAAGCAGGGACTCCAACAGGTATTTGAACACCAATGTTCATATCAGCATTAGTCATAGTAGTCAAAAGTGAAAACTACTGTCTCTCAACTAGTGAATTGATATACCTATAATGAAATATTATTCAGACTTAAAAAATAATGAAGTACTGATACACGCCAACAAGGACAAACCTTGAAAACATTCTGCCAAATGAAATAAGCCAGACACAACAGAGCAAACATTGTATGATTCCACTCATATGAGGCACTTATAATACGCAAATTCAGAGAGACAGAAAGTAGAAAAGAGGTTACCTGGGGGGCGTGGGGGGCTGCTGGGTAGTTCAGTGGGTTAAACCTCTGCCTTCAGTTCAGGTCATGGTCTCAGGGTCCTGGGATCGAGCCCTGAATCCCTGCATCAGCCTCTCTGCTCGGCAGGAAGACTACTTCTCCCTCTCTCTCTGCCTGTCTCTCTGCCTACTTGCAATCTCTCTCTCTCTTTCTCTGTCAAATAAATAAATAAATTCTTAAAAAAAAATAAAAGAGGTTACCTGGGCCTGGGGACAGAGAAAGGAATGTGGAATTATTGTTTCATGATACGGAGTTCCTATCTGTGCCAATGAAAAAATTCTGGAGATGAACAATGGTAATGATTGCACAAATTGTGAATATACTTAATGTCCCTGAATTTTAAACCTAAAAATGGTTGAAATGATAAATTTCATGTTATATATATTTTACCACAATAAATGTTTTTATTTATTTTTATTTTTTATTTTTCAAAGATTTTATTTATTTATTTGAAAGAGAGAGAGAGAGATCACAAGCAGGCAGAGCAGCAGGCAGAAAGAGAGGGGAGAAGCAGACTCCCCGCTGAGCAGAAAGCCTGATGCGGGGCTCTATCCCAGAACCCTGAGATCATGACCTGAGCTGAAGACAGAGGCTTAACCCACTGAACCAACCAGGCGCCCCTATTTTTTATTTTTTAAAGATATTTTAAATTTATTTATTAAAGAGAGAAAGAGAGAACACAAGTGGGGAGCAGGGAGGGGAAGAAGCAGGCTCCCTCCTGAGCAGGGAACCTGATGTGATCCCAGGATCCTGGGATCATGACCTGTGCTGAAGACAGAGGCTTAACCGACTGAGCCACCCAAGTGCCCCCACAATAAACATTTTTAAAATGAATGAACATTTGAAGTATGTGAACTCTGAAAATATCTCATCAAACTTTCTCTACCTGTGATTTTCTCTCTCTTTAAGATGTTCTGGCATTCTGAATCATTTGAATCATCTGGCATTTTGAATTGGGGAAAGTAGATTGCCCTAATTAAAAAATCAGAAATACGTAATGTGCAGTTTTACAGAATATGCCTCAGTCAGTCACTACAAGTGCATTTTTTTTTTTCTGCTGAGGTTCAGAAGGACAGCTTTCTCATGGCAAGAAAACATATTCATAAACATGTTCAAACTGTGTTTCTGGAAAAGGTTTAATAGAATGTATTTTTTTTAGAATTTTGTGATTCCTTTTACAAAAGTTGTGGGTTGTAAAGTTGGATATTTTGGGAGGTTTTTAAACCTTTTCTAATTCTTTCAGATGTATCTGTGGGAGACTAGGTGTACAGCATTTATAAGCACAATATTTATGGGTTCTTTTTTCAGAAAGAAATATATGTAAATACTCTCGTTTAAGCATCTGCTTATTACCAAGAGTAGAAAAATGTGAATTTCCATAACCATTCCTAGAAAAGTTAAGCCTAGAGACAATATAATTACTACTTAGAAGATACATTGCTTTATATTACTGTAAGAACTGTATTTTTACAAGTGAGCATACATGCCTGTTCGGCATTAGCACTGAAAGCAATGCTGCTGTGAGCCAATCCTGATGCTCCCAACTGGTCTCTTGTGTTACCCCTTCCTCACACTATAGCCAGAGAAGCAGTGTTTTTAAAGGCTGCTCCCACTAAAATGTTCTCTAAGGTATGGGTTCTGGGAATCCAATTTTTTTTTTTTAATTAAAGGTTTTTTAAGTAATCTCTACACCCAGGGTGGGGTTTGAACTCACAACCCCAAGATCAAGAGTCACATGCTCCACTGACTGAGCCAGCCTGGTGCCCCAGGAATCCACTTTTTAACCAGCTTCTCGGGTTGCTCTGAGAACATCTCATTTACAGTACATTTTAAGCCATTGGAACAGAATGAGGACACACTGGTTTTTCAGAGTTGAAATATCTCTCACTTTCAACCCCTATTTTATGCATTTAAATGATTAGATTGATAATGGTTTTTAAAGCCATCCTCTTCTTCAAGAGTCTGCAGTGCCAACAACATATTCCCCAGAAGCAAGCTGTAGAGGGCAACTAAAAAGTTTAATTAATAGTTGAAAAATCTTAGGCTTTGAATTTAGATGGAATGTAAATTGAAACTTTACCTTAGTCACTTGCTAGCTGGTTAATCTTGAATCACTTAACTGTTCTGAACTACAGATTCCCGATCCATAAATTAGGATAATAAAATACCAAACATCCCCTTATGAGGAATAAATGCATCTAAAACAGTTGGCACAGTGTCTGCTCAACGAATGTGAGCCACTTACAATTATCTCCTTTTGCACATCTCCTTTTGCGAGGAGGCAAGGGGGCAAATTAAGAGGCTAATTCCCTGTCAATTTCCCTCAATTTTGAAGGATAGCAGATTCCATGAAAATTTCAATGAAAAAACAGCATTGCTGTCATGATTCCTTAGTTATAAATATTCGCCAACTCATTATCATGTACATTCAAATAGTTATGTACTAATCTTTGCTCACTGCAAAAAACTGAGAGCATGTTTATTCACCTGAAAATAAAAAAGCAGCTATGGAAATTATTTGGCTTAGGTATTTAACTATCAAATCTGGAATGATTGGTATTTTGGGAGACTTGGGGTGGCTCTTCTGGCCCTGATTCCAAGGTGGCACATGAAGAAGGATCTTTGATAACTTACTAGTTCTTTGAAATTAGGAAATGCATTTAATAGATGTCCTTGTGGTACTGAGACCATCATAGCATAAATAAAATTTAACATCCTCCTTTATGTATGTCTAAGACTAAAATATGTATGATTAAATACATTGTAAAGTGCTTAGGTAACATCTCATTATCATATTATCACCTTTTAGATTCATAAGGTAATAATATCAGTTCATATCTGTTGCTCACTGTGTCAGTTACCTTTTTAGTGCTGTGTAACAACCACCTGAAAACAAAGAAGCTTAAGACAACATGCCTTTTATTAGGGCTGAACTCAGCTGGGCAGTGTCTTGGGTCTCACCTGGCTTCGCTCAAGCAACTGTAGTTACCTGATCACTCAACTTGGAGGTAAGGAGTTAAGATGCTCTAAGAGGACTTTGCCTCCTCTGTAGGTGATGTTGCTGGCTGTTGGCTGGGTCATGTGTCTTTACCAGGCTAATCCAGGCTAATCATAGCCTCAAGATTCCAAAAGAGTGAGAGCAGAAGCTTCCAGCCATCTCAAAGAGTTGGCTTATAAGCTACACTACTTCACTTTGGCCACATTCTCTTGGTCAAAGCAAGTCACAAGGCTATGCCAAGAATGAAGAAAGTAGAGAAATAGACTTCACTTCTTAGTCAGAGTTGTGGCCAAGACACCCTACAAAGGGGCATGTACATAGGGATGTAAGGAATTTGTGGCTGTTTGTTTTTGTTTTTTACAATCTACATTGCTAGGCACTTTGCTCCATATTTTGCATGCATTTTTTAATTTCACAACATTCTTTGAAATGTGTATATTATGAAACCCATCTTACAAGTGAGAAAACTGAAAACAGATATGTAATTTAACATTTATAATGAAGGAATTAGTGAGTAAAGTCATGCTAATAATGGAATGTTATGTTTAAAAGAATGACAGACTATTATAAAATAATTCCATTATATTTTTAAATAACATGTACACACATGCAAGCATCCTTGTGAGATGGACAATACTAACAAATATTAATAAAATTCTCTGAGTTAGAAGATAATGAGTAACTGTGATTCCTATTTCTTGTATTTTCTACATTTTTCATAGTAAGTATATATTTACTTTTAGAAATTAAAAGTAATATTTTAAAAAGTAAATCTCTGGGGCACCTGGGTGGCTCAATTGGTTGGGCATCTGATTCTTGATTTTAACTTTGGTCATGATCGCAGGGTTGTAAGATCGAGCCCCACTTTGGGCTCCGTGCTCAGTGGGGAGTGTGCTTGAGATTCTCTCTCTTTCCTTCTGCCCCTCTCACACCTCTTTCTCTCTCTCAAATAAATAAATCTTTAAAAAACTAAAAAATGAAAAAGGTAAATCTAGCAAAACTCACACAAGAAGATATAGATTATCTGAATAGCCCTATATCTATCAAAGGAGTGGAGCCAGTAATAAATAACTTCTCAGAACAGAAGCAACAGGCCCACATGAGTTTACTGGTGAATTCTACCAAACATTTAAGGAAGAAATCATAACAAATCTCTACAATCTCTTCAAGAAAGTAGAAGCAGAGAGAATACTTCTTAACTCACTCTCTGAGCCCAGCATTTCTCTAATATCCAAACCAGCCAAAGAAATTTCAAGAATTGTAAACTACAAACTGATATTTCTCATGCATTAGATGTAAAAATTCTCAACAAATATTAGCAAATCAAATCCAGCAATGTATAAAAAGAGTTATAAACTATGATCAAGTGGGGTTTGTCCCAGGCAAACAAGGCTGGTTTAACATTTAAAAATTAACATTTAAAATTTTAATCAATGTAATCCATCACATCATCAGGCTAAAGAGGAATGATCATATGATCATATCAATAGATGCAGTAAAAGCATTTATCAAAATCCAATACCCATTTATGGTAATGACCCTTAAAAAGCTAGATTAGAGGGGAACTTCTGAATCTGATAAAGAACATCTACAAAAAAATTACAGCTACTACTATACTGGTAAGAAATATTATAAATAGTATATTATAAATATTATAATGGTGAGAAAATCGAAGCTTTACTAAGATCAGGAAAAAGCCACGATTGTTCCCTCTCACCACTCTTACTCAGCTTCATACTGGAAGTCCTAACTAATGCAACAAGACAAGAAAAGGAAGTTATAGACATACAGATTGGGATGGAAGAAATAGAACTGTTCTAGTTCATAGATGACGTAATTGGATATGTAGATAAATCCAAAATACTGACAACACCAAATGCTGACAAGGATCTGGAGCAATGAGAATGATCATTCACCGCTGGTGGGAATGCAAAACAGTACAGTTACTTTGAAACACAGTTTGGAAGTCTCTCACAAAATGAAACATATTCTTTACATAGGATCCAGTAATCATGCTCATAGGACTTAAGAACTTATGTCCACACAAAAACCTACTCATGGATATTTACAGCAGTTTTATTCATAATTGCCAAAACTTGGGAAAAAACATGATGTCCTTCAGTAGATGAATGGGTAAATTCAGGCAATGAACTATTACTCATTGCTAGCTATCAAACCATGAAAAGCCATGGAGAAAACTTAAATGTATATTGCAAAGTGCAAGAAGCACTTTTTGGAAAAGCTACATATCATATGATTTCACCTATATGAAATTCTAGAAAAGGCAAAACTAAGGAGGCAGGAAAAGGTCAATAGTTGTCAGGGATTGGGAGAAGGAAGTGATGAATAGGCACATCACAAAGGATATTTAGGATAGTGAGACTATTCTGTATGATGCTATAGGGTGGGTATATTCTATTATAAATTTGTCTGAACCCACAGAATGTACAACACCCAAGAGTGAACCCCCATGAAACCCATAGACTTTGGATGATTATGTTATGTCAATGTAGGTTCATCAGTTGTAACAAATGTACACTCTGGTGGGGGATGTTGACAACGGAGGAGGTTATGCATAGGTGGGATGGGGGAAATAGGGATACTTTGTATTTTCTGCTCATTTGTGAAGTGAACCTAAAACTACTCTAAAAAATGAAGTCTATTAAAAAATGTTTAGTGAGATTTTCAAAGTTGTGACTCTCATCATTGGATGAAAAGTTAGTATTTACATTATTCCCTTCAAGTTGTATTTTCATTTATATGCTCATCATCGTGTATATCTGATAATTTTTGTATCTCACTATTTTTCCCATTTTTCACCATTCTGATGTGGAACATCTCAGATCTTACCCTGATAATTTCACTAATGGTAAAGCAACCGGCAAACTGGTAAGGGCCCCTTGTAGAAAATTTTATATTTGGTTACTTATTGTTTCTTAAACTAATATAGTTATTGCATTCAGATAAAGAGTCCTCAACTCCCTGGAAAAAAAACCAAAACTGATTAACAAAACTTATAACTACATTTTAAAAAGTAAATCTCTAATTTTGACTCTAGTTTTATTTTGTTCTACTTTCACAAAACCCTAAACTGACTAAGTTCTACTTGATGTCTGATCTAGATCCGTTAATTAATTAGATGTCTAGGCAAAACATCGCAATGTTTTAGCTTTATACAGTTTACTAAATGGTTCCTAAATAGTCTCCAATAGCTCAAAGCAGTCATAGCACTAATTGCCTAATTCTCTCACGGAGAACTTCATGCTGGACCTCAAAGTCCACAAAAGGCATATTCAATATCATACCTTAAAATCACATGATCAGGCAAACTACTGAATGCTTTTTCCTGGTAGGCTGACAAACCAAAAATTACAAAGTTATAAAATTAAGACTCGTGGCCAGAATTTGCAACTGGAATTCACTGATGTGGATTGTCATTCTCTCTATAAAACACACCTGTTTGAGTGTTGCAGCTGTTTTTAGGTATTCCATGGACAACTCCAAGATCAAGAGTTGCAGGCTGTACTGACTGAGCCTGCCAGGTTCCCCAAGGGCAGAAAATTTCTAAAGAAATGTTTTATGAAACATATACAAAATACCGAAACAGAAACTGCTCGTTTTATATCTTTCAAAGCGGTTCAATCTTATAAGGGGAAGAAATCATAAACATTCAGGTTATTCACCAGTATATGTGCTGAATCAAATTTCTTTGCTAAATATTACATGAAGTATAATTTGTATTGTGAATTTCACTGAATTGTGAACTTTGGGGCACCTGAGTGGCTCAGGTGATTAAGTGGCTGCCTTCAGCTCAGGTCATGATCCCAGGGTCTTGGGATCCAGTGCAGCATCAGGCTCTCTGCTCAGTGGGGAGCCTGCTTCTCCCTCTCCCTCTGCTGTTCTGCCTGCTTGTGCTCTCTCTCTCTGTCAAATAAATAAATAAAATCTTTAATAATTAATTAATTAATTGTGAATTTTAACTGCTAGTACTTATCACGATTCCACTTTTGGTTTTTAGACAAGAACTGTACAGTAAGAAAAAATTTTTAAAAGATTTTATTTATTTATTTGACAGAGATCACAAGTAGGCAGAGAGGCAGGCAGAGAGAAAGGAAGGGAAGCAGGCTCCACGCTGAGCAGAGAGCCCGACGCGGGGCTCAATCCCAGGACTCCGGGACCATGACCTGAGCCGAAGGCAGAGGCCTTAACCCATTGAGCCACACAGGTGCCCCGAAAATTTTTACTGTTTACATGTTTACTGCATGTTTACTGTGACTTACATGTATTTTTAAATGTTACAAGTATCTCAAAATTTATTTTTTCTCCTATATAATCATAATGCCAGTATAAGGACACTCAATTTAAAGTGAGGTCAGTACTACCACTACCATTACAATCTGAAATCATCGGGCAAAAAATATTCCTTTGCTTTAATATAAAGCCTTCACTTACTTGTTTTTGCAACTAAGCATTTGATATGAGATCTCTTCCACACGGAAAGTATTAGGATCACAAAGGCAAGAGCTGAGAGTTTTGATGGTCTTCAGAACTTACCTACTGTCATGAAAAAACAAACAAACAAAAACCAAGAATCTGCCAAGTCATGATTCAGACCAAAGTCCCAAATTACTGCCAAGGTGCAGGTACTAACTCTCCCTAGTTAGGACTGCCTGGATGCCTCCCTTTCATGTTTCATCTTCTGTGAGCAACGTATCAGCAAGCCATGCTGGCCCTGCCCTTCGTTTTCAAATCCCTTTACTTCCTTCCATATCTGCTGTCATTATTTTAATCTAATGAATGGGCAGGTCCCAAAACATATGGCGTATACAAGTGGCATTGTTTTTATATACATTAGGATGAGTGCTTAGGTATTTTGCTAAGAAGTTTCCATTTTGAAGGAAAAAGTAGTGTCTTTTCACTGGGTCTTTTAAATGTTTGTAAAGTATGTTATGGTGTAAAGAAGATCAGATGTTTTCCATAAGGGTATATAAAAGTAATGAAATCTAAATTAATAGGAACATAGTCGTTCCCCCTTTTGTTGCTGATTGTAGCCAAGGCTCATGGTCTCCTTAAAAAATGGATACGCTAGGACACACATTTCCTTCACAGGATTATTGTGAAAATCAAATAAAAGTAATGTGACACTGGAAACCAATTCACTAATGTAAACAATCATTTACTGAGCATTCACTGCATGATATGCTTACCACTCTCCTAGGTACTGAGCATGCAGTGGTGAAGAAGGATGACTTCCCTGACTTCTTGGACAGGGACCATAGGGTAGAGGAGACCGAAAATAAATGAATACCAACAAAGACGCGCGTACACGCACTCACACACACACCTTCACAGAGGAATACATGGGACAGTAGGTTCTTGAGTTCTACTGATAGAGGCAAAGGGAGCAGCAATATGCAGTTCTGGAAAATGGGGTTCCAGGCAGATGAACTCCGTCATGGGGCTGAGAACGAAAAGCAGCCAGGATGGCTGGAGCAGGGAGGACAGAGCAGAGGAAGGAATCCGATGAGGCGGAAGAGGTGGGCAGGAGCCGAGTCACCTGTTGGAGGCTACCGCAAGAGTTTGAACTTTATTTTGATTGGAATGGGAAACTGCAGTGGTTGGGAGTCTTATGCAACTAAAAAAAAAAAAAAAAAAAAAAAGACTCCAGTCAACTGAAGAAAAGGAATTGACTGAAAAGAAGTTGGAAAACTTCCAGGGGGTACCTGGGTGTCTCAGTGGGTTAAAGCCTCTGCCTTCGGCTCAGGTCATGATCCCAGGGTCCTAGGATGGAGCCCCTCATCAGGCTCTCTGCTCAGCGGGGAGCCTGCTTCCCTACCTCTCTCTCTGCCTGCCTCTCTGCCTACTTGTGATCTCTGTCTGTCAAATAAATAAATAAACTCTTTAAAATAGAAAAAGAAAAAAAAAAAAAGAAAGAAAACTCCCAGGACCACCAAGAAGCCAGATGAGTCAGGTTTGGAAAATGGGCAGCTGCTCCGTGAGGCAGGCAGGCGGGCAGAGTAGGCAGGACCCTCTCCCAGCACTGGTGTGGGGGACCACGGCTGCAGCTGCCAGAGTGGACCCAGCAGGCCTGCCTCCACACCACCTGCAGCCCCAGACCGGTGTCCACTGGTGTCCTCTAGCCCCTTTGGTAGCCTGGCATGGAGGGAAATAGAGAAAGAGGCTGCAAGCATAGGACTGCCAAAAATGTAGTGTCTGCACGAATGTACCCCTGGGGCATTTTAAGCGTTGACCCCAACTTCACTAGGCCCGCATTACTCACTAACCCCCTGAGTTAATTATCCACTTCATATTCTTCCTTCTGAACAAGAAAGAAAACAGCTCTGGGTGTTCTTGTTCATACCCATGTCACAAATATCACACAGTTGGTTATAACATTGTCTTACTCCAAGACTAAATGTTAGGACATACTACAAAATATGAGATGTCCCGGATTGAGGCATAACACTCAAAATAGAAGCATTTGCTTACCTATTGCAATGGTAATGTTCTCTGTTAAAGGAAGTCATGGTGGAAGGAGCAAATTTTTCCCCTCACTGAGAATCCTTCTCATGGGGGGTGTGACTCACATTCTTGGCAACTGATTCAAGCTCCTGAGAATATATATTTTAGTCAGTTTCTTTCAAAATCCTAAATTCTGAACAAGGAAAAGAGAGAAAAGGCAAATGAGTAGGCTTGTCTTGTATGCAGAAGGCATTTCAAAATGGCTGGCCAAAAGAGAAGACAGGAATGAGTGTGTACATACGGCTTTGCCAAGGGAAAGTCACTGCCTTTCAGGAACAAGGATCAGCCGTAATCCCGGGCTTCCGAAAGGAGGCAAGCAGGGAGTCCGTGACAGGCCAGGTGAAGAAAACTTTCCCTGGCATCCATCCAGGATGATACCATTGTGGGTCAGGAAATAGCAGGATGTTTCTGGCTGTGCTGTAACAGTAGAGTAGTACCAGGAAAACAATTGAGACATCTGGATCATTTCAACAATGGTGATGGGCGTGTTACGTGGAGGTGGTATTTTTTTTAAACCTCCAGATTGGAAGTTTCCAATCCTGGCTACACATTAGAGTCACTTGGGAAACTTAAACACACACACACACACACACACACACACACGTGCACACACACGTACACACACTGAAATAAAAATCTCCAGGGAAAGTCCTGGGTCTCAGCACCTCTAAGAGCTCCCAAGGGATTGCTATGTGCAGCCAGGACTGAGAATCACTACTCAAGCTTCATGCTTCTGACTTGGGAAGCAGGAGAGTTGGAATTCAAGAGGCTGGAGAATTTCTTTGCAAGGCGACCAGTGTCTCAGGTGCCTCTTCTTCATTATTTCTACAGTTCTAAGTTCAGAGAACTTCTAAGACATAGTCCCAGGTCTAATTTTTGCTTCATCTACTTTGGTAGACAAGATAACTTGCCTCTGTTTTTGTTGTTGTTGTTGTTGTTCTTTACAGACTTACATTTTAATTGTCTATGCTTAAAAAGAAAAAATGGCTAAGTCTTGAGCATTTATAATGGTATATTTGTCTTTATATCCATCATCTTTAGAAGTTTAATAGCCATCTGGTTTGTAAGTCAGCCTAATTTTATTCTCTGCTAAGGTATAAAAGTATGAAACTGTAAATTTATAATATCTACTGAGGATATGGGTTGGGTGAGATTGGGTAGCAACCGGAACCCTACAGTGGACTACTTGTCATTCTTCAGGACAAAGGGAACTTCCTGTTTTGTACTCAGACACATGCCCTGGGGCTTACAGGGAGGCTGGGCCAGTCTGGGATGACTCTAGGGCCTGTACTGTCCCCATCTGCTTCTGACAACACAAGCTGCCACTCTGGACAGAGCCCATGCCCACTCTGGGTAAGCGGAGAGCTCTTGGGACCTGGACAGACACATGGTCAGTGAGTCCTGTGGACTTTTCAAAAGTTATAAACTCTCAAAACCTTGGTTTCCCAGCTAGAAGGAAAACAAAAGCCTCTCGGAGGGCAACACGGCTCCCCACCCCCGCCAGTGTTAGCAGTAAATATACCTAAGGCTTCTAGAAAGTTCACTTCCAGGGAGTATGTCTTAGTAGGTTTGTGTGGGGCTCAAGGAGCTCCCTGGTTAACCTGAAGCAGTTGGCCTTTGGGTCAGTCATTGAGAAACAGTGGTCATGGGCCAGGCAGGAGCTTTCCACAGGAAGAGTCTAATTAAGAGAGCTGAATTCCTGATTACAAAAAAGGTTATTTTTATGGGGTATGCTAGCCGTAGAGAAGCTTTCTCTCCCTCTTTTTATCTTCAACCCTTGTTTATCACCATCACCTTCCATGGAAGCCTGGAAACCATACATCCCAGAAACCCTAGCCTTCTGCATTCTAGGGTTTATAATCTCCCACAACAGGCACTTATGCACTACTTGAAAGGCAAAGGGACCCAGAAGCAGTGGGCTGATGTGTGGATCCTGACAGCCAAGGTTCTGCATGGCCACCAGGCTCCTTAGGGAGGCCCCCTCCTGCTGCGGCTAGGTCTCCAACCTCACCTTAGGTGGAGCTCCCTAATCAGGAAACAAACAGCAACAGATTCCCAAGTCTCTGCCCCACCATTGGCAGGATGAATCTGAAAACGAATGTCTGTTTCCCTTGACTTTTGCTCTCTTAGAATTTCCATCAGCTTTTTTAGTATGTGATTCCATAAATTAAATCCCTTTCTGCTTAAAATACCTGTGATGGGGGCGCCTGGGTAGCTCAGTTGATTAAACATCAGACTCTTGATTTTGGCTTGGGTCACAATCTCAGGTTGTGAGATGGAGCCCCGCATTGGACTCCATGCTCGGTAGAGAGTCTGCTTGAGATTCTCTCCCTCTGCCTCTCCTCTGCTCCCACCAACCCCCTCCTCCCCCCTGCTGCTGGTATGTGCTCACTCTCTCCAAAAGAAATAAATAAATCTTTCCAAAAAATAATCTGAAATAGTTTCTGTTTTTTCAATAAAACACTGACTGATGAAGTATTTGGTGCCAGACGTGGCTCCAGGAAATGACCCTCAAGGGTGGGGATCTGGTAGTCATTGTCCAAGCTAAGTGGGTTGGAAGGTGGTAATGGCCTCATTTCAGTGGTCACGGGTACTCTGTACCTGCAGGGGGTAATTCAGCCAATATCCGTGGGTGTCAGGCATGAAGGTAATGTTTTGAGTGCCAGTGGCCCCTGAGAGAGGCACAGTGGTGGGAATGGTGCTTTACAAGGGCTGCAGAGTGGCTGCGTGGAATGCTTATAAAAAAGAAAACTTCAGGGATGTCTGGGTGGCTCAGTCAGTTAAGTGCCTGCCTTCAGCTCAGGTCATTATGCAGGGTCCTGGAATCGAGTCCCACATTAGGCTCCTTGCTCAGCAAGGAACCTGCTTCTCCCTCTCCCTCTGCTGTTCCCCCTGCTTGTGCTCACTCTCTCACTATCTCTCTGTGTCAAATAAATATAGAAAATCTTTTTTAAAAAAGAAAAAAACTTCAGGGGTTCTGAGGTGGTTCAGTCAGTCAGGTGACTCTTGATTTCGGCTCAGGTCATGGTCTCGGTTGTGGGATAGAACACCACATCAGGTTCTGTGCTCGGGGGGGAGTCTGCTTGAGATTTCCTTTCTCTCTCTCCCCACTTTCTCTCTCTTTTTCTGAAATAAACAAATGAAACTTCAAATCTCATGCTCAGGACTTGTCATTTTCAACTGAAGTCACAGTCAGGAAACCAGAGATTTTCAATAACCACATCTAACAGAAACTTGTTTTTTATGGCTGCAGGACCAGTAAACTACCCCCAAAAGGCCCAAAGGTCAAACCTGTGGATTTCAGAATTACAACACACATTGAATCCGTAGCCATGGTCTATAAATTTGGGGGACTTGATGGCCAAAGGGAAGTACCCTGTGCATTGTACTGAGGGCCTTTGGGTGCATTTGGATGGATGTGAATGCTCTGAACCTATCAGCCCCACTGATTACTTCTTGCCAGGAGAAGCAGCCTTTCTTATATGTCTGAGGAGACTCACTCCGCCTTGCTTGATGCCCTGAATAATCTCTTCTTGAGCTAATAAATTTTAAGGGAGTGTAGATTCTCCTCGAGATCTAACCCATCTCATTTTTTCCAGACTGTAATCAAAGTCAGCAGCCCCAGGGATCAGGTTCAAATCTGACCCAGGTTCAAATCTCTAGAAAAGAGACCTAGTCACTGAGGGGACTGCAAGATGGTGGTGGGAACCTGGTACCATTTACAACCTCCCAAGTCTTTCCAGAGAACATCTCCAACACTCCCGTGAGGAGGTCTGCTTGTCCAAGCATCACCAATAATCCTGACTGACTGTAGGCCAATGTATAGGAAGGTTCCAGGCCAACGTGCATCCTGCCCCAGCCCCCCAAGTGTCACACCATAGTATAAGGGAATCCAGTCCCTCTTGTGTGCCAGTCATCCCCTCATACTTGGAACACGCCCTTCATTTTTACTTCTTATCCCCCATCCCCTGCTCACCGTTGAATTAAAAATGAGTCCACGGCCATTGAGCTAAGAGTTAGCTGGGAGAGAGGGAACAACTGCTTGCTCTGGTGTCAATCTCACTCTCCTTAGGCGACCCAGACTTCCTTTAGTATTTCCTCAAACCTAAGACTTACCAGGTGTGAGCCACATTGTTATTCTATGGGCCACTAACAGGGAAAACATTGCCAACTGTAATTGTAAGATGTCAGCAATTGTAAGATACATCCTGATCCAGAGTGTTAAAATGAAAGAAAAGAAATATGCCTTAGAATGGGTGAAAAATAGTAAATCAAGCTCCTTGGACCTGGCTCCTCTCCTCAGAATTCCTTGTTTTGTTTTAAAGTTGTATCTATTTAAATAATCTCTATGCCCAATGTGAAGCTCAAAATCACAACCCTGAGATCAAGAGTTGCACGCTCCACTGACTGAGCCAGCCAGGCACCCCCAGATTTCGTTCTTTCGAAGGAAGTTCCCTCTCTCTCATACATATCATCCAGCACATTTTTCTGGGTCAGAAGACATGCCCAGACATAGCAGATTTCAGCTTCTACCAACTGGGAGCCCTGATTTCAAAGGATTTTTTAAAGATACAGGAAAACGTTTATGGTCATGATAAGCTGGGAAAGTCTATAATGTAGTATGCAAAATATATAATAAGTTTAAGACACAATAGTGTAAGAAAACGCATAAAGGAAACTGGAGACAAGTATTCTAAGAAAATACTTAAAGCATATTGACAAAGGGCTAATAACTATGTGAAGAACTCATAAAAAAAGACAAAAATTCTGATAGAAAAAGAAAACACAAATTAAATTTATCAATGAACATTTATTGTGTTTCAGGCTCTGTACAGGCTGAGTGTTCAATAAACCAGAAAAAAAAATCTGTTCCAGTCACTTTTATGGTCTTTTGAAGGAAGAAATGGTAACAAACAAGTAAATATATGGGCAGACCTCCGAGATATTACAGGTTCAGTTCCAGACCACTATAATAAAGCACATATCAATTGAGTCAAAAATTTTTTTGGCTTCCCAGTGCATATAAAAGTTATGTTTATATTATACTGTAGTCTGTTAAGTGTTCAATAGCATTATGTCTAAAAAATTACACATGTATCTTAATTTTAAAATACTGTGTTGATAAGAAATGCTAAGCATCACCTGAGAGTTTTCAGTAAGTCCCGTTTTTTTTTGCAGTGGAGGGTTCTGCCTCCATGTTGATGGCTGCTGACTGACTGGGGTGGGGGCTGCTGAAGGCTGGGGTGGCTGCGGCAGTTTCTTGAGGTAAGAGAACCATGAGATTTGCCACACTGATAGAATCTTCCTTTCGTGAACTATTTCTCTGTACCGTGCAATGCTGTTTGATAGTAGTTAATCTTTAGTAAAACTTCTTTCAAAATTGGAGTCTGTCCTTTCAAACCTTGCTGCTGCTTTCTCACTAAGTTGATGTAAGATTCTAAATCCTTTGTGGTCATTTCAATAGTCTTCATGGCATCTCCATCGGGAGCAGTTTCCATCTCAAGAACCCACTTTCCTGGCTCATCCATGAGGAGCAGCTCCTCGTCCGTCCAAGTCTGATCACAAGACAGCAGCCGTGCGGCCCCATCTTCTCACGCCACTTCTAACTCCAGTTCTCTTGCTGTTTCCACCACCTCTGCAGTGACTGCCTCTGCGGACGCCCTGAACCCCTCCAAGTCCTCCAGGACGGTGGGAACCAACCTCTCCCAAACTCCTGTTAACATGAATCATTAGCCACTCAAGAAAAGAATAAATTTTTAGATAAACAAGCAAAACAAGGCTCACTGAGTAAACTGAGACTCTACTTGAGATTTAGCTCAATTGTTTGTCATTTGTGTTAATAGTCACCTCACGCTTGAGAGATACCTGTGTATTGGAGGGAAGAACAGTATCAGAGCACATGGCAGAAGCACAAAGTTAGAAAAGAGAACCTACTGGGGTGCCTGGGCGGCTCAGTCTGTTAAGCATCTGTCTTCAGCTCAGGTCATGATCCCAGGGTCCTAGGATGGAGTCTCACATCAGGGTCCTTGCTCAGCAAGGAGCCGGCTTCTCCCTCTGCCCCTCCCCCTCCTCGTGCTTTTTCTCTCTCTCTCTCTCTCTCTCTCTCTCACATAAGTAAATAAAAATCTTTTAACAAATTAAAAGAAAGAAAAGAGAACCTATTGCCTATGTTTGCAGGTACCAGCTGATGCCTCCATCTGAAGGACACTTCATTCCGCCTTCCTCCTGCACCCACAGAATCTTTTTTTTTTTCACCCACAGAATCTTAAGTCACAGAGGCTCTGGTTAGCCTCTCCAAGCCCCAAGTCCTCACTCTTCTAATCTTAGAAATTCTATTTTAATTATTTGTTACTACTTCTGTCTTTCCAACTCGGTAACACAGAGTTGACTCACACTTATCCAGTGTTATTTCTCTTCTTTCTTCCTCCAAGACAGTAGGGTCTGTATTTTCCCCTTGTGTCCCAGGGCCCAGCTTGCGTCTGAGTTCTAACATTCAACAAACGCTGGTTGAAGCTATGTATGTATGAATGAGTGAGTGAGGACAAATTGGCCCTATCTAATACGTTTAAGAACATATGGGAAAATAAATATAAAGCAAAGGTGGTTATTGTAGATGCATTTTGTACTAGGAGCAAAGTAGAAAATCCCCTGAATTTGGTCTACATTCCAAATTTCACGTACACATGACCTGTCATTGCTAAGTCCAGGATGTCATCAGAACCTTAAAAATAGAATGGGATTCCAATGGGAATCTTCAGGGGGTTCCACTCTAGGTTTGAATTTTCTATAAAAGATATGCTACTGTTTAAAAGGGTAGTTCAAGGGGCGCCTGGGTGGCTCAGTGGGTTAAAGCCTCTGCCTTCGTTCGGCTCAGGTCATGATCCCAGGACCCTGGGATTGAGCCCTGCCTGGCGTGGGGGGGGGGGGGTCTCTGCTCAGCGGGGAGCCTGCTTCCCTTCCTCTCTCTGCCTGCCTCTCTGCCTACTTGTGATGTGTCTGTCAAACAAATAAATAAAATCTTAAAAAAAAAAAGTAATTCAAAGGGACAAGCAGTAATTACAGATATTCAGTAACATTTGACTCTGTCTTGACTTCAGTCCAGATTCACTCCGGTGGCCTGCCATGGAGTTAAGGCAAGGCTGGAATTCCCTCGATGAAAATATGGGGAGGGCTCAGCCCTGAGGAGCAGCTGCCAGGTGCAGGCGCTCTGCTTCCCAACAGGAAGTTCAGCCAATAATCTTCATTCCCAGGGTGGGTGGTGGTCCCAGCAGGTCAGGGCTGAGTTTAGTGACATGGCAGTGACAGGAAATGCCAAATGTGGCATTTTTCAGATCTTTAGCCTGTGAATAAATATGATGCTGATTTACCATATTCTGTCCTCCAAATCCAGGTAATGCAAACATGAGATTCCCGGTCATTTTAATTTTGCTCCCATTCTTCCTTCTTTCAACATTATTTGCATTGACTTAAATAAACTTGAACAAATATATCTGCTTATGATCCCTATATCAAGATCATGATATTCACTACGTGGGAATGAAAAGAAATTCAGCAATGAGTGAAGTGGAAAAAAGAAAACGGTGACGACAGTTAAATAGCACCATGATTTCTGCTTTCGCTGTGAACCTCAGGTCCCACTTTCACCCCTTCTCCCCCAGACACAAGGACACACATGGAAGCCTGGGGTGTGGCATCTGGAGGCCCATTCAGGAGGCATCACTTCATCACTACCGCTCGTGTAAATCTGGCCAATTACCCGCCCTCTGCGAAACTAATCTTTCCCACCTATATACTGGGATAATAAAACTCTCAAGATTATTGGGAAGATGAAAAGGAGCAACATGGTTCAACAGGAACTGTCACAGAACATGTCTTCACTCAGGGGCTCTAAGCTCCAGCACTCAACCCTGCCACATCCTGAAAGAGAAGACCCAAGCTGCACTTCCTGTTGGGAACCCCTGCACAGTTCCATCTTGGCTGCCAGATGTTCATTGTGTCATTTTCATCTCACCTCAGGTTCTGAATGTGATGCTTCAACTCTGTCCCAGCATTGTGAGATTGTCAAGAGGACTAAATTTAATGACTTGATATTGGTAAAGCATGTACAACAGTGTCTGCCACTTAGTGAGTGCTTGTAAGTGATACGTATTTGGCATGAAGCTAGTGGGGGTCCAGTTCTAGGAACATGGTTTTGACTTTTTATCAGCTTTAATAACATGTTGTTGAATAGAAAGATCACTGTCTTGTACGATGTCAGTCTGTCAAAATGGCAGGATTTGGGTGTTTCGGGATAATTAATTGCAGAGTCAAAGCTCTGCAGAGACAACATAAAACTGCTCATATGGCACAAACCCAGCTCTGCACCCCTCCTCTGATCTCCATCCTCCTGGTAATTGTCCCAAAATAGTACAGTAACTGTGATGGTTTTCCTGCAGGGGCGGTAAGGGATCTGGAGGAAGGCTCCCTTTCCTCCCATTGCATAAAGTTGATTGACCAGCGAGGAGCCTTGGCTGTTGGGGCAGAAGCTTCAGGAACTATGGAGGGGCTACCGGACGCAGTGTGCCGGCTTCCCAGGCTGTTGGATGTGAGCCCACCCGTGTGCTTGACCACCTGCTGGGGATGGCCCGGGCTGTTCTGGCCAGCCACTCACATCTCTGCAGCCCGCCCATCACAGACCATGTCCTGCTGCATACTTTGGATAAATCAGGAAGTTTACAAGTATTTTAGACTCTCACGTAATTTGTCACTCTGAGTACTCACAGACAAGCCCATTATGGCTGTTACCATACCCAAGTGTAATCTGAGGTCTGGTTGGTCTCGCATACTTGGGCCTTATTACTTTTGTCAGCTTTCTCCTACAAGGACCCTTTCTTCAGGAAACGGGTTAAAAATGTATCCTCCTCATTCTGTACCTTTATAGGTCTGTAAGCGACTAGATCTGGGGTCTTTTACTGGTTTGCTTTTTGTAATATGCAACCAGAAGGAGTCATGCCTAAACACCACATTTCTTTATGTTCTAAATCAAATTTGACCCATCACATTTTATAATTTCTAAATCATATTAAAGCATCACATTTCTTTATTTTCTAGTTAAAAATATATCTTGAGAAATGGCCAGGATTGTAGTCAGAGAGTTTAGAGACTCGCTTGTGTTGTTAGTAAACATATTGCTATACTTACCAAATTAGCAACAAAAGGAAGATTTCTTTTTTTTTTTTTAAGATTTTGTGTATTTGACAGAGAGAGACAGCGAGAGAGGGAACACAAACAGGAGGAGTGGGAAGAAGCAGGCCTCCAGCTGAGCAGGGAGCCCAATGAGGGACTTGATACTAAGATCCTGGGATCAGGGCCCAAGCCAAAAGCATACACTTAATGGCTGAGCCACCCAGGCACCCCTATACTTCAATTTAAAAAAAAAGTGAGTGAATTCATTGCCAGCAGACCTACCCTGAAAGAATGCCTAAACACTCTATGTATTCTGATTGAAGACTTTAGTCCATTTATATAAAATTTTTTGATAGGTATGTATTTCTTGCCATTTTGTTAATTGTTTTCTGACTGTTTTTGTAGTTCCTCTCTGGTCTTCTTTTGCTTTCTTACTTTGTGGCTTAATGACTTTCTTTTTTTAAAAAGATTTTATTTATTTATTTGATAAAGAGAGCACAAGCAGGCAGAGCGGCAGGCAGAGGGAGAGAAAGAATCAGACTTCCCACTGAACAGACATGGGGCTCAATCCCAGGACTCTGGGATTATGATCTGAGCCAAAGTCAGCCATTTAACCAACTGAGACACCCAGGTGCCCCACAATGACTTTCTTTAGTGGTGTGTTTAGATTCCTTTCTCTTTATCTTTTGTGTGTTTACTATATGTTTTTACCTTGTGGTTATCATGAGGCTTATGTAAGAACTTATATTTATAATAATTTAAGTTGATAACAACTTAAATTTGATCACATTCTAAAGCTCAACATTTTTTGTTAAATAAATAATGATACGTTCACATAACAGAATTTTACATATTCTCACCCATTTTTGTTAAAAATCCATAATGCTAATGGAAAAGAAGAAGAATACATCCAAAATTGAAAATGAAATCCTCTTTGCCTTGTGGGATTATGTCTAGCCAATGTTTAGTTTCCTCTCTGGCTCTTTTACATTTTCTAATTTTTCCACAATGAAAATTTACCACTGTTCAATCAAATCTAATTTTTCAAATGTAGGGCATCTGGGTGGCTCAGTCAGTTGAGTGGCTACGTCTTGGTTTAAGCTCAGGTGGTAATCTCAGGGTCATAAGATCAAGCCCCATGTCATGTTCCACACTCAGTGTGGAGTCTGCTTCAGATTCTCTCTCCCTCTCCCTCTGCCCCTCCCCGCTGTGCTCGCTCTCTCAAATAAATAAATAAATCTTAAGAAAAAATTTTTAATGCACTCCTATTCAGAAGTAAATCAACTTTTCATCTAAGATTCTGAGATTCATTATGTTGAGCCCTGAATTCACACCCTCTGCTCCTTAGTTGTCCAGCCAAGTCAAAATCTCTCAAACTCAGTTTATCTTCTGAAATATGGGGATATCAACTGTTGTTCTTGACACAGAAGTGTGATGAGGCACAAATGAAAATGTCCACACACAAATATCTGACATACAGTAGGACATTCTGAAGGATTATTACTAGCAGCTCCTTTCTAGGACATTGGTGAACATTACCGAGCTTGTTCCCTTCTTGGCAAAGACATTGGCATATCCATGTTTCCTTCCTAAGGGGTGATTCATGATGGAAATGTTAGGCACTTTAGAAGATGGATTACACCAGAGCTGGAAGTCTGCTTGATAAGGGTTCCTTTTGAGTAATTCCCATGTAGAAAGCCGGGTTTGAGAAATAGGGTCTTTCTAGCAGCTCAGCTCCATCCATACCACCTCTGCCAGGTGCTTTCAAGATAAACACGTTTCCTTATGGGCTGCCAGAGCATCAGGGTGCCTAGTTGCTCAGTCGGTTAAGTGTCTGCCTTCCACTTGGGTTGTGATCTCAGAGTCCCTGCGTTGACCCACATGTTGGGTTCCCTGCTCAGTGGGGAATCTGCTTTTCCCTCTGCCTTTGTTTGTACTGTCACTCACTCACTCTCTCAAATAAATAAATAAAATCTCTAAATGGTCTCTCTGGAGGTTAAGAAGGTTGGACCATTTATTCGAGATTTTCCTGCCACAGTAGTTGAGGGTTTGGCCTTGGGTGTTAAGATCTGACACCGTTCTCCTTGGTACCAGAGGAAGCCCTTGGGCAGAAAAGGGAGATGCAGGTGGAAACTGTTCCCAGCTGCAGGTGAGTCCAGGTGGACTGAGGGGGATACATGGTGTGGCATCAAGAGTCACTGCAATAGCCTTGTCCCAGAGTAGGCAACTCTGGGGTATAAGAAGTTGGTGACTATCCAGATATGCTATATTACAAAAGTTGAGATGACGAATGGAAGGAACCTAGATACCTGAGTCACCAGATGGAGGAGAGCTTTTGCAAACCTGATGCTTGGAAGCTGTCACGAGTCAGAACCTTTGGGGCTTTCCAAGTGGTCAATTTGGACATACTGTGGAGACACAAGGAAGCTTCATTACAATACTTTGTGACCTTTTCCTAGGAAGCTCACCATAATATAACCAATTGGATCATGGGTCTATTATAAAAGGAAATAACTCAGGAATAGCCAAATGGAAGAGATGCATGGGGCAAGGTATGGGAAGAGGTCTCCAAGCTTCCATGCCATCTCAAAGGGGACCATTTTCCACAAATATTTTTTGCTAAAGCTAAAGCTCAAAATTTTTACTCTATCTCTCCCCATGTTTTGTGTTTTTAATGTCAGATTTTACCTCTTTTTATCTTGTATCTCGTAACTAGTTATTATAATCATACTTATTTTTACTACTTCATTTTTTGACCTTTATCCTCACTTTATATGTGATTAGTACACTACTTTACATATATTTACCTGTTCAGTGAGACTTATTCTCTCCTATGCTCTTGTTACTAACTATCATGTTTTCTTTTCAGCTTAAAGAATTCTCTTTAACATTTCTTGTAAGGCTGATTTAGCCCTTTACCTTTGGCTTGTCTGTAAAATTATTTATCTCTCCTTCAATTCTAAATGATAAGTTTGCCAGGTAGGCTAGGTTGGAAGTTTTTTTGGTTGGAAGTGTTTTCTTTCAGCACTTTGACTATATCATGCCAATCCTCTCTGCCTTCATGGTTTCTGCTAGAAAATCTGCTGATAGTCTTATCGGAGTTCCTTTGTATGTTAACAATTTGTTTTTTTCTTTTGCTGCTTTTTAGGATTCTTTTTCTTTAATTTTTGACATTTTGACATTTTAATTATAATGTGTCTTGGTGTGGGTTTTCTTGTTGGAATTCTTTAGGCTTCCTCATTCTGGATGTCTTTTTCCTCCACCAGGTTAGGGAAGTTTTCAGCCACTATTTCTTCAGATAAAATTTCTTCCCACTTTTCTACTTCTCCTTCTGGGAGCACTATAATAGAAATTTAGTCTGTTTGATGTTGTCCTATAAGTTCCTTGGGCCATCTGCTTTTTTTTTTTTTTTTTTTTTTTTTCCATTCTTTTTTCTATTTGCTGCTCTGATCAGGTGAGTTCCACTGCCTTGTCTTTGCATTCACTGATCCTTTCTTCTGCCTCATCTTGTCTGCTGTTGAACCCCTCTAGTGTACTTTTCATTTCAGTTATTGTGTTCTTCAGTTCTGTGACCTCTCTTTGGCACTTTCTTATATTTTGTCTCTTTGTTGAACTCCTCACTCTGTTCATCTATTCTTCTCCCCATTTTGGTGAGCATCTTTATGACCATGACTCTGAAGTCTTTATCAGATAAATTATCTCTGTTTCATTAAGGTTTTTTTTTTTTCCTTAAGTTTTCTCTGTTTTTTTTTTTTTTTAACTTGGCACATATTCCTCTATTTTTTTCATTTTGCTTGACTCTCTGTATTGATTTCTATGGTATTGAGATTTCTGTCCCAGTCGTGAAGGAGTGCCCTGTGCAGGAGATATACCTTGTGTTCAACCCTCCCCCAGGTCTTTGTTGTCTCTCAAACCTTTGTTTTTGTCCAAGTGGCCTATTATATTTTTAGTAGTTCCATGTAGTTACATATGTGCACAGACTTGTCAGTATCCCAAAGGGGAAGATCTTAGCACCTAGACTCAGGCTGATTGGAAGCAAGACCCTCAGTCATCAGCTTTTAAATGTGTACAAATATATACAGTCTTGAAGTTATAACAATCATAAGCCCCACTGGCCACCAGAGCCAGGAGATATAGAGGTGTCCTCTGGGTTGCAATTACAAAATTGGGGCTCTGGGTGAGTGTATAACCTCTTTTTTGGGAGATACCAGAAGAGAAAGGCAGAAGAAAAGTGCCAAGATGGTGTCTACAGCCTATATTCCTTGAGAGCAGCTCTGTAGGCCATTAGACACCTGCTAAGCCTGAAGCCTGCTCCTCAGGCTTTTCTGTTTTTGTTTTTATTTATTTACTTATTTTGTTAATAGTGACCATCTGAATAGATGTGAAGTGATAGCTTATTGTGGTTTTGGTTTGCATTTCCCTAATGATTAGCTATGTTGAGCATCTTTTTTTTTTTTTTTTAAAGATTTTATTTATTTATTTGACAGAGAGAGAGAGATATCACAAGTAGGCAGAGAGGCAGGCAGAGAGAGGGGGAAGCAGGCTCACTGCCGAGCAGAGAGCCCGATGCGGGGCTCGATCCCAGGACCCTGAGATCATGACCTGAGCTGAAGGCAGAGGCTTAACCCACTGAGCCACCCAGGCACCCCTGTTGAGCATCTTTTAATGTGCTTTTTGTCCAGGCATCTTGTTTTAAACTATCATAGAGTGTCAAATTGTAGCTGTTTTCAGCCAATCTGCATGTCATTTATAAAACCTCATAACAAAGACATCCCCAAAACAAACAATCTGAAGACCAAAGAGCTTTTTAAGGTGACTCAGAAGTTAAGCACCTGTCACTTTAGTTGGGTTCTGTTAGGTTGGAGATCTTCATTGTGTGCCCAAAGCACACAGCACTTCTAGCTCAATCAATGTTTAAGTAAGCAGATGAATACTCACTTGGGAGGTTATAAAGACCTCTTAAAAGAGAAGGGATGTTTTTATTACATACAGTAAACTGTAGGTCTACTTGGCCTATATGGTTTCACCTGTGCATTCTTTCATCCATTTAAGGAAGAAGTAAGATCAACTCTAGATGAATTTTCCAGCAAATGGAACACTTCCCAACTCATATTATGAAGCTGGCATTATTTTGAAACCAAAGCCAGACTATATATATATATATATATACACATTTTTTGTATATGTATTTATTTCTATGTATACATTTTATACACATATATCCATAAAATTCTATAAGCATCCTCCTTCTTCTTTTTACACTTCTTAGTTATCCATTACAAGTCAAGGGGAAAAAATGGTCTTTTAATGCATTTCACATCTTTTACCTTGATGGTTGGAGGTGCCAAGGATGGAAGCATAGCATTATTAATGTAGGCTGATCCTGGGTGTGACCCATACAAATTGCACCCCATGCTCAGAATCTTGGCCTTTTGAACTGGCTGGCTACCTTCTGAAAAAAGAAAAAATTCTGTAAGCCAAAATGAATTGAAAGATTGACATGCCTTAAAGGAGACCTATTAAGGATAAAAATATGCCTTTGGAGGTTCTTCTGATAAACAAAGTAAACAAAACCATGGGATAGATCCATTAGAAGATATTTGTGAGACACTCGGACTCTGAGAATTGATACTTTAATGAATTAGAAGGGCAGGGAAGGATTAGAGGGTTAGTTTCCAATTGAGCAGGGGTTTGTTTATACAACTCTCTGAAGTCAGAGCCAACATATCTACCAGTATTGACGGTGGGCAATGTTCCTTTGGATTTGAGGGATGGGCTGCACTGTCACTAAAAGTGGGTTTTTCTGTACAGAGTGGAGTAGTGATCTCATCCTTGAGTCCCACACAAGCCCAGTAGGTAGCCCTCCAGGCAAGAGTGGGATTCCATCAATGGATGCTTTCCATCAGTGCATCAGGAGGAATGAAAGGGCTGTCCCTAGATGTGGAGTTTCCTAGGGATCACATTATAGTTCTTCATCTGTTTTCCTACTGTGATGTTAGCTATTCGATGGTTTTATTCAACTTTGTACTTCTTCATACCTGATCCATTGCCAGGCATCCAGTTTGTGCCCAGTAAATAGAGTATACCTAGTTGGGGCCCTTAAGAAAACTCTTAGTCCCCTGAGGCTTTCATCGCAGGAGGGACATACCTTGAGTGGGCATCTGTGAGCATCTGTGCTTTTCTCCTGAGCTCCCTGAGGCCCATTCACCATTCATTACTTAATAATTATTTATCTTTTGAATTTAACAGGGAGGCCCAAACTTGAGCAGTTTTCCACAGTGGCTCCCCCAATGTGGCTCAGCAAACCCATAGACACTTAGAAGTGTGGTCCCCATTTGATTGATTCTGGCCTCCAAGCCAGTTCTCAACATTAGATTCTTCCTTCTGTTTCCTGGTTTCCCTGAGTTCTCAATGGGGAACTCACTCCCTAGACTGTTTAGCAAAAGTCCAGGCTTTCGGCTGAGGGTCCAGGACTTTGGGAACTGAGAGATTAAAATTATTCAAGGGTACCATATCAGCAGAGAGCAGGGACTTCTATTCAACATGTCTAAATGGGTTTATTAATACCTATTGCTTTTTAATACAATAGGTATTATTGTACTATAATAGGTATATTATATATACGTATAGGTATAATAGGTACAGGTTAGATTGCTCTAATGAAAATATTTGGAAAAACAAAGCCCTAAATAATATAGAAGTTCCTTTCTTTTTCATATAATAATCCAGGTGTAGTGCTCCAGGCTTATGGGACAGCTCTGCCATCCTATCTTTGGTGAAGGTTCTGGTTGTTGATGTTTTCCTACTAAAGAAAAGGAGAAAAGAGATAGGGGAAGTCCTCCTCTGATGTTTTTTTTAAAGATATTGTACATGACCCTCCCAATTATAGTCCAGCATGAGAATCTAACACAGAGTCACAATGAGCCATGGGCAAGTCTCAAGCTGCACATCCAGACCCTTGCTAAAATCCATCTTCCAGAGCCTGACCAACCCATCCTCTTCCCTTCACACCAAGACACCTCCTACCACTGTAAAACAAAATATTTGCACTTGCCCCTAAAGGTGACATTTTGCCTTTTGTCTCTGTATTGTTGTACTTGTTCTCTCTGCTGGAAAACTCTCCCTTTCCCTCCAAAGACAACCCTTACTCATCCCTTCAGGTGGGAAGCTGCTGAAGTACCAAATCCAAGACATTCGGAGCCAGCACTGTACAAGGTGCTCCTTATATTCTGAAAAGCACTGTGTCTCTCCACCCACTGTTCATGCCACAGCCCTGGGAGACAACATGCCTCACCCCTACATCTGACCCATCACCAAGCTTAATCAGTTCTATGTCCCAAAGAGCTCTCAAATCCCAGCTGGTTTCTCTCCAACTCCACTGCCACTGTTGGAGCCTCCAAACCAGGTTGTGTTTGAGAGTGAAAGGCACCCCAACAGATGGCAAGAGATGACAATAGTCACAAACTTGGGTAGGTTTTAGGCAAACCAGGGCCTGGGTAACAAGGCTCTAGGGTTACTCTAGTTTCTAGCCTGGTTTGGGTCTCTGGCCCTCCTGCCTGTTCTGCCTGTTTCCAGGTTGGACCCCTATATTCCATTCTCCACACAACAGCCCAAGTATGCTGTTTATTTTTTTTATAAACATTTTATTTATTTGAGAGAGAGAGAGAGAGAGTAAGAGAGAGAGAGATCACAAGCAGGGGGAGGGGTAGAGGGAAAAGCAGGGAGCTTGATGGGAAACCCGATCCCAGGACCCCAGGGGTCATGACATGAGCTAGAGGCAGGTGCTTAACTGACTGAACTACCCAGGCACCCCCAAGTGCTCGTTTAATACACAGAACTAATGATAGCACTCCCTGCTACAAATCTTTTGGTGCCTCTTAGTCATCTTAAACTCTCAGTGACATTATTATTATCGTATCCTAAATAATTGATTGGTTTGGGGGGTTTAGTTTAAATGATGTGAGGTTCTTGCTTTAACAATAACTCATGGTGCTATCTGTTCCCCACATTTTTTTTAAAGATTTTATTTATTTATTTGACAGAGATCACAAGTAGGCAGAGAAGCAGGCAGAGAGAGAGAGAGGAGGAAGCAGGATCCCTGCTGAGCAGAGATCCCGATGTGGGGCTCGATCCCAGGACCCTGAGATCATGCCCTGAGCCGAAGGCAGAGGCTTTAACCCACTGAGCCACCCAGGCGCCCCTGTTCCCCACATTTTATAATTACTTTATATCTTACAGTTTTCATTAGCAAATTAGCTATAGATTTAGTTAATTAATAAAGCAGGGAACTTCAAAAAAATAGATGATAAAAATAGATAGGTTATCTCCCAATGGCTCCCCAGTGTTTCCAGGACAAAATACAAATTGATTAATGTGGTCTAGGTTCTTGGAAACTGGTTCCTTCTACCTACCAGTCGTAACTCGCCTCTCTAGCCAGGCTCCTAAATATTCTATCTCCTGTCTCTGAGCCTTTGCACTATGTTCACTCAGCTTGAAGACCATCCTACACACCTTGTACCCCCAGCAGAGTTCTATTCCCTTTTAAAGTCTCAGTGTAGAGGCACCTGGGTCGCTCAGTTGTTAGGCGGCTGCCTTCGGCTCAGGTCATGGTCCCGGGGTCCTGGAATCGAGCCCTGCATCGGACTTCTTGCTGGGTGGGGAGCCTGTTTCTCCCTCTGCCACTCCCCCTGCTGTGTTCCTCTCTCACTGTCTCTTTCTCTCTGTCAAATGGATAAATACAATCTTTGAAAAAAATAAAGTCTTCCATTTACTCTAGGAAACTGTACATTCCAGTATATTACGTTATATTCCCATGTAATAATTACCCAGCTATTTTGTGTCACCCACAGATGTCTGCAAGTTCTGTGAAGGGAAGGCCTGTGTAAGTCTTGTTCACCATTCTATTCCTAGCCCTTAGCACTGTTGGCCCTGGTCCCACGTGGTCTTTGGTCAAGTGTCCGTGTTTTTGGAGCCCTCCTTGTCGCTGTGTTAAGGCTCTTCTCTCAGCCACCTCCACATTCCTTTCATGTACTATGGTGTGCCAGACAACATGAGGCTATCCTCAGGCCATCTGCTCAGGAGCCTCACCCATCCAGGCCACTATACAACTCTCGTGACTCAAGAGGCCTGGGGCTTGGGGCTCTACAGAGAGCCTTATGGCTTCCCTGAGCTGTGGCATCCCCTCAGTGCTTCCCAGGGCTACTATTAGCTTTCATCCAGGCTGAGCGAGGCTGCTTTTCAGAGACAGCATCAAAGTGTGTCTCCATGGCTCTTATCTTCATCTCTCTGAAGTTCATCCTCACCCCAGTGACCTTTAATCTCCTCTTGGGTAGAACAACTTGCTTTTACATCATCACCAAATTTTCCTGAATCATTTGTTTATGGCATAAACTTTGAAAGTTTGGCGCTCATACTAGGTTTTGGTAACTCAGAAAGAATTTTCTTTCAAAGCTTCTGTCTCTGTCATGAGCATCAAAAATCCATTTTGGTGACTCATTTCTTTATGAAATTAATTGATGACTCAGTACGTTCAACTCTTTTGAGTTGCGGCCCTCTCAAAGGCAGTAAGCATATCTCATGGTCTGGATTTAACAATGGAAGGGAATGTGGTTAGATAAAAAGGAACTAATGAGAATGAGTTTATATGTCAAAATACTACCTCTATACAGACACAACAAATGCATAGACACTTTTTACAATGACATGAGGTCTCATGCACAGGAATCCCATTTCCAGGAATTTATCCTACAGAAATACTTACAATACAAAGTAAAAATGAATGCATAAAGATGTTTTACAGTGTTTTGTTGTTGTTGTTGTTGTTTTTAGAGACAGAGAGAATGGGGCCAGGTAGAGGGAGAGAGAGAGAATCTTAAGCAGTCCCCACGCTCAGTGCAGAGCCTGACATGGGGCTTGATCACATGACCCTGAGATCATGACGTGAACTGAAATCAAGAGTCAAATGCTTAACTGACTAAACCACCCAGGCTCCCCACAGCATTTTTTATAATACTGAAAAATCATAAAAACCTAAATGTCCATAAATAAGGACTGGTTAAAAGATTATGTATGAATGGGTAAAGAAGAGGTGGTACATATATAGATAAGTCTATCGATCTATCTATGAATATTACTCAGCCATATAAAAGAATGAAATATTGCCATTTACAATGACATGGATGGAGCTAGAGAGCATTATGCAAAGAGAAGTCAGTCAGGGAAAGACTGATCATACCCTATGATCACATTCATACATGAAATTTAAGAAACAAAAGAAATGAGAAAAGGGGCAAAAAGGAGAGACAGAGGCAAACTAAGACACAGACTCTTAACTATAGGGAAAAAACTGATGGTTACCAGAGGGGATGGGGGAGGAGGAGCTAGAGGATGGGAATAAAAGACCAAACTTACCATGATGAAAAAAAAAATGATAAAAAAAATTTTTAAACTGCCTTTATTATAAGCTGCTTTTATCATGCACAACATATTGTGAACATCTCCATTTGTAATGGAGCACAGTATTACATCCCACAGAGTCACCAAGACTATCAACTTTTCTGCACTTAGGTTTTCTCTAATTTTTAAAAACATTTTAAAAACAGGGGCCCCTGGGTGGCTCAGTTGGTTAAGTGTCTGCCTTCAGCTCAGGTCATGATCTCAGGATCCTGGGATCGAGACCCACATTGGGCTCTGTGCTCAGCAGGAGATCTGCTTCTCTCTATCCCTCTGCCCACACTCTCTCTTTGTCTCTCTCTGTGAAATAAATAAATAAAATCTTTTTTTAAAAATTTTTGAACAAAGTTGGGTAAGTGTTCTTTTAAATATTTGCATACTTAAATACTGACTTTTAAAAAGTTTTTATCATGAAATGTTCAAATACACAAACACAGAATAGTACAATGACCGTCCATGTATTACATCCAAATTCTGCAATTACCATCCAGGAGCGGGTCTTGTTCCATTTATACCCCACCTACTTCCCCTCCCGATTATACTGAAGCAAATCCTAAAAATAATATCATTTCATCCATAAATATTTCAGTATATGTCACTAAGAGATAAGATTCTTCTTTTAAAATACAACCATAATACCAATATTACACCTAAAATCATTTTAAACATTAATTTCCTAATATTATCAAATGAACAGTGTTCAAATTCTTGATTGTCTCACAGAACTTTAATTTTTTTGTGCAGTTTCTTCTTCAAATTAGGATCCAAATAAGATCTATATGTCTCTTGGCTGATAAACTTCTTAATTCGTTTTTTAGAGCAGCTTGATTGAGGTATAACTTGTACAACATAAAATTCACCAACCCATTTTTCTTTTAATCCATAAACTTCCCTTCCATCTCTTTTTCTTTTTGCAAATTTTTGGTGAAGAAAGCTGGTTAATGTTTCTCACTGCAGCCCCACGTAATGTCACTTAGCAAGTTTCCCCTTTCCCCTACACTTTCAGAAAATCGGTGGTTAGATTTAGATGTGGGATCAGATTTAAGCTTTACATTTTGGGCAAGAATACTTCACAGGTGGTAGTGTGTACTTTCACACTGTCTGCTTATCTTTTTGTGTATTTATCAGCCATTGACACTTCTTGACTAGAGCCCATATAAGGGTCACACAGTGCTAATATTCTACCTTGTTTTCTTCATTTATTAGCTGGAATACTTTGTAAATAGAAGCCTCCGCTTGTCCCTCTCTGGTTACCCAGTACGATAGTTCATACTGGAATGGAAAAATAAATACTTAATTCTTTCTTTATTTGCCAATCTTGACAATAAAATGTGGGTCCCTAGCTCTGAAGGTGACCAACAAGGGTGTTATCATTGCTGTTTTTAGTATCCTTTTGAATTTGTAGATGTAGACAGTTTTAAAGTGTTTCCATCCAATGCTGTAAGATTCCTTGTTAGTCAAACCATCTTTTGGTCAATGGGACCTTTCACTTCCACAGGGGACTTTTCTGACTTAACTGGAGAAGTCAAGTCAAGTCTTCCTTCTTGTCTCAGGAGGATAATCCAGGTTCATTCACACCCACTCACCCTAGAACCTAATAAATCACAGACCAAGGAAGAAAGGAGGAAACAAATTAAAAAGTGAACAGGGGCCCTCAGCTTAACTGGAAAAAGCCCTGGGGTGCGACTCAGACTATCTGGGTTTAAGTCCTGACTCTGTAAATGGCAGAGTATTTCATTTGAGACAACTGGTCAACTCTAATTCTCTCCCTTTTAAATTTTTTCTCATTTGTCTATGAGGATAATAATACCAGGAACAACAATAGGAATGACAATGACAATGTTGCTTGCTTCACAAGTGTCTGTGTAAAGGCCTGCTATCACTGTGGCTCCCTCAGCCTGCATTCCCCATCTGAAGAGCCCCTCCACAAGGGCAGGTGGTGCTTTCTCTCCCTTCATCTGTCTAGCAGTCTCTTTGAAATGCTCCCTCTAAAGGGCTCTCAAACCTCCTTTCAAAAATATTAGGGAAACCTGGGTGGCTTAATCAGTTAAACATCTGCCTTCCACGCAGGTCATGATCCTGGGATGGAGTCCTGCATCCTGCTCCCTGCTCAGCAGGGAGTCTGCTTCTCCCTCTGCTGTCCCCACTGCTTGTGCTCAAATAAATAAATAAAATCTTTCTTTGAAAAAGTGTGCATTCCTTTGATTCAGCAATCCTACCTCCTGGAGGGAATAGACAATTGAGATAAGATGTATTTGTGAGAATGGCCATTACAGGGTGATTTACAAAACCTTAAAAATTGGAAAGAATCTAAATATACCAGTAGTTATGGAAATGATGAAACATCCATTAAATAAAATGGAATACCATACAAAAACAGAAAATAATTTTGGAGGTCTGTATTGACTGACCTGAGACATATTTGTGATCTATTCCTAAATCTAAACAAATCAAGACACAGAAGCTGGGTGGGGCCGGGTGCTGGGTGCTGGAAATGTTTAATGTTTTGGCCTGGATAGTCACTACACATGTGGACACAGAGGTAAACCCATACTGAGCTACGTACTCAAGATTTAAGTACTTAACTGTGTGTACATTTTACTAATAAACAAGAAAAAGTAAAGAAGAAGGAGGAGAAGGAGGAGAGGAAGAAGGGAAGGAAAGAAGGAAGGAAGGAAAGAAAAGGAAAAGGAAGGCAAGATCATCAGAAGCAAGGAAGCAGTCACCAAAAAAAGTCATACCAGCCAAAACCCAAACCAAATAAACCACATAACATAATCCTGCATAATAGTAGGAACCCAAATTTTTGTTTTTAAAAAAGATAATTAAAATGATATACTTCTAGAAGACCATTTGTTTACCAAATATTAAGGGATAAGGGTGCCCCAGTCTTTTAACGTGATTATCCAGAGAGTGGGCAGTTCCAGCTCTGTGGACGTCTCTTCTTGCCTATACTGTCTTGGTAGCACCTCCTGCTGTGTCTCCTGGGGACCTTTACCTTTACCCCCCAGCTTGTTCTCCTCCAGCAGCCAGGGGGAGCCTTGGTAGCCAGGACCCCTCAGTCCCTTCCTCACATTCCAGTGACTTCCTGTCACAAATAGAACAAAATATGACCCCACCTACCTCAGTGACCTCCCTTCTGTTCTTTCCAGGACAGGAGTTCTCGCTGTTTCTTGAACACGCCAAGACAATCTTCACCCTTGATGCTTTTCTCTCAAAAACTCACATGGCTCGGGGCACCTAGGTGGCTCAGTCGTTAAGCATCTGCCTTTGGCTCAGGTCATGATCCCAGGATCCTGGGATCTAGCCCCACATCTGGCTTCCTGCTCTGCGGGAAGCCTGCTTCTCCCTCTCCCACTCCTCCTGCTTGTGTTCCCTCTCCAGCTGTCTCTCTCTGTCTCTCTCTCTGTCAAATAAATAAATAAAATCTTAAAAAAAAAAAAAAACACAAAAAACCTAACATAGCTCATCCTCTCCTTTCCTTCAAGTTTCCTCCCTCAAATGGCATTTCTTCAGAGAAACCTTTCCTGAACTACCAAGCTAAAATGTTACTGCCATAGCCAGTAATCTATTCCCACTCTTATTTTATTTTTCCGCACAACATCGACCACACACTGGCTTTTTGCTGCATGTTTATCAATTGACTTCTCTGCTTGTTGCTGGCTCTTGGAGCACAGGTGTTGCCTTACGCCTTGCTCTGGGGTGTAGCCCCTCACCTGACTATCTCCGTGACAATTTACTCCATGCAGACCGGAAACACATCTCCCATGATAGGAGCCTTGGTAATGTTCATTTCCACCCCCCCCGTACTTTTTCTCATTTTCTGAAATGTTTTACAATGATCCTACATTATCGTTACAACAACAAAAATTGAACGAAGTTGTATTGGTTTCCTAGGGCTGCAAGAACAAAGTATCACCCTCACAGACCATTGTCTTCCAGTTCTAGAGGCTGGAAGCACAAGGTCAAGACAAGCAAGACTGGTTCCTTCTAAGGACTGTGAGGGAGGATCTGGGCCAGGCCTCTCGCCTAGCTTCTGGTGGTTTGCTGGCAGTCTTGGGCGTTCTTTGGCTTGTAGATCCATCACCCCAATCTCCACCTTCATCTTCACGTGGCATCCTCCTTGGTGCACGTCTGTGTCCAAATCTCCTCTTTTATAGCAATACCAGTCATAGTGGATTTGCTACCCCCATGACCTCATTGTAACTTGATAACATCTGTAAAGGCCCTGTTTCCAGTTAAGGTCACATTCTGAGGTGCCAGGGGTTAGGACTTAATGATATCGGTTTTGGGGGAGAGGGTGCACAATTCAACCTATAGCAGAACTGTTTCCTTAAAACAAGAGAAAACAAATTTCTGAAACTTAAATGTCAGAAATGTGTGGAAACCTGTCTGTGAGGGGAGAATACTTCCCTGGAAACAGGACCTCTTAGATAAATTTTTCTTTCGGGTTAATGATTTCACTAATGTCTAAAGCTGCCTGAGGATCTCTCAATCACAGTATTCTGGCTTGGGCCAACAGAGCACATCTTTCTATAAGATGCTATTTCCTTCACTTTAGTTCTCCACCACTGAAACTTTTCTGCATTAAAGGTTTGGCCCTTCTTTCTTGGAGCAAAAGACCTCTTGACTGAGCCAAGAAGAGCCAACCACCTCTCAGAAGGACCCACCTCTCTCATGGTGGGGAATCCATCTTAGCCACCACTGTCTCCCGGCTCTGCAGTGAGGAAGGGCTTCCCTTGGAAGTGGGGTTTGACCTCATTCATGCTTCTAGAGTGTCTTTTTTTTTCTTCTTTAAAGTTTATTTTTGTATCTTGTTGGTAAATGAAATGCAACCACCCTCTGTGCAGAATGGAAGGAATAGTTACTTTTCTTTTTTTTTTTTAAATCAGAAAACCTAGAATTTTTCTGCCAATTGTGCCATGACTGACATAGCTTAGTCACTTTTACAGTTCTTTCCTTTTTTCCTTATGTTTGTTTTGTCCTGAGGTAATTCTAATACATCAGCTGCTGTGTCCTGTGAGGTTCACATGTGCTTTGCCTGCTCCCTTCACTGTGGGAGGATAGTGGGGGTTCCTTTTCCTCTTCTCCCCAGCTCTGTTTGCCGTTCACACACCACTGACTTTTCCACACCGCCTGCCAGATGGGGTGTAGGGCCACCTGTGAACATCAAAGCCCCTTTCCCACAATCTTTGATACTGGCCTACAGGCGAATCCTGCCCAGCAAGTAGGGGGTGACACAAACTAGAGAGGGGGAAGAGAAAGCTAAAATGGGAGTTGATGCTAGAACCTGCTGGTAGGCTTTGCAAAATCAGCCCACCAGGTTTTGTGGGGAGCCCACTGAGAGACGACGTGGGCTGGGAAAGGCATAGAATGAGACCAGAAGTTGTGGGCTAGCGCTGCCCGAATGCTTTCCCCTCCCTGCTCCCTTAGGACCCGGTGGCTAGACAACCATAGGGCCTAGATCTTCCGGCAAAATCCTTTGATCAAACATTTCCTCTGTTTTATTCATTTATTCACTGATAACATATTTTCGGCAACAGCATTAACAAAACATTAATTGCACCTCTCCTGAGTCAAGTGTTACACTCAGCACTTCACATGAATTATTTCATGTAAGGTTTGCAAAAACTTTGTGAAGGAAATAGCGCTGTTCTTCCCACCTTTTTTTTTTTTTCTTTTTTTCAGATGAGGAGCTTTGGAGGCCTGACGGGGATACAGAGGGCAGTGTCCTGGCAGTGTCCTTCCAGGGCGCTCAGCTGAGGGCATCTCCTGTTGGCTTCACTTGTGAACGCTTGATGAAGGGTCTCAGTTGGTCACAAAGTGCCCCAAAACCACACAAGCCAGACTCAAATCCAACCCTACTGTGGTCTTCCCAGTATACTGGGAACTACCCAGTGATACAGCCAGATGGGACCCTTAGCAAAGGAAAGCCTGCCCAATGGAAGGCTGTGTTGGCACTTGCCAGAAGCCAGACAAGCCAAAACATTTTTGGGTAGAGGGTGTCTTTAAAAGATGCTTTCACTTTCTAGAAATTATATGTATTGTAAATATAAAATATATAAATGTAAAAATACATTCACATCCTCAGATGTCTCCTTTGAAATTGTCAATCAGTGCACATTGACTCTATCCATCTTCAACAGAGGAAAAGCGTGGGTTGAGTGCAGTTCCATTTATTTACTAAGGCAGCAAGTGTTGTTTTATAGTACCTCTTAGGTTTCAGATCTGCTTGGGGCCCTCCAGTCCACCCCTGGGCTTTGATGTCCCATGAACTGGAGGCAATTCCCTGCCCTGCTCGTGTCCCTACAACTTAGAGCAGTGGCACCTTCCTCACCTCCATCAGGTTCAGTGGCATCAAGACACAAGGTGCCTGGCACCTTGTCAGTGCCCAGTGGACCGAAACTCCCTGAAGGAGCTCCCAGCCTAGAAGAGGACCTGACAGCTAACGTCTTCAATTTTACAGTAATCATACAAGTATATGGAGTACAAATGGTATTCATTTATACACCCAATGAGAAAACACGGAATTTTATAAAAAGCTACCAAATGTAATCTTTTCCTAAGACCTCATTCATATGGAGAAATGACTACTGGTTGGGCTTATCTTTCAAGACTGGTCTTTATCAGGTATTGCCTCAAATTGTTCATTTCTTTTTACAAATACAGCACATGTTAATTGCCCAAAATTCAGGGAAAAATCAAGGTAAAAGAAGAAAATTTAAGAATTCTCTGTGAATCTGTCAGGTAGTAGTAAGCCCTGAGAATATTTTAGTGTTCTTCATTCATTTTACTTAGCTATACATTTACATGTAAATATATATAAATAAATACATGCAGATAAGGCATGATGCTGTCACATTTATTTGATAATTTTCTTTTCTATAAAACTTTTCATTGATATACGACATCCTACAGGAAAGCACGCAAATCTAGTAACCTTTCTTTTCTTTTTTTTATAGTTTTTTTTTAAAGCTTTTATCCATTTATTTGACAGACAGAGATCACAAGTAGGCAGAGAGGCAGGCAGAGAGAGAGAGGAGGAAGCAGGCTCCCTGCCAAGCAGAGAGCCCGATGCGGGGCTTGATCCCAGGACCCTGGGATCATGCATGACCTAAGCCGAAGGCAGAGGCTTTAACCCACTGAGCCACCCAGGCGCCCCTCTAGTAACCTTTCTTAATGAATGTATAACAAATAATGTATCATTCAATCTTCTATAGCATGTTTCATAAATCCAGTATTCCACTTTGTGAACATACCCTTTTCTGGGATTCTTGAGTTGCCTGAGGCCAAACAACTTTCCAAAATGAATGTCAATTCTTAAGCAGGACTCTTATTTCAAGGTCCTCTACATTCTTGCAGGCCATGTATGGAAACTCATGGGCCACAGGACTACCTCTCTCAGGATCCTGGGGCTCTTGATAAAAATGCAGATTCTTGCCTTACTGAATAAGAATGTCAGGGTTTGGGGACCAGGAATCTTCATTTAAGGTAAGTTCATCTAAGAAACGCTTATGAGCATTGAACTTTAAAAGCTACTGGCCTTATATCATTTTAATGTGAACATTCCCTCTTGGGATATCATTAGCCAGAATGAAGAAGTAACCTCACTTGCTTTCATGTTCCTCCGTGACGGCCAGATTGTAGGGTCTGCTTAATAGGAGGTTGTGTGGGGATGAGATGTCCCAGGGGAGAAAACCCAGGCTGTCTCACCCCTCTCTGAGCACTGTTAGGCACGCCACTCTCACCTCTCAGAGACTTAATTTTCTCATTGCAAAACGGTGATGGTGAAAATAATGATCTCTCAGGGTTGCTACAAAGACTGAATGAGATAATGTCTGAAGAAATATCTGCAAACCAAAACCTCCTCTGAAATATTATTATTATTATTATTATCCACAGCTCAACTTTTTCCTCTCAGTCATAGGAGTCCTGGCTAATGGCTACTTCTACACCTATAATGTCTAATATGGCAGCCACTAGCCGCATGTGAATTTTGAACATTTAAAATGTAGCTAGTCTGAATTTCATTATAGTTGTGCTGCAAGTTAAAATACATACCAAATTTGGAAGACTTAGTACAAAATACAGAACGTAAATATCTCATTAATAAATTTTTAAGGTTGATGGCATGTTAAAATAATAATTTGGGTTAAGTAAAATATATTGTTAAAATTAATTTCCCTTTTGTCCTTTTCCTATTGTGGTTAACTAGAAAATATTTAACTGTATATGTGACTTGTATTATATATATTTTTTGGATAGTGCTATTCTAGAGACATTTTCAACAAAACACTTGAATTAAAATTCCCAAGTTAAAAAGAAAAATGTCAGCAATAAGAAAACAAATGATCCTCATCGAAGTAGAAAATCAATAAAGAAACAAGAGCATTGAATGACACATTGGACTAGATGGACCTCATAGATATATACAGAACATTCCGCCCTAAAACAACAGGATACTCCTTCTTCTCAGATGCACATGGAACCTTCTCCAGAATAGACCACATACTGGGTCACAAATCAGGACTCAACTGACACCAAAAGACTGAGATTATTCCCTGCATATTCTCAGATCACAACGCTTTGAAACTGGAGCTCAATCACAAGGAAAAGTTTGGAAGGAACTCAAACACCTGGAAGCTAAAGACCACCTTGCTTAAGAATGCTTGGATCAACCAGGAGATCAAAGAAGAACTTAAACAATTCATGGAAACCAATGAGAATGAAGACACTTCAGTCCAAAACCTATGGGATACAACAAAGGCGGTCCTAAGGGGGAAATACATACCATCCAAGCCTCCCTCAAAAAAATTGAAAAATCCAGAATACACCAGTTGTCTCTACACCTTAAAGAACTGGAGAACCAACAACAAATCAAACCAACTCCACACATAAGAAGGGAAATAATCAAGATTAGAGCAGAGATCAATGAGGTAGAAACCAGAGATACAGTAGAACGTATCAATGAAACTAGAAGCTGGTTTTTTGAAAGAATCAATAAGATCGATAAACCATTGGCCACACTAATCCAAAAGAAAAGAGAGAAAGCTCAAATTAATAAAATTATGAATGAAAAGGGAGAGATCACAACTAACACCAAGGAAGTAGAAACAATCATCAGAAGTTATTATCAACAGTTATATGCCAATAAGCTAAGCAACCTAGATGAAATGGATGAATTCCTGCAAAACTATAAACTCCCAAAATTGAACCAGGAAGAAACTGACAACCTGAGTAGATCGAAATCTAGTAACGAGATTGAAGCAGTGATCAAAAACCTCCCAAAAAACAAGAGCCCAGGACCTGACGGATTCCCTGGGGAAAGCTACCAAACTTTCAAAGAAGAAATAATACCTTTTCTCCTGAAGCTGTTTCAAAAAATTGAAGCAGAAGGAAAACTTCCAGACTCTTTTTATGAAGCCAGCATTACCCTGATCCCCAAACCAGGCAAAGACCCCACCAAAAAGGAGAATTTCAGATCAATATCCCTGATGAATATGGATGCTAAGATTCTCAACAAGATCCTAGCAAATGGGATCCAACAGCACATTAAAAAGATTATCCACCATGACCAGGTGGGATTCATCCCTGGGTTACAAGGATGGTTCAACATTCGCAAATCAATCAATGTGATAGAACAAATCAGTAAGAGAGGAGAGAAGAACCATATGGTCCTCTCAATTGATGCAGAAAAGGCATTTGACAAAATCCAGCATCCATTCCTGATTAAAACACTTCAAAGTATAGGGATAGAGGGAACATTCCTGAACTTCATGAAATCTATCTATGAAAGACCCACAGCAAATATCATCCTCAATGGGAAAAAGCTCACAGCCTTCCCGTTGAGATCAGGAACACGACAAGGATGCCCACTCTCACCACTCTTGTTCAACATAGTATTAGAAGTCCTAGCAACAGCAATCAGACAACAAAGAGAAATAAAAGGTATCCAAATTGGCAATGAAGAAGTCACACTCTCTCTCTTCGCAGATGACATGATTCTTTATATGGAAAACCCAAAAGACTCCACCCCTAAACTACTAGAATTCATACAGCAATTCAGTAAAGTGGCAGGATACAAAGTCAATGTACAGAAATCAGTGGCTTTCTTATACACTAACAATGAAAATACAGAAGAAAGGGAAATTAGAGAATCGATTCCATTTACTATAGCACCAAGAACCACAAGATACCTGGGAATAAACCTAACCAAAGAGGTAAAGGATCTATACTCGAGGAACTACAGAACACTCATGAAAGAAAAATGAAGAAGACACAAAAAGATGGAAGACCATTCCATGATCTTGGATCAGAAGAATAAACATGTTAAAATGTCTATACTGCCTAGATCAATCTATACTTTTAATGTCATTCCGATCAAAATTCCACCGGTATTTTTCAAAGAGCTGGAGGAAATAATCCTAAAATTTGTATGGAATCAGAAGAGACTGAATTGCTAAGGAAATGTTGAAAAACAAAAATAAAACTGGTGGCATCACATTACCTGATTTCAAGCTTTACTACAAAGCTGTGATCACCAAGACAGCATGGTACTGGCATAAAAACAGACACATAGACCAGTGGAACAGAGTAGAGAGCCCAGATGTGGACCCTCAACTCTATGGTCAAATAATCTTTGACAAAGCAGGAAAAAATATACAGTGGAAAAAAGACAGTCTCTTCAATAAATGGTGCTGGGAAAACTGGACAGCTATATGTAGAAGAATGAAACCCGACCATTCTCTTACACTGTACACAAAGATAAACTCAAAATGGATAAAAGACCTCAACGTGAGAGAGGAATCCATCGGAATCCTAGAGGAGGACATAGGCAGTAACCTCTTCAATATCAGCCATAGCAACTTCTTTCAAGATATGTCTCCAGGGCACCTGGGTGGCTCAGTGGGTTAAGCCGCTGCCTTCGGCTCAGGTCATGATCTCAGGGTCCTGGGATCGAGTCCCACATCGGGCTCTCTGCTCAGCAGGGAGACTGTTTCCCTCTCTCTCTCTCTCTGCCTGCCTCTCCATCTACTTGTGATCTCTCTCTGTCAAATAAATAAATAAAATCTTAAAAAAAATTAAAAAAAAAAAAAGATATGTCTCCAAAGGCAAAGGAAACAAAAGCGAAAATGAACTTTTGGGACTTCATCAAGATCAAAAGCTTCTGCACAGCAAAGGAAACAATCAACAAAACCAAGAGGCAACCCACGGAATGGGAGAAGATATTTGCAAATGACAGTACAGACAAAAGGTTGATATCCAGGATCTATAAAGAACTCCTCAAACTCAACACACACAAAACAGATAATCATATAAAAAAAATGGGCAGAAGATATGAATAGACACTTCTCCAATGAAGACATACAAATGGCTATCAGACACATGAACAAATGTTCATCATCACTAGCCATCAGGGAGATTCAAATCAAAACCACATTGAGATACCACCTTACACCAGTTAGAATGACCAAAATTAGCAAGACAGGAAACGACATGTGTTGGAGGGGATGTGGAGAAAGGGGAACCCTCTTACACTGTTGGTGGGAATGCAAGTTGGTGCAGCCTCTTTGGAGAACAATGTGGAGGTTCCTCAAGAAATTAAAAATAGAGCTACCCTATGACCCTGCAATTGCACTACTCGGTTGTTACCCCAAAGATACAGATGTAGTGAAAAGAAGGGCCATCTGTACCCCAATGTTTATAGCAGCAATGGCCACGGTCGCCAAACTGTGGAAAGAACCAAGATGCCCTCCAACGGACGAATGGATAAGGAAGATGTGGTCCATATACACTATGGAGTATTATGCCTCCATCAGAAAGGATGAATACCCAACTTTTGTAGCAACATGGACGGGACTGGAAGAGATTATGCTGAGTGAAGTAAGTCAAGCAGAGAGAGTCAATTATCATATGGTCTCACTTATTTGTGGAGCATAACAAATAGCATGGAGGACAAGGGGAGTTAGAGAGGAGAAGGGAGTTGAGGGAAATTGGAAGGGGAGGTGAACCATGAGAGACTATGGACTCTGAGAAACAATCTGAGGGGTTTGAAGCGGCAGGGGGTGGGAGGTTGGGGGAACCAGGTGGTGGGTATTAAAGAGGGCACGGATTGCATGGAGCACTGGGTGTGGTGCAAAAACAAGGAATACTGTTACGCTGAAAAGAAATTTAAAAAAAAAAAGAAAAGAAATGATCCTATTAAAAAGGGTTCAAAGACTGTAATAGACAGCTTACCAAAGAAGATATAGAGTCTGCAAATAAGCATTCAAAATGATGCTCCACATTGTAAGTCATCAGGGAAGTACAAATCAAAACAACACTGAGATATCTTTATGCACTTAGGAGAATGGCCAAAATCTAGAGCACAGACAGCAACAAAGGCTGACAAGGATGTGGAGCAACAGGAATTCTCGTTCACTGTTTGTGGGAGTGCAAATGGTGCTGCCACTTGGGAAGATAGCTTGTCAGTTTCTCAAAAATGAAACATATTCTTGCCATCAGGTCCAGCAACTGCACTTCTTGGTGTTTCTCTAAAGGAGTGGAAAACCTATATCCACACAAAAACCTGAATGTGGATATTTATAGCAATTTTACTTATAATTGCCAAAACTCAGAAGCAACCAAGATCTCTCTCAGTAGGTGAATGGGTAAACAAACACTGATACGTCCAGACATCAGAATGTCATTCAGTACTTTAAAAAAATGAGCTATCAGACCCTGAAAACTCATGGAGGAAACTTAAATGCATATTACTAAGTGAAAAAAGCCAATCTGAAATGACTACATACTGTGATTCTGACTATTTGACATTCTGGAAAAATGCAAAACGATGGAGTAGTAGAATGATCAGGGATTGCCAGTGGTTGGTAGAGGTGGAAGGGATGAATAGGTAAAGCACAGGGGATTTTTAGGGCAGTGACACTGTTCTGTATAATACTGGAATGGTGGATACATGTTATTATATATTTATCTAAACCCACAGAATTTACAGCACCAAGAGCAAGCCATAACGTTCGCCGTGGACTTTGGGGGGGATTATGATGTATCCAGTGTAAATTCATCAGCTGTAGCAACTGTATCATTCTGGTGGGGGTGGTGACAGCGGGGAAGGCTGCACCTGCATAGAGTGGGGGGTATATGGGAAATCTCTGCACCTTTCTCTCAATTTTACTATGAACCTTAAACTGCTTTAAAAAAAAATTAAGCCTTTAAAGAAAAAAGAAGAGGGTTGTTTGGGTGTCTTAGTCGGTTAAGCATCTGCCTTTGTCTCAGGTCATAATCTCAGGGTCCTGGGATTGAGCTCAGCAGGGAGTCTGCTTCTCCCCGTCCCTCTGCCTCTCCCCTGCCCACCCCGTTAGTGCTCTCTCTCTCTAATGAATAAATAAAATCTTTTTAAAAAAAGAAAAGAAAAGAAAAAGAAAAAAAGAAGATAAAGAAGGTTGTATTGGCCTAAAGGAGAAACTGGCCTAAGAATAGGGGAATGTTATAATTATGTGGGGGTGGGGAAGTATCCAAATTTCACTCACCCAGCATTCCTGGTTGCCCAAGGAATCTTGGAGGATTCTTGTCCTAAAAGTTTCTAGGAGAAGGTTCATGGGAGGAAACAGAGCACCAGACTTCATTAAGTCACTTTAAGGAAATCATGGGTTGTAGAGTAGAGAATATTACTAAGGCCCAGGGAAGATGAGGTGCAGAGCATTACAAAAGCCAGCATCCAGCACACAATGTTCTCATGAAGGCAGGTGTTTAGATATCTGTAATTTACTTCCAAATACTTCAATGCAATTGTGTGTGCCAATCAACTTCAAATTTAATTCAAAGACTATCCAGCCAACGGCATGCTATTAGCAGTAAAGTACTGCTCAGAAATAAAAGGAATTACTAATAATAGGGTTGAATCTCAAATGTAGTATGCTAAGTGAAGAAGTCAGACAGAAAAGGCATCATGCTTTGTGATTCCGTTTCTATGACACTCCGGAAAAGGCAAAACTATCAAGGTAGAAAACAGATCAGTGGTTGCCAAGGGCTGGAGGTTGGGAAAGGTGTTTATCACATAGGAGCTTGAAGAAACACTTCATATCAAGGTAAATGTTCTGTATCTTGACTGTGGTGCCTAACTGTAGATATTTGTCAAACTCACATACTATATAGTATATAATAACTGTATACCATAAAGAGCAAATTTTACTATGTGTAATTCTATTTCAATAAACTTGAGCAAGAAAAAGACTGCACAGTTCATATTTCGCTGTATGTAAATTTTACTTAAAAAAAAATCTATGAAGGGGCGCCTGGCTGGTTCTGCTGGTGGAGTATGCGACTCAGTCTCAGGGTCATGAGTTCAAGCCCCACACTGGACATAACTTTTTAAAAAAAGTCCATGTACAAATACTGGGGTCTAGTTGATATGTATCTTCAAAGTGTTCAGGGATAACATGTATTGATTCCTGAAACTTGCTTTGGAATGAATCAGAAAATTGGAAGGTTATAGGGTGTCTGGGTGGCTCAGTTGCTTAAGTGCTCAGCTCTTGATTTTGGCTCAGGTCATGATCTCAAGGTTGTGGGATTTAGCCCCGTGTTGGGATCCATGCTGGGCTTGGAGACTGCTTAAGAATCTCTCTCCCTCTAACCCTCCCCACTGCTCTCTCTTCTCTCTCAAAAAAATATTTGGATGGATGGTTGGATAAGTGGATGGATAAGTGGATAGATGTGTGATAAGACAAATCTAGAAGAACCAAGTTGTGCAGTTCTCAAAGTGACATGCGGGAAATGGCAGCATCAGTATCACCTAGAAACTTGTTAGTTTCACTGAATCAGAAACTATGGGAGTGAGGCCCAACCATGTGTGTTTTAACAAGCCTTTGAGGTGATTCTGGTGTATGCTAAAATTTGAGAACACGTGATGCAGATAGTGGTATATTGGTGACCAGTGTACAATTCTCTGACATTTTCTGTAAGTTTGAAAATTCTCCTGATAAAAAGTTGGGGCGGAGAGAAGAATGTGAGTCCAGGAGAGGTCAGTTAGCCTTACACCAGGAAGGAGCACCCTTCACAGCTGGCTATGGAAGTATCCTCCTTGATTAGGTTCATTAGAAGGAAATCTAATGATGTGATGTATATTGTGATCACTGCTAACATTCAATGCTAAGTCAAGCCTTTTATCAGGCTTCATGTGGGTGACATTTCATGTAGAGGATACAAGTCTAGGGTTCTTAACCTGAGATTCAGAGCTCCCAAAAAGTCTGTGGCTAGAGCTAAGGGTTTATGAACTTGGAAAGGGAAAGTTACACTTTTATTTTCCCTAACTTCTAACTGAAATTAAGAATTTCCTTCCTTTCTGAATGTACGCAGCATTCTCAGTAGTATTAGCAGAATCTGTGACTTTGTCTCCAGTAGAAATTACAGATTTTTCTTATCATGTGACAACTGTAGTTATTCTTGAAATACCATTTATGGTCATTACTACTTCTTAATTATGGACGTTTTTACATCTGCCATCAGATCTTAATGCACGGGTAAAGAAACCCACATATGTTACTATATCATCAGATTTTTAAAGTATTTGATAATCTTATTTCAATAAAATTGGTTTCCTTTGTAATCATATGGTTTTTATTTCATGCATTAGAATATATTCTGAGAAGGGATCCACTGGCTTCCCCAGACTGCTAAAGAGGTTCATTTCTTAAAAAAAAAAAAAAAAAAAAAAAAGCCCTGCTTAGCCAGACTGAGAGATAGCTGTTCCGCTGAAATTTATTTCTGAAACATGCAAGGGTTGGAACATCCCCCAAGCCCGGGGCTCTGCCAGCCAGATTCAACCATCACTCTGAATTCAAGGGAGCTAGAAGGAGGTGGGGGATGGCAAAGTGCAGGCTGATGGAAAACAACAGTTGCTTAAGAATCCAGACCAGAAGAGGAGGCATCTGCCTCAGTTCCTCTCTGTTCCCTCCCTCCGTGTTCCGCTGTCCTCCCATCTGGGCCTGGAGATTTGCTAGTATCTCGTTGTTACAGTGATAGCATTTGCTATTAAAAATAATACACTTCCAATTCGTCACTTTCGGTGTGAGCCTCAGTATTTGCAGTGACACCAAAACAAAAGGAGATCTATTGCAAATGTATTGCATAGTTTTCAGTGAAGCTCAACCTTGGCCGACGGTACAGAAATGCATGATAAACGGCTCCTGCTTTGCCGGCTCTAAAAGTCAACTGGAAGCTGTTCCAGGCTCAGGGTGAACACAGTGTGTTGAACAGAGAGGAGAAGGAGGAAGTGAAGGAAGAGGAGGAGGGGAGAAAGGTCCGTGTTAACTTTATTGAAGTCACTTGAGATGAAAGGTGCCTGCTGGTTGATACCCTCTGGTTAGTTCTAATGGCAATGAGATTGCAGTCCACTTAGGATATTGTAAAAATGGATTTGGCTTTGAAACCTGGTTTAGTCACTTACTATGAGACGTTAGGCCAGTCAAGGCCCCTGAGCCTCCTTTTCCTCACTATGAGCTGAAGTTGCCCAGAGTGGCTGCCTGGAGGGCTGCTCTGAGGATCCGATGAGAAAAATCCTGGAAGGAATTTACTTGGGGCTTGACACGTGGTGAGTGCCAGTCTCAACCCTGGACCTCATGCATGCTGGCTGCAGGGAGTGATCACGGGAGGTGTGTGTGTGAAGGGGATGTTTATTGTGGTAAAATATACATAACATAACCTTTACCGTTTCACCGCTTGTAGGCGTACAATTCAGTGGCAATTAAGTACATTGACAAAGTTGTACAACCACCGTCCATCTCCAGAACTTCTTCCCAAACAGAAACTCCATCCCCGTTAAACAATAACGCTCACCTGGGGAGTTTCCAAATAACGTCTGGGCCCCACCCCAGACCCACTGAAGCAGGGCTTTTTACCCCGCAGCAGTATTTTTAAAAACTCATACCCACAATGCTGATCATTAAACAAAGTCCTACTCAGGTAGGTTTCCAGGTCCTCAACTTTTTTGGTCACCTCGACTCCCGGAACGTACTAAGAAGGCAGAGGATGAAGGGGATAGATCCTACAGTCATCAAATCTGGGACCTGGACATGGCTGCCAGCACCCCCAGATCCTCCGGCCTGAACCCTTGGCTCCTTTGGCACGTCCTTTTCAGTTTTCCCAAAAGGAGTTTATTGCTGTTGTTCTCTGATCACAGAGGCAACATTTGCTCTGGAGAGAAAAATCAGAAAATATAGGTAAGCAAAAAAGAAAAACGCAGTTTCCACTTTAAAAACATTCTTCTTGCACTTCCTGATTCCTTTAGCCCATTGAGCCCTTTCTGCCAGTTGGCTGCCATTGCCCATATGTCTTGAGGTTAGATTGGTTTTATTTTATTTTTTTTTGTAAGAGTTATATATTTGAGAGAGAGAGAGAGAGAGAGAAAGCACAACCAGGGGGAGAGGGCATGGGAGAGGGGAAGCAGAACTTCATCCCAGGACCCCGAGATCATGACCTGCACAGAAACCAAGAGTTGGACACTTAACTGACTGAGCCACCCAGGCATCCCACAGACTTGATTCTAGTTAAGAAAGTCCTATGTAACTTTAAGCCTATATTCACTATTTCTTGGAATGATTTTTATAGAAGTGGAGGGTTTCTTCCCTACTTCATTGAAGTCATCCACTGCACCTTACTTTCCTGTCTTTAATATTTAGTTTCCCTGGGAAGGAAATTCAGTTTAGCAACGTGAATGTGGTGTCTGCATACCTACATGGGGAAAGTCACTGTCAACTTGAATCATATTATTATTTAGCTGTTTTAGCAAAGTTTGATTTTCTGAGATTTTTAAAATAATGAATGTAATTTCTTACAAAGGGCAGGTAAAAATCAGTAATGACCACAGATACTGAAGGAGTTTTGAGAACTGTGGGGGTACCTCCATTCGGTAGTGGTCGGATGTTGGGGAAGGTTGTTGTTTTTCAGGAAAACCAAGGCTCTGACTCCTCTTCTTGTGATGCAGGCTGAGGAAATGGAAGCAGAGCTGTACCTGGGCCTCAAAATACCTCCCCATACTTCCTATCCACAGAAGAGTTATTTGAGCCCACAAACTTCTGTTTTAAAAATGACCTCTTTCTATACATGAATAATGAAGTAGAAGAAAGAGAAATTAAGAAAACAATCCCATTTACAATTGCACCAAAATAGTTAGATACCTAGGAATAAACCTAACAAAGGAGGTAAAAGACTTGTACTCTGAAAACTATGAAACACAGAAGAAAGAAATAGAAGACACAAATGAGTGGAAAGATACTCCATATGCTCACAGAGCAGAAAAACAAATGTCTTAACAAACCAAAGCATTCTACACATTTAGTGCAATCTCTATCAAAATGCCAACAGCATTTTACACAGAACTAGCACAAATTACTAATATCTGTATGGAACCACAAAAGACCTTGGATAGCCAAAGCAATTTTGAAAAAGAAGAACCAAGCTGGAGTTTGTGTGATACACAATCCCAGAGTCAAGATATACTACAAAGCTATGTAATGAAAACGGTATGGTACTGGCATAAAAATAGATACATAGATCAGTAGAACAGAATAGAGAACCCAGAAATAAACCCACAATTATATGGTCAATTAATCAATGCAGAAAGACAGTCTCTTCAACAAATGGTATTGGGAAAACTGGACAGCCATATGCAAAAGAATGAAACTGGGCAAAATAAATTCAAAAGGGATTAAAGACCTAAAACCATAAAAATCCTAGAAGAGAACACAGGCAGTAGTCTTTCTGACAATTGGCTGTAGCAATATTTTTCTAGATATGCCTCCTGAGGCAAAGGAAGCAAAAATAAAAATAAACTATTGGGACTACATCAAAATAAAAAGCTTCTGCACAGCAAAGGAAACAATCAACAAAACTAAAAGATAGCCTACTGAATGGGAGAAGATGTTAACAAACGATATATCCAATAAAGGGATAGTATCCAAGATATATAAAGAACTGAACACCAGAAAAAAAATCCGATTTAAAAATGGACAGAAGAAATGAACATTTTTCCAAAGAAGACAACCAGATGGCCAACAGACACATGAAAAGATGCTCATCACTCATCATCAGAGAAATACAAATCAAAACTATAAGGAGATATCACCTCACACCTGTCAGAAAGGCTAAAATGTACGACACAAGAAATAGGGGTGCATGGGTGGCCCAGTCGGTTAAGTGTCTGACTCTTGATTTCAGCTCAGGTTTTTCAGAGTGGTGAGATTGAGCCCAAACTTAGCAGGGAGTCTGCTCCAGTTTCTTTCTCTCCCTTTCTGTCTGCCCCTCCATCTCTCTGCTCTCTCTCTAAAAATAAATCAATAAATCCTAAACACACACACACACACACAAGAAACAAGAAGTGTTGGTGAGAATGTGGAGAAAAAGGAACACTTGTGCACTGTTGTAGGGATGCAAACTGGTGCAGCCACTGTGGAAGACAGTATGAAGTTTCCTCAAAAAATTAAAGGTCGAATTACCGTGTGATCCAGTAATTCCACTACTGGGTATTTACCTAAAAAAAAACCCTGAAAACACTAATTTGAAAAGATGTATGCCCTCCTATGTTTATTGTAGCATTATTTACAATAGCCAGGATATGGAAGCAGCACAAGTGTCTGTTGATATATATATATATATATCTCTCTCTCTCTCTATATATATATATAGATTGAAATTTAAGGTTGGCTTATCAATTTCCGTGAAAAACTTTTGGAATTCTGATCAGTATTACATTAAATCTGTAGTTAAATTTCAACAGTATTAAATTGTCCAATCCATGAACACAGACATATTTCCATTTATTTAGGTCTTCCTTAATTTCTTTCAACAATATTTTGTGCTTCTTGGTTAAATTTATTCCTAAATATTTCTGTCATTTTGATTCTATTATAGATGGATTTTTTCTTAATTTCATTTTCATATTATTCATTGCTAGTGTACAGAAGTGAAATCAATTTTTTAATATTGCTCTTATATCCTTTTTCTTTGCTGAACTAATCTATTCAGATTAATAGTTTTATCCATATGTATTTTTAGGATATTTCTTCTGTAAATGAAGATAATTTTATGTCTTCCTTTCTGATTTGGGTGTCTTTTATTGTTTTTTTTTAATGCCCTTATCTTTAAAAGATAAGTATTGAAATATTTATAGAAAAAAATGATATCTGGGATTTACTTCAGAATAATACAGAGGAGGGATACAAGAAAATAAAAAAGATGTGCCATAGGTTGAAGCTGGGTGATGGATATGTGGGGGTTCATCATACTAATCTCTTTATTTAATTTTTTAATTTATTTGACTGTGGGAGAGATCACAAATAGGCAGAGAGGCAGGCAGAGAGAAGGGGAAGAAGGCTCCCTGCCAAGCAGAGAGCCCAATGGGGCTCGATCCCAGGACCCTGAGATCATGACCTGAGCCAAAGGCAGAGGCTTAACCCACTGAGTCACCCGGCACCCCAATCTCTTTATTTTTGTAAATACTTAGAAATTTCCATAATAAAAACTAAAATGAACATACCTGGAGTCATCACTTTGGATGGACTTTTGGACTCCAAATGTCTGGGTAAGGATTGAACTTTTTTAAATAATCTCCCCAGACTATACTTATAGGCAATATTGTTTGAGGGTTTCCATCCCAGTCTGTGAATTAAAAGTGAACAGAGCTTTCTTTATTCTGGCCCAGGATCCCCTTCAGGTTTTCACCATCTTGGTGCTTTGCCAAACTCTGGTCTGTGTTCGAGGAGCCATGATGAAAGATGCCTCTTTACTTTCACAAAAACCTGTGATTTGGCGGTGTCATTTATATGTTGACTTAGTGAATACTTCAGTTGCTTGAGAATGTTAAGTTTCGTTAAATTGTCACTCAATTAGGCCACCTCCACAGAAAAGGGGGGAGGGCTGTGAGGCCATGCATACATGGTTGAACCCAAGTTTTTAAATTAATACTCCACTTGTTTCCACCTTTCATCTTATCACGATCAAGTACCACAAGCTTAAGAATAAACTACCTTCAAACCAAATGTCAGCGAACTGTGTAGCATCAAACAAACCAATTTTTTTTTGTTTTTTTTACATGAGAATAACTAAACAATTCAATCGAAGCAGATTGTTTTATCTTAAAATCCAGTAAGAAAAAGATCTAATTCTGCCTTCTAAATTTTGAAGGTGAAATCATAGCTCTCTGAGCCTCATTTTTGGGTACTATTTTAAAAAATTATGGGTACCTTGCACAGCGGGGAACCTGCTTCTCCTTCTGACCTTTCCCCTCTCATGCTCTCTCATTCTCTCTTCCTCTCAAATAAATAAATAAAAATAAAATCTTAAAAAAGAATCTCTAAAACAAAATTATGTTTCCAAGTCCACATACCTGTGTTTAGACCACACAGGCTGCCCCCCAGAGCTGCCCCTTCTGTACCTTGTTTGTTACCTTCCTTGGGTGCACTCATCTGAACTTCAGACTCCAACTCAGCTCTGAATTTTGGTTTGATACCCTCTGAATACTCAAGCCCTTGCTTTGTTGGTATATTACTTTGAACTTTTTACCACTCTGTTGTGGCATAAAAAGCATGCCATCATTATTTCTCTCGTACGTGGGTCTCTCTCCATCAGTCCTTTCTGGTCCTTCTCTTCTCAGTTCTTGGCACAGAAGTGCTCCATGAATGCTATTGGCTGACATCCAGTTCTATCCAACCTTACTAAATAGCACACCTACAGAAACTAAACATTACGCTATTATGGGATGCTGGGCACTTGGAAGAATATTGTAACATGCGCTGCCCAGATTTATGTTTAGCATTTAGCAGCGGAGCAATGACGGCAACTGCAAATATGAAATTCATCTGCAGCTGAGCAGAGAAGTACTTGTTTTGCACACAAATGAAACTCCATACATGCATGTCTTGTCAGTTGTGCTTTTTTGTAGAACTTACATGTAATGATTGCATCTTAAATTAACGTCCAGCACTGCCAGGGAATTTTCAGGGCTGAGCCCCTTGTACTGATGTTTGTCCTTGTTCAGCCCATTTGGTGCTTGAGATAATGCCCAGTAGATAGGAGAACGGTTTCCTGGAAGTGTAAGAGCAAATTCCTCTGAGCATTCCTCATGGTGTCAGGAATTGCTTCTCTTGAGGAAGGAATTGAAATCATTTGACCGTCTCTCTTTATCCATAGTCTCAATTTCCTGACATTCAGAGTTTTTCAGTGACACATTCTGCTGGGCGTGTGAACTGACCAAACAGGGTGTGGCCTCACAGAACGTGCTGTGGTGAGTAGACTGTCTGACCTCCTGTTTCCAGCTGACATGGGGCCCGTGTTTGTGTGCATGTGTGAGTGCGTATGTGTTAACAAAGATAGGGTTTGACTTTGATCAATTCAACTAACTTTGTGATGAACATAAAAACAAACCTTCAAAAAAGGGTGGAGTGGCAACATAGGATTATAGGCTATCAACGTGTTCAAAGTTATCTTTTTATTTCCACTCTAACCTGTGAATCCTATGTTTCTTCTCTTTGTCTAACAGCACCAGAGGAAAACTTGGGTTATCCCTGAATCAGAACCCCGAGTTTCAGAGATCCACCATAACACATAGCTCTCTTCTTGCCAAATAATATACTTGTCAGGCCTTAACTTGGCTTAGAATTAATTCCACAGCTGGCAGTTATGATATTCGACTTGTGGCGTTCCTTCCTAAGGTTAGGGAAATTCCATTCAAAGTCCCCAAATTCTTCGGTGTTTTTTTTTTTCCCCCAGCATGTACAGCATGTGGAGTTTAATATAGATAAATAGTTTTGTAAAAAAATTCAGTATCTACAGGATGTTGGTCACAACTGTGCCTTATTTCAAAATCATCATAAATGCCTTATTTAGGTTTTCTGTTCATGATTTCTAAGAAAGCACAGCTATGGGCAATAATTGGTAGCATATGGCGCTATTACTTTCTGTAGAAATACATTTCCCTCCCTAAATTTGATGTTAATAATTCATCAGGCTGAAAACTCACCAAAAGATTGTTGGCTTTATCCTCCCTTCTAGGATGCTCTTTTCACTCTTTTGAGATTTGGTAAGCTCCAGCTCTTCAAAATTTTTCCTGGGATAAAAAGTTTATTTATTCCACAACCACCTATCATATGCCAGAGGCTTCACATACATTGTGTTATTTGATCCTATGATACCGTGAGACAGATATAAATTCCTGCTTTATAAATGAAGAAACCAAGGCTCTCAAAAGTTTTGATGAAATTGGTCAAGATCTCACAACTAACCAGATATGCTGGCTCCAAAGACTGGCTCTTCCCAGCACACTCAGCTGTCTCCTGGACCAGAGGTCCCTGCAATCCAGGATCAGGAAAGGTTTTGTGGAGGAGGTGGCAGGATGGGGAGCTCTTTTAAATCAGGGTGATGGAAGCTTTGAGAGCAACGAGTGGGGAAAAAATACTAAGGACCAAAACCAAGTGGAAAATAAATAGGAATGCAACATACACATGGCATTTCTGGGCACCTGAAATCACACCATTAGAAAGTAGTTACTTTCAATTGTTCTGTCACATTTATGGATTACCTCCTAGATGCCGGCCTTGTCCTAGGGTGCTGAGGATGAGCTAAGACTAAAATAATCCACCATCATGCAGTTGACAGTAGCAGGGTAAGGTTTCTCCTTCTTTTCCCCCTTCACTTAGTAATTCATTCATACCTTTCTTTTCTAGGAACTTCAGAAGTGCATCCAGGAGACAAGACTCGGAGAGAAGGCTGGGAGCAGTTTCTGGCTGGTGGAGCATCCCTGGGGCAGCAGAATTGCCCCTGGGCATCAGTTCCCCCAGAGAGTCTGTCTGTGTCCAGCCTGGGTCCCATCTCAGATGGGTGGGAAGTGCTACCAGGAAGGCAGAGGTGCAGGGAGGCTGTTGGGAATAACCCACTTACTCTGAATGGCATCCTGGTAAACCTGTTTGGGCCTTTGTTCAGAGTCTTGTTGCCTTGGTCCACACTTCAGTCTTCTTCACACACCTGCACCTGCCTGCATTTTTGTCTCCCCTACGAGAGGAGAACTCTTCATAGGCGAAGACAGGCTTAGTCTTCTCTCCCTTGGCTTCACACAGGCCAGGGTGCAAGAAGGCTGAGTCAGGTTTGAGGGAGGGAGGGAGGGAGGGAGGAAGAGGTAGGCCTGGGGAACAAAGGAGATCAGAGGGGATGGTGAAAGGAGCTCCAAGTCTAAATGCTGAAGGCCTTCAGGAGAGAAAGAAGGTGGGGTGCATGTGGTGTTGGTTACAGCCAGAGGTAAACAGCAAGTCTGGGATTTAACAGATGTGAGGCTCCTCCTCTCTCCCTGTAAGCCGAACTGGACTTTACGCATCAGCCTCATAAGTCAAGTGGGAGTTGTGAACAGTAAGTCAGCCTAAACTTGGTTTCTGACGTGTCCTGTTTCACCAGTCTTGTGTACTCACAAAAACTGACTTTGCAAACTTGTGTAAGGCATGCGTCTCCCCAAAGGCCCCGGTGTTCTTTATTTCTTACAGGGGTCCCAACACAGGGTTATTTTACTTACCTGGTTGGTCTGTAGGGGCTTTTGCATATCCTGAGCTCTATGGCAATATCTGGGGGAGACACCCAAAAAGCAGCAGTTGCTGATATCCCCCTCTTTGTCAACCTCTATGTAACACAATGCCAAGTTTTGTCAATTTTGCCTCCTCACCATCCCCCGTACCCATCCAATTTTTCCTTGCCCTCTGCTGTGGCTCTGGGGTGACGGTTGGCAATCCTTCCCTGTCATAAGCCAGATGGTAAATATTTAGGCTTTACAGGCCATATGGTATCTGTCACAACTACTCAACTCTAGTGTGGGGCAAAAGCAGCTATATATAATACATAAATGAATGAGTGTGGTAGAGTTCCAATAAAACTTTATTCATGGACACTGAACTATAGATTCACAAAATAGTCATGAATCATGAAATATTATTATTTTTCTGACTTTTCCCCCTATTTAAAGATACAAACACTATTCTTAGCTCAGGGGTCACTTAAAAACAGGTAGTGGCCTAGATTTGGCCCATGGGCCATAGTTTGCTGACTCTTTGTTATGGGTTGAGTTGTGTTCCTCCAAAATTCATATGTTAGAGTCCTAACCCCCTGTACCTCTGGGATGTGACCTTATTCCAAGATAGAGTCTTTGTACTGGTAATCAAGTTGAAGTGAGGTGGTCAGGTTGGGCCCTAATCCAGTACGATTATATGTCTTTATAAAAAGGGGAAAATTGGGGGCACCTGGGTGGTTCAGTGGGTTAAGCCTCTGCCCTCAGCTCAGGTCATGATCTCAGAGTCCTGGGATCAAGCCCCGCATCGGGCTCTTTGCTAGGCAGGGAGTCTGCTTCCCTTCCTCTCTCTGCCTGCCTCTCTATTTGTGATCTCTGTCTGTCGAGTTAATAAATAAAATCTTTTTAAAAAAAGGGGGGGGCGATTTGAACACATACAGCAGAAGAACATGTGAGGACACAAGGAGAAAATGACTACCAACAAGCCAAGAAACACCTGAAGCAACCAGGAGCTTGTAGGGAGGACTGGAACAGATTCTCCCTCTTAGCCTTTGCGGGGAACCGGCTCTGCTAACATCTTGAGCTCAGATTTCTACCCTCCCCGGCCATGAGACAATGCATTCCTGTTGTGTAAGGCGCACCACTCCCCCCCCACCCCCCACTAGTTTGTGGTACTTTGTTAGGCAGCCTCAGAAAACCCCTATTGCCCTTCTCTGAGGAAGACACCTCATCTCTCACCTGTGTGAGGCCGGTGACTGCTTAAGTTCCTTCCTGACCAGCCCCACAGTCTGCTCTCTCCATTGTGGCCAGAGTGATCTTTTTACAATCATGTGAGTCCTCCGCTTAGACCTTCTCAGTGACTGCCCATTGCTCCAAGGTAGATAAAGTCCCACATCCTTACCTTTCCCAGAAGTCTGGCCCTGCCTGCCCTCCAAACCGTTCCTTTCAATTCCCCCACTTGTGCCCTTCTGCCACAGACACTTCCCATGGCTGTGGTGTGAAGACTGCCTTCCTGGGCCCCTTCCTCCATAAAAATGAAAATTATGTTTGTGACTGTGTATAAAGGCAAATATAATTGATAATTGATACGATATTCATATTTTTCTTTTGATCTTAAAAGATGTTAAAATTAAAACATTTTCGTGGGCCTGATAGGGAGGTTGCCCTGGCGGTTCCATCTGCCTCTTGGTGAGGCTGAGGGGGGACAGGAGAAGGACTTAGGTCACCAACATCTGCTTTAGCCCCTCCAAGTACACTTTGTGGCCCCTAAATCACTCCTATCAGTATCACCAAGAGGGGGTTTGTTTATTGAAAAAAATATGGTCCTTCCAGCAAGAGTAGACTGGCTACAATCTTCATAGGGCACTCATTAGCGCAGAACTCCCCTCCCCACCCTTTATGGAAATTCTCAAGACCCCAGGCCTGGGATACTGCTCCCCCCCATCCCTACCATTTGTCTGGTTACCTTCCACTCATCCTTCAGGCCTCAGATGTCATTCTTTCAGGAAGGGCAGCCCTGACTACCTCCTGTGCCCAGCAAGTTAGAGGAATTTGATTATATGACACTTAATACTGTTTCTTATCACACATTTGTTTTTATGATGATGGATTTATAGCCACCTCCTCCTCCTCAGACCGGTAATTTCTATGATGAGAGGGTCCTGTCTGACTTTGCTCACCACCATTATGATCTCAATGCCCAGCACTCTGCCTGGAATTCAATATACATGTGATAAATGAATGAATGACAAAGTATTTCTAATTCTTGAAATTCCACCTAAAGAGATTCAGTCCTTTGAAACTTAAAGGCTTTACATCTCCTGGGTTCCCTTTAAAATGCAAATATTCAGTGGTTATTTGTTAGGGAGGAAATGCAGCATCAGAATGGGCTCAGACATGGCAGTTACACTTGGGAGCAGCACTGTCCGGGGGACATGGTGATACAGCATTGGTTACTGTCCATGAGGACTTCAAAGACTCTCCTCCCTTACTTTTGACCTCCTTTATAGGACCCACTAATAAAAAGGACTGGTGGCTCAATTGGTTATGCAGTTCAGAGTCTGCCTTCAGCTCAGGTCATAATCCTGGGATCCTGGGACCAAGCCCAGTGTTGGGCTCCCTGCTCAGCGAAAGCCTGCTTCTCTCTTTCCCACTGCTCCTGCTTGTGCTCTCTCTCGCGCTCTCTCCCCGTCTCTGTCGAATAAATAAATAAAATCTTAAAAAAAAAAAAAAAAAAAGACTTGGGCTCAGGCAGTATTTCTAGTGCATTTAGTAACTAAAACTTACCTGTAGAGGAAAACTGAGAAATCTGCCAAGAATAATTCTACACCAATAGAATGGGCAACCACAATCCCACAGCCTTATCTGTCGGAGAGCACCCATGTTCCTTGATTATTTTCCTGCTGGGAGCTCAGCCCTTTCCTCTCCACCTGCTTTGTCTCCTGAGTGTGCTTTCTCTCAGCTTCTGCTCTAGTTGTACCTCTTGGCTTCTCCTGTTTTCTTGTCACTTCTTCCCCGTCCTTGTCAGATTTTATCTAAAATTCCTCTAGATTTCAGTATCTAACTATGTTCAGTATTTGAGTAGTTGCGTGTTTGCTACAGAGATCTTCAACGCATATTCATTTTGGAAAATATGTAGTATACTATCTGCTAAATAAAGGCATACTGGGGGCTTAAAAGCTAGCAAGAACTTGGCCAAAACAAAATCTGTCATTTTGATCTCTCAATGTAAAATTAATCTGTTAGTTCAGCTCTGAGTTGTCATTTTTTAAGTGTAGCTTCCACTGTCCAGAAAAATATTTACCTTTTGCTAGTTCTGGGATCTATTAAATTCATGAGCCTATTGTCAAGGGAGCAATCATCTCTAATATCTGAATCTTGCTTTTTGCTTTTATAGTGATTATTTGGACACTGTAGCTTCGTATCTTGGGATTTGTAGTAGTCTATAAATGTTCTGTCTGCCTTGCTATTAATGGTGTTCTTTTGGTATAGATGGGCATGAACATGTCCTTTAATCTGGGGAAATTTTTTTTTAAACACATTTTTCTCTTTCTAAGTATAATTTATATTCACTATTGTATTCTTCCTTTTCTCATAATTCCATCCTGGAAAAGAAACTTTAAAATGTAGACTTAGTCCTTCATAAGTAAAGAAAATCCTGTTTGGTGTGAATACAACTGATTATCAACAGCAATATTAAAAAAATTATACCTTGCTTGTCAGCAGCCATTTATAGGTAAACACGTCTCTTTATCCATTCTTACTTTTTATCAGTTCCCTGAAGTTCCAAGGTCTGCTTCTGAGGAAAGGCATGAAATATAACTAATTGAAATTAATTATGGGAATAATATTTTCTGTTAACAGTCAATATTCAAATGGTTTGGGGCTACCAATGATAGTAAAGGAATGGCTTCAAATTTCAAAGTTAAGATAATTATATCTGCAATGAATCTTGGAACACTGACAAAATAAAATTAAATTTTAAAAAGATGATTACATCTAACATGAGAGAAAAAACAAGAGGAAGGGTACAGTATGATTATTTTATGTCTGCCATCTTTATAGGGATTTCCATTTGTTCATTTATTTTGTAAAAACAAAACAAAGGAAAACAAAAACAACTTTTGAGCGGCTTCTAGATACTAGGGCAAGGGGTTAAATACTGTGGTGGCTGCTGTGTGCACCTAAATCCTGAACACTCACTCCCCTCAGGGAGCTAGAAGTCTAACAGGAGAATTAGGACAAGTCTGCAAATAACCAGGATACCAGACCATTTCTCATCAGGAGAAAAGTCCCCCACAGTGCTGCTGGGTGTTCAAAAGAAAGGAAAGTGGTTATTTCTGACTAAGACCCTCAAGGACAACTTCTTGGAGACAGTGAATTGGAAAGTGTCTAGGGAAGGAGAAACTCCATGAAGGAAGGTGGAACAGCTTCCTTTTTCTTCCACAACAAATTCCACAAACTTAGTGGCTTAAAGCAACAAAAATGTCTTTTTTTTACATTTCCGGAGGCCAGAAGTCCAACATGGAGCTCAATGGCTAATACCGAGATGTCGTCAGGGCTGAATTCTTTCCTAGATATTCTAGGAGAGGGAGTCTATTTGCTATTCATTTGGGTTGTTAGCAGAATTCAGTTTCCTGTGATTGTAGGACTGAGGTTCCTGGGTTTTTTTGCTGGCTATAAATTGAGGGCTTTACAAAGTTCCTAGAGGCCACTGCATTCCTTGGATTGTGGCCCTTCCTCTGTCTCCAAAGCCATTTGCAGGTCAAATTCCTCCCATATTGTAGCATCTAAACTTCCCTTCTGTTCTCTTCCACTTTAAAAAAAATTTTTTATTTATTTATTTGACAGACAGGGAACACAAGTAGGCAGAGAGGCAGGCAAAGGGGTGGGGGGGAAGCAGGCTCCCTGCTGAGCAGGGAGCCTGATGCAGGACTTGATCCTGGGACTCCAGGATCATGACCTGAGCCAAAGGCAATCACTTAACCAACTGAGCCACCCAGGCATCCCTCAATGTCTGTAACTTTAATCACATCTGCCATGTCCCTTCTGCCATGTGGAGTAACATTTATGGGCCCCAGACATTAAGACATGGCTATTTTGGGGCACCTGGGTGGCTCGGTGGGTTAAGGCCTCTGCCTTCGGCTCAGGTCATGATCCCAGCGTCCTGGGATCGAGCCCCGCATCGGGTTCTCTGCTCTGCAGGGAGCCTGCTTCCTCCTCTCTCTCTGCCTGCCTCTCTGCCTATTTGTGATCTCTGTCTGTCAAATAAATAAATAAAATCTTAAAAAAAAAAGAAAAAAGACATGGCTATTTTGGTGGGGAGGCAGCATTCTGCTACCTACCACATGGGAGTAGGATTTCAACCAGGAGAGAAAGTGGGGAGCAGATAGCCAAGCCTGGCAAGGCATGAGCAGGATATGGAGACAGATTCCAAGCAGGAAAGAGCCATTTAGTGTGCATGGAGGTCTAGGGTACATGCACACAGAGTCAAAGAGTGTAGAAGAAGCCCGGAAAGCCATTTTTTCTGCTTCATCATGGAAGGTTTGTCAACTATTGAAATGTCTAGGCTTTGTTCGGTAGGCAGTGGGGAGCTCCTGGAGGTTTTTGAGTAGGCTGCACATTAGAAAAACTAATGTGGCTTCAGGTTGTGAAGAATGGATGGGAAAAAGAAGAATCTGAAAGGAGGGGAGCCCATTTAGGGAACCATATTGGTCTAAAGGTGAAAGGGAATGGTCTTAGGGTCTCCCATCCCATTCTTCACCTGTGTTGCCAACCTACAAGGTGGTAAGGTAACAAATATGTGCTTCTACAAGTCATTAATTTTGTGGTAATTTATTACAGTGTCAGAATTCTCCCATTTAAAACAAGTTCTCCCTTTGAGCCCTCATTGTCCTCCAGCCACTTTCGTATCCTTGTTTCTTTTTCACCTTACTCATCACAAATGTTTCCCACCTAATGTCTCCTCTCCTCAATCTCCCAAGAGAGAGCTCTATGCTAAGGTTCCAATGACTGCCAGGTCTTTAAACCCAACCGATGTTTTTCAGTTCTCATTTTACCTGACTTTTTTTTTAGGAGTATGCATCTTTGTTGATCCCTCCTTCCCTGAAACACTCTTCCCTTTGTTTCTATAAAATCACATTGACTTCCAGCTCTGCAGCATCTTGTTGGTTTCCTGTGCAGGCTCAGCCTGCTCTACACGCCATGGAATGTTGCATTTCCTTAACATTCAAGTCCCCTCCCCCTCTCCCTCTACACTGTCCCTGTGGGCAAATTCCTCGACAACTTCAGCTTTGGTGGCCACCTGCAGTAGTATATGCAGGCAACTCACAAGGTTGGATCTCCTGATCAGATTTCTTCTGAGCTACAACTGCCTTCATAACACGTCCATTCACTCCAGTCCACCCCAAAAGAGAGCTCCAAAACCAAATGCAGGATCTCAGGGCAATGGATGGCACTATAGCCCACCAGTTCGAGAAGTTAGAAACCTAGGAGCCACTTCCTTCCCCCCTGGTCCATACTGCTGATCCCACTGTTATTTCTCCATTTCACCTACTCTTTTCCTCATCCAAAGCTATCATCTTAGCCCAAGCTGTATCACTTCTTTCCTCGACTAGACTTTGCCTCCTTCCTCGACTAGACTTTGCCTCCTTCCTCTCAGCTCCCACTCATCCTTCACTCAGCCCCCAGAGTGACCTTTTGGAAACACATCAGATCACGTCATTCCATCATGTCCCTTTCATGACCTCCCATTGTTCTAAGTATAAAGACTAAAACCCTTAAAATGTCAAACAAGGACCCATGTAGCCTGACCCCTGCGTACCTTTCTATCCTTACCTGTTATCTGCCACCCCCTACTTCTGCATACCAGTAAAATAGTCTCTTCTAGCATTTGAAGTTGTGCCTTATGTTCCTTCCCCCACAGGGCCCTTTGCACAGGTAGTTCTTTCTGTTAGAATGCTTTTCCTGTCTATCTTGTTAATTTCTTGGCATCTTTTACATTTCAGCTAAAGTGCTTCCTGATTTCTTAGACCATATCACATCCCCTCTTTTATAAAATCTCATGGACAGTTTGTGTCTCCTTTATAGTACTAGCCACAGTCCAAAATTTCTATGTTTGTAGCATTACCTCATTATTATTTACCTCTCCCACTAGACTTGTAAGCTCCGTGAGAATGCCTGTGTTCAGGATTTTGTCCCTGGTGCCTAGCACATCTGGATGCCCAATGTGTTGAACAAATTAGGTACTGCTGAAGACGGTGACAAGAGTAGCGAATTGTAAATGTACGATAAATATTTGAGTGAATATATGTGTTCTATTTTAGACCACTTTGACTTTGAAAGGTTGTCAAACTACACATGTGAAAATGTCTAGTATTGGTTGGAAGTGTGGAAATGAATATGTGGGACTTTCAAATGCAAATTATAACTTTCTTACCCATGAACACACCCCAAATTCCCATGTATGCAAAATATCAGGGAGAAAAGGTAGGCAAACTCAAGATCGTATTTTTCTTTGAGGTCACCTTTCAGTGTAGGCAAAAACCTTGTTCTGTTCTTTAGTTGTGTGAATGCTAAGCACTGTGTGATGCTTTCCACCAGTGTTGTCCTGGCGTCTCCTCTCTCTGCCTGAGCTCAGTTTAACTTTCTCTCACCCCCTGTGGTATCTCCCCAATATTCTTTCAGCTCTTCTCTCCTCCCCAAGTATTAATTTGACAGTACATAAGCACAGAGCGATACCATCTGGCCTTCCCAACGTCTCTGTTTACTTCACGGCCTTATTTCTCTAACATTCTCCCTATTCTCTCCATTCTGTCCATTCTCCGCATGCCTGAAATACCAGGCTTTTCCGTGACTTTGCTGCTGCCCTTCTCCCCTTCCAAGTATCTTTACTCAAACTTTAGTTCTTTCTCTGTCTCTGAGGGGTATTAGCTCTGGGACATTTTTCAAGTTTCAACCCAAACCAAGAAACTCTTTTTGTTCTGGAGTTGCCAGCTACCAAATACAATCTGCATGACTGCTTCCTGACTTTTACAGATTTCCCTTTGCTCTTTGAAATTTGGCAGCCTGTCTGTCACTGGCCTCCTTCCACTTCTGCATGTGAAATCACCTTATCATCATCCCCTCAGGGTTTTTATTATCAAAACCCATTTATCAAGCATCTGACTATAACACACTCGATTTTTTTTTCAGATCTGATTAACAAAGCAAAATACATAGTCTTAAAAGCACTGTTCGAAAACAACCAAAACATTTAGTAAATTTTAAAGTTAAAAATAGACCACGAAAATGTTTCTTTTACAATTACCCAATTAAATATTTATTGTCAATATAGATGAGCTCAGATGTTTCCCTTTGAAAATGTTAATTTTGCTATTGAAATTGATTTTGTGGAGAGGAGAGTTTGAGCCTTAGACTGTTAGCTTTTCCTAAAGCAAGAATTTCCAATGTTTACTGCAAGAGGTTAAATTAAAAAATTGAAGGGATGCCTGCGTGGCTCAGTCAGTTAAATGTCTGCCTTTGGTTTAGATCATGATCCCAGAGTCCTGGGTTTGAGCCCCACATTAGGCTCCTTGCTCAGTGGGGAGTCTGCTTCTCACTCTGTCTGCTTCTCCCCATGTTTGTGCATTCTCTCTCTCTCTCTCTCTGACAAGTAAATAAATAAAATCTTTAAAAGAAGAAAAATAAATAAATAAAAAATTTGAATGGAATGTTTTAGAACATATAGGAGCATATAGACCTTTTCAGTGGGATTTTTATTTCAGTTACAGACATAGCAACATGCCGTTCATGTCTGCAAATAAAACAGAAATTGCACCCAACTATAAACGTAAGCTGGTGTTGCTGTCATAGCTCACTCAGCATAAAAAGTAAACTAACGGAGGATGTGGTAAGAAAAGAAAATTTGTCTTAGCAATTCGTCTCTTAATAATGTAACGTGTCAACATAAGAATTCTGTAAATGTAGAATGTGATTTTTATCTTGACAGTGTTTCTTTGAGGTCTTCTGGGAACAAATCTTCTTAAACTCTTGAGCAATTCTAACTTATGCAATCACATACTTTATTACTCATCTGAGAAGCAGAGCAGCTATGTGGAGAATGAAGCTGTGCTCCGTGGTTTTGGGGGCTGGAAAGGCAGGTCTGCAGAGACTGGCCAGGTAGCCACTGCGGAAGGCTTGCTGGGACCCTGGGCCTTCTCCCCAGAGAATTTTACCAAGTTTTCCACGAGGTCCTGTTTTCCAAAATGGTGAAAGCAAATAGAAATAAACCAAAATCAGTGAAAATTTTGCTCTCTCATGATTTTAATATTAGAAAACACATGTAAGAATGAAAAAATACTGGGGATTTTCTCCTCTGGTATCAGAACTGTTTTCATTATTGTGAAACATAAGAGTTTGTACACTTAAAAGTGGTTAAGATGGTAAATTGTAAGTTAGGCGTATTTTTCCAAAATTGAAAAAAATTGGAAAGAAACCTTGAGGTGGAAACTATTAAATAGGTTCCTATTAAATAAAGGCTCTTTAAAAATTACAAAATATAAAACATTTCTGGTCACTCATCTGCTCTCTAGTAATCTATTCCTCTCTTAAAAACAATAATAATCTACTTATCTCTAAGTCTGACTTTCTACAATATATACCCTTTGGAAAATGTCCAGAAACTGAAGAAGTGAAAGGCCTTTTAACAGTTGAAATAACCATCACAAAGTTCTAGTTCTTCCTTGAAGAAGCAAGCCCTTTAGGAAGGAGAAGTTTTATTAGCTCTTAGTTTACATACAGTTTTGATAAGTTAAGTAATCTTTCTTACCCAACAGCAGATTAAAAGCAGAAAATTAGTAAGGTATGGTATTTTACTAGAGACTGGAATCTTGATAGCAGAGGGAAAAAAAAAAAAAAAAAGAAGTTGACTACCTAACAGAAGCAAAACTAACTGCAAGGAAATCCCTCAAAAAAGCCCCCAAACAAACAAGAAGGTGAGGAGGAATGGGATTTATTTAATGGGTGAGAGTCTCAGTTTGCAATGATGAAGTTCTGGAGATGGGTGGTGGTAATGATTGTGAATGTACTTAATGGCACTGAACTGTACACTTAAAATTAGTTAAAATGCTTAATTTTATATTTTATTTTATATTTTATCACAATTACCAAAAAAAAGGTTAAAAAAAGAATTCATCATTGAAACAGAGCCCCCAACTAATAGAACCAATATTGTTAACTTTTTCTCTGGATTCTTTTTTTTTCTTTTCTTTTCTTTTCTCTGGAAGTTGCTGCAAGTTTGCAGAACCCAAAACTCAGAACAACAAGGAACCAGTAGATCTCTTTGGTGGACCCAGGGTCATTGGTTTCAAGAAAAATGTGGTATTACATTTTGATATTTAAGATATTTAAGTGCATTCAGTATATTCAAATTAGCAGGTAAGAAGTTCTTTATATGTAGTTTTGGGGGAAGAATATGGCTCCTGTTCTTGTGGAGTTTATAATCTAATTAAGGAAACAAAATATACAGGTGTAAAACAAATTAAATCAGTGTAGCTCATCTTCTAGTTTTTTAGGGCTTTTAAGACTAGAGCCTACTTTTCAGGCATTAAGGTATAAAAAGGCTGAGCCATAATGAGGTTTCTTGCACTGTAAGTTTGAGGGGCAGTGCAGGAAGGTTGTCCTAGGGCATATTCTTCAGGGGCCTCAGTGAGAGCTCGTAAAACATCCAGGCCTCACAACTGGAGGGGACTGGCCAGGGAGGATCCACAGCTTCTCTCTGCTCTGGCTAATGCTGGAGACACATCTTTGAGTTCCCCTCTTCCTCACTGCACAAAGCCCATTCCTCCTACCTCAGACAAACTCAGACATAAGGGAGTTATTTAATTTCAGTTTCCTTATTTATAGATGCATTCTAATCATAATTCTTGAGGTCTGCAACTTCAAGCTTTGGAGTCAGATCATTCAAGGTTTGAATCCCAGCTCTTGGATCTTGGGGTTACTGGGGCTGTGTTTTAGGGTCTTTGTCCAGAAAAATGGGGTTAATAACATGGTTGTCTAGAGCATTAAGTGAGAACACACAGATTTAGAGCAACAGCTGGTATAGAGTAAGGACACAAACCCACACATATATACACATACTATGTTAATTAATTTATACATTGTAACATTGCCACTGCTAGGCTTTGTGCTCAGCTGGACTTGTGTTCTCTCTTTTCTCCTCTTCTCAGCTGGAGAAGTTTGGATGTACTTACTTAGTTGACTATTTAATTAGATATAATTTTTGTTAATTTTGCTATTTAAAAGGATTAAGAACAATAAGACAAAAATCACCCACAAGGGTGAAATAGATGAAGGGGATTAAGAGTACACTTACCATGATGAGCATTGAGTAATATATATAATTGTTGAATTGCTATATTGTACACCTGAAACTAATGTAACACTGATGCTAACTATACTGGAATTGAAATTAAAAACTTAATTAAAAAATCAAGTACAGGGGCACCTGGGTGGCTCAGTGGGTTAAAGCCTCTGCCTTCAGCTCAGGTCATGATCCCAGGATACTGGGATCGAGCCCCGCATCGGGCTCTCTGCTCAGCGGGGATCCTGCTTCCTCCTCTCTCTCTGCCTGCCTCTCTGCCTACTTCTGATCTCTGTCTGTCAAATAAATAAAATCTTAAAAAAAAAAAGTACATAGGGACACCTGGGTGGCTTAGTAGGTTAAAGCCTCTGCCTTCAGCTCAGGTCATGATCCCAAGGTCCTGGAATCAAGCCCCACATAGGGCTCTCTGCTCAGCAGGTAGCCTGCTTCTACCTCTCTGCCTACTTGTGATCTCTGTCTGTCAAATAAATAAATAAAAATCTTAAAAAAAATCAAGTACATATAAAAAATAATAAAGAAATAAAACAAAAAAAATCACCCAGAATAACTACATCTAGAAACTACAACTTTTAACATTTGGCTGCATACTTTTCCGGACTTAAAAAAAAAAACAAAAAGATTTTATTTGTGAGAGAGAGCAGGGGAAAGGGCAGAGAGACAAGCAGACTCCCTGCTGAGTGTGGAACCAGAGGCAGGGCTGGATTCCACGACCCTGAGATCATGACCTGAGCCAAAGTCAGCTGCTTAACCAACTGAGCCACCCAGCTGCCCCCCTATATGTATACTTTTGAAAATTCTATATTATGTTATATATTTTTTGTATATATACTTTAAAATATAAACATATATACTTATATTATTTTACAGAATTGGATACCACTTGCTTTTTTTCGAACACATCTACAAGACTGTCAGCTCCAGCAGGGGATAAATCATGTGGTTTTGCTCTCTATGGTATCCCCAGTGCCTGGTTTAGCCCATGACTCCTGGCAGTGCTCAAAAAATAAAAACAAAACAAAATAAAAAACCCTAAGGAATGAATGACTCCATATCAATAAACACATATCCAGAATAATAATAAACACGACCAATACTCATAATATTCTCCTGCATAGGTGTGTCAATTTGTCCAAGCAAGATTTTAAAAATATTTTATTTATTTATTTGATAGAGAGTGAGAGAGCATGCATGTACAAGCAGGAGGAGTGGCAGGCAGAGGATGAGGGAGAAGCAGGCTCCCTACTGAGCAGAAAGCCTAGTGTGGGGCTCATCCTAGAACCCTGGGATCATGACCTGAGCTGAAGGCAGACATTTAGCTAAGACATCCAGGTACCCCTCCAAGCAAGCTTCTATTTAGAAATTTACTTATTTCCAATTTGTTTCATATATAGATATTTGAAAACTTTATTTTTTTAAAAGATTTTATATATTTGACAGACAGAGATCACAAATAGGCAGAGAGGAAGGGAGAGAGAGACAGAGAGAGAGAGAGAGAGAAGGAAGCAGGCTCCCTGCTGAGCAGAGAGCCTTATGCGGGGCTCAATCCCAGGACCCTGAGATCATGACCTGAGCCAAAGGCAGAGGCTTTAACCCACTGAGCCATCCAGGCGCCCTGATAATTGAAAACTTTAAAAAGATTTCTTTTTTAAAGGCACAAAGAATAACACAGCACAAATGATTGAACCTAATCACCCGGAATCAACAAATTTTAAGATTTTGACAGTTTTTCATTACTTTTTTAAATAAAAGAAATAACATATTGGAGGTAAAGTGGAAGTCCTCATTCTACTCTTCTCAGTCTATTTTCCCTCCTTCCTTCTACATAGGCAAGAGCCATCATGAATTTGGTGCATCTTCTTGCAGTCTCCATGTCTATACTTATAAAAGTATTGTTAGTATAGGTACTGTGGCATTTTATTTATGAATATGGTATCATAGTGTATATATTGTTCTGCAACTGGCTTTTTTTTCCACTCTACAATTTGAATTCTATCATCTATCATATGAAAAGTATAGAACTAGTTCATTCACTTAGCTTTTTCATCACTTGAATATCTTTTATTTTCCTACTATTCCCTATTGCTGGATATTTTAGGTTCTTCTTGATTTTTCACTATTGCAAACAATGTTTTAAGGGTCAGTATAATTACAAAATTTTATTAGGGTTTTATGCATAATTTTTAAGTCACTAAATTCCTTTTATTTGCAATATTTCTTTGACAAAAAATGTTTTATTTAATTACGTTTACATCTTCGAATACAGCAAGGACAGGACCTTTAAGCACATACAAAAAAGCCCCTGCAGTCCTGGGGCTGGGGAGGAGAGAGTAAGGTCAATGTATGAGTGAAAATGTACACAGGTGAGTGCAAGAGGGATTCAATTACAGAACATCCACTGGGGACTTAGACTGTGCAAGATGCCTGGGTAGAGCACAGGAGAAAACTGAAAAATGAAACTGAACTCTAACTCCACAATAATTGGTTTAATTACCAGAGCTCAAAGAGGAGAGAAAACAGGAGGGCAATCTAGGAAGATTCCTTGCCAGAGCTAAGACAGGACTGAAAGCCTGGGTAGGAATTAGAGGAAAGTGGACAGGATGGCAGACCAGGGACTGGGAAGGTTGTTAAAATGTCCAGATATAATGACCTTCATTACTGTTTATTTTCACTTTAAATTTAAGAACTTCACAAGAGTTTATTAGTTAAAAAGGAAATTGGACTGGCTTTTAAAACAAATTAGCCCTCACCATCACCTGCCACAGACTGTAAGTGGTAGGAAGTATGATGTCAGGAGAGTCCAGAAGTAGATTAAGGATTTGGCTTCCAGGTTACTACTGTTTCTACTTAATTCTCTGCACAATCCCTGCATATGCCCTTGTATTGCACTCATAGCCCACAAATGCAAATGCAAAACTCAGACTCTCACTTGTTGGTATACATTTCTATCTGGTTCTGCACATCATGAAACATTTCTCATAAACAAAATATCCACAGCACTGGGGTTTGATTAAATTTAAATTAATTTTGGATATACAGTTTAACATCCTTTATTACTTGATTCCTTGGACTAAGCGGTCTGTCCTCCTCTGCCTTTACTTTTAACAGCTGACACCTATTTGGTAACTTGGTGGCTCCTTCAGGCCTGTTAACTTACTTTCTTCGCCAGGGTCGGTGTGAGATGCTTAAGAAAACAGTAGCTTTAACGACAGAGTTACCAACTTTTATACCAGTGCAGTCCATGGGGCAATAACTGCAGCTGGGGGCGGGTGACAAAGTGGCAAAAAGATCCGCAACACTCGGCGGGGAGGCCGCGGGCAGGTGGCGGCGGGCGCGGGCGGCCGCGACCGGGAGGGAGGAAACGGCGGCGGGGAGGAGCGGGTCTGCCGCTGAGCAGCCAGGGCCGCAGGCGCCCCGCCCGGGCTGGTATGCGGCCGAGAGTGACGCGGGAGGCGGGGTCACGTGACGCCCGTGGAATGCCAACAATGTAGCGAATGTCCCACTTGGGTCTGCGCGCTGGAACCTCGGCGTGAGCGCCCCGGGAAGATGGAGCAGCCGCCGCCCGCGCCGCCGCCGCCCGGGGCTCCCCCGTACCCGTGGGGCCAGCAGCAGCTCCTGCCACTGGCGCCCGGTCCCCCGGCGCGCGAGGCCCCGGAGCCACGGACGAGGACGCCCCGGAGGGTGTAGACCGCGCCCCAGGAGGTGAAGGGGCAGGGGCGGGGGGCGTGTGGCCAGGGGCCAAGGCGGGGCGGCTGGAAGTTTCCGCGGGCCGGCGGGGCCCCGGGGCTCCCCGCGCCCACCCTCGGGCCGCTGCGGGCCGCAGCTCAGGCAGGGGCGCCCGACTCGGCGGGGCGGCCCGGCCGAGGGGCGGGGAGCGGGGCGGCCGAGGAAGTTTGTCCCGAGCGGAGCCCTGCGCCCTGCCCCCACGGCCCCCGCCCGGCCCGGGCCGGGAGCCGCCTCCGCTGGCGGCGCGTCGTCGCGGGCCGTCCGGAGTCCGCCGAGCCGGGGAAGTTGGAAGCAAGCGGCCGGCCGGCGGGACTCCGCCGCTTTGTTGTGCGCCGGGCAGCCGCGGCCGGGCTTCTGGCGGGGTTGGAGCCGCCCGGCCGGGGCCGGCGAGAGGGGCGTCCCGGGGGGCCGTCCGCGCCAGGGGCACCCAGCCTCCACGGGCTTTTACCCCGAGACCCGGCCGGGCGACGTGCCGGCTGGGGGCCAACAGCGTCCGGATCCAGCGTCCGGATCCAGCGTCCGCTGCACCGCCGTCCACCGAGGCCGTACGGTCGTCCGCCACGGGCCGTGCCGTCGTCCCCCCACAGGCCGCGGCGTCGTGCCCCCGCTGGTCTTGCGGTCGTCCGCCCCACCCGCCCCCCACGGGCAGTGCAGCCAACGGAGCCCCCGGCGTTGCCAGGCCGGCGCTCGTTCCTAGCCCTCCAAGTTTGCCTCCCGGTCCTCGCGGGTCGCAGCCCGAGCTTCAGGGACACTTTCGCGGCCGTGAGAGCGGCGGCCGTTGCATAACACGCCTTTCCTGCGCCCTAGTTTAGCCGACTTTCTGGAGCTTGTCTTTTTTCTGATGCAACCTCACGTGCAGTTAGTTCCCTTGCCGGACTCCGGAGATGCGAATTCTGAGTTAATTCGCGTCTTGCCGATCATCTCTCTGCAAGTCTGCCTTCGGGACTTCGGGGAGAGCATCTCTCTCAGGGTGAAGTCTGGCTCTCGGGGTTGGGCGGGAGTGCAAGCCTGGAGCCAACCTGTCGTTTGTTGATTCCGAGTCCCGGGTGCCCCAGGGGAAGGCGGGGAGGGTAGACCCCCAGAAGAAGGTGAAACTCACCTGAAGGCTCGGAGGCCCGGGTGTCCTAGGCTGCTGCCTGGATGTTCTGAGCCCTTCGAATGAGAAACTATTTTATTTTTCTATTGCAATCATAGTCGTGAAAGTTTATTTGTAGTTTTATTTGTAGATTATGACAAAATCTTAAGAACTTTTACATTTCCACACGTATGTAGGACATAAGTGAGCGTGCTCTTAATAGTAATCTAGACTTAAAAATTGTTTAACGGTACTCTTAAGTTGGCCCACATCTTACCAAGAAACTTAAGCATACTGAAATTTGAATGGAAAGTCACAAAACGTGTGTTGTCTTTATACAGGTGTTCTGTTTAAATAAGTAGGTGAGGAGCCTTCCTTTAATAATGGAGGAAGCAACTCGTGGCTTATTTTTAGGAAATTTGTACTAAGTAGATCTTGCTCTATATAGTTAGTTGAATCTCAGCATAAATCCCTCCATGATGAATCACCATTTTTGACTAAGCTGCCTTGTATCTTTTACTTTTTCCTTTAGCAGCTGTAGTAATAAGGTAGTAACAGAACAATCTTCCAAAACAAGAATGCAGACTGTTTAAGAAAGTCTGTTTTAAATTATAATTAACAAGATACTATGTTATTCAGTCTCTTATAAAATTTGGTCTCATTATCTAGGTATATAGAACACTGTTTAATGAGTACACCAGCATTCCTTTGAAATAAAAATTGCCAAACAGTTAATAAATCTCAAAATGTAAAGCTATTTAAAATGGTATCTAAACAGAAGACCTCGTGCAAAAGTATTAAGGTGAATTACTAATATCATGGAATTTTAGAACTGCAAAGATTCAGCTAGCCTCTCCATCTAGTTGGAAATAGTTTTGACCTGAGTATAAATTGGGACTGTACATACTTCTTTCCTTAGCAAATCACAGGGTTGATGGGAGGGACTTTCCTTTGGTGGGAGGGGAATGTTTTTACAATAAGATGCCTTGTTATTTTAAATGCTGCATTGTAAATAGCCAGCCCTAGGCTTCTAAATCCCACTGTGTGTTGGGGGTGGGAGTTGGGGGGCAGGTGTTGAAGCTGATAAATTCACCATAAACACATAGGAAGGATTTGGGAAAGCTTTTGGAGGGGGAGGGGGTGTTCTGCTTTGTAGTAGGTAAACCAGACCAACACAGTTTCTGAAAAGCTGCTTTTATATTTTATTTCATCATTATAATGTGAAACTTCTAAACAATATTCCCTACTGACTTTTATTTTTTTAAATTTTTATTTCTTTATTTATTTTTAAAGGCTCTGATTCTTTTTTTTTTTTTTTTTAAGATTTTATTTATTTATTTGACAGAGATCACAAGTAGGTAGAGAGGCAGGCACAGAGAGAGGGGGAAGCAGGCTCCCAGCTGAGCTGATGAGGGGCTCGATCCCAGGACCCTGAGATCATGACCTGAGCCGAAGGCAGAGGCTTTAACCCACTGAGCCACCCAGGCGCCCCCCCCTCCCCAACTGACTTTTAAAAAAATGACTTGAAGAAATACAGAAGACAACTCAGTGCCTTTACTTTGTCTTAACTGTAAATTTGCTTTAAAAGGGAGCACAATATCCTGGTCAGCAGAGTGAAGGGGTTGGGCTTGATAATCCCAAAAATGACTGACTTCTAGCTCAAAAAATTCTCTGAATCTAATTCTTTTTTTTTTTTTTTTACAAAAGCCTATTGCTTAGTAATTCCTCTGGACAGAACTGGGCCTCTGTGGCGCAAGTTCGGAGGTCACCGTTCCCATTATGTGTTATGTGGATGCTGCTGTATGAGCCAGGGCTTTATTACACAGCACCTGTGAATGGCTCCTGGTGTTTGAAGGGAGCCCTCCTTGGGCCACCAGTTTTAATAAGTCAGCTGTTCTCTCAGTATTTTTAAAGCTAATGCTTTTGATCTATAGTTTCATTTTTGAAGTGTTATTCAAACAAAGTAGTGTTGGAAATAAAGATAGTGGTTGTGATACTAAAATTAGGACAGAAATTTAACATTATTTAATGTTTACCGTTTACTATATGAAAACCTTATGTCGCTTACCATCTAGACCATGTCAACTTAATTGTGACAAACGGTTTCTTAAGTTAATTAAATAGTTTTTGCCCATGTACTAATCTTTAACATTCATAGGAAATTTTTGGAGGACAAGTGAAAAAATCTCATATTTTGTAGCTGTGGTTTATAGTTATTGTTAACTAATCTTTGCTCTTTTGTGGCATAGCATAGATTCTGTAACCTGTAAATTAGTAAGGATGGTAAAGATCTTATGAATGTAAGCTGGCTCTTGAATGGGTTGGATCTCTGGAATATTGGCCTCCTTGCCTCCAAGCAGTTTTCCTGATCAGGAATGCTAAGAACCAGCAGGTTTCATTTCTAATTAATGTCATCCTACCTCAGAAGTCTCACTCTTGTGTTTTCATTAAATGTACCCAGACAACACCTGCCCCTTCCCCAACATTATCTGCCCATTTTTCTCTTCTATGTTAGAGTTTGGAACTCCTGTGAAAAGGCTCAAAGAATAGCTTCACACTTCCTTCATCAAATCATAGCCTTTTGCCTTTCTAGTTTTGCTGAAACAATCCTTTCTCTAGTAGATTTTCTCCAAAATCTACATGTACTAGAATTCTTTGGATAGTTACATTATTACCTCTGTCCATAGCAGGGACTCTCAAATGGGATGGGTGTTCTGACCCCCTCACTGGTGTATGTCTGAAATTTGGAGGGAGAGGAAGCAATGCTTTCTTAAAGACTGAAAACCCACACTGGGGTATGGAGTTGAAGATAAGGAGACCCATCCCATACAGTTGCTTGCTGTTAGGAATGCTGCAAATAATGGGTAATAAATCTTTCTATAACCTGATCGTTCTGTGTGGTAATCTTGAGGGCGAACTTCTGTGGCTTCATTTTTTTATGCCATTGTTCATAATGCATACATATATATCCCACAGATATCAGGTACAGAGCTAATAGAGAACGTGATGGTTTGTTTTTCCTCTAGATTGTAAACTTATTTAGAGATGAGACCCTGTTCTTCCTGGGTGAGACCTCATAGTATCCAGCAAAGTATTTGGCATATAGCACTTCCAAACCCACTGCAGCCTTGTGATTGCACTATTTATTGGAGAGTTTTCCTGGATCCCCAGAGGAATGTAAGCATTGATTTCCTTAAAGACCCTCATTATGAGGGGGAGCCCCTGTCATGGTTCCTGGCCTGGACAGTACTGAAGAGGTCCATCAGCGTGGTAGTTTGTGTTTCTGATATTCAGCGTCTGGCTGGAAGCCTGACCTGTCTGCCTGACTTAGTTTCAACTTTGCTAGTTAATTATAGTAAGGATATGATTTAAATAATTGGAATTTTAGGTCCAAGAAATATAGTTTTTAAAAATGCCAGTGTTTGTCATTAGTGTGGGTTTCAGGAGACATGGGTTTGGTTGATTCTGTGGTTGGGGCTTGATGTGTTTAGCATCCAGTGTGGGTTCATGAAGCACTAACAGAAATTAGAATGAAAGTTTATGAACATCTGATAGCATCTTCTAGGATTGGAATTGGGTTTGAGAGGGCCAAATTAAGGGATGCTTCAAGTACTGCTCTCACATTTTTATATGAGCTACCTATTCTAAGTAGTCATTTCAGTTCCAGGTTTGAAAATGAGGTGTTTCTGTTTTGTGATTTGTATTATAGTTTTAAAATTCTGGTGTCTTATAGTTTCTTTTAAAGTATATTTCAATTGATTGATGATGCCAAATGAATTTCCAAAATTAGACTTACTTTGCTTGATACTCTCTTTGTTTAAAAATCCACAATCATGAGGCCTTAGGGTCATATTTAGAAAATTCTTGATGAAAGAACTTATTAAAATGATATAATGGTGTGTCAGAGTACCTCATTTCCAGCTGCAATCTTTGGTGAGTATTCTCATGAAAAATTCTTTCATAAGTTCATAATTTGGCCATGAAACCAACTGTCTTCAAACTAAAACCTAAAATACAACGTCTCAAGCTGAGAAAATACTTAACATTCTTTATGAGACTGAAGGAAAGTATCATGCTTTCCAGATTGTTCAGGCAGGAACACAGTTTGCCCAGAGGTACTATTTTACGCATTCACTAAAAGACACGGGGCAATGCCTGTGGTGGTCCCAGGACCAGCACTTTCTGTGAGGGTGGGAGATGAGAAGAACATGAGAAGAGTGGGCGGTGACCTCCCACTCCTGCCGCACGGAGGAGCTTCCCCAGCGGTGTGTTAATGGGGTGTCACGGAATCATTCTTTCGACTTCTCTGTATGTTTGAAAATTTTTGTAATAAATTGTTGAGGGGGAAACAGAAAAGAAGCTGAGCCAGATTCTGTTTAAGGGCTCATCCACTTGGTATTTCTTGGCTTCTGCGTCAATTCAGACATCAACACAGAAATGTCTGGTCTCACCTGTGCCGGCTGCCTTTATAGCTGGAATGTTTGTGGGACACATGAGTGCTTAAAACTCCCAAGAATCTCTGGACCGCTGCTCTTGGGAAGCTGCTGCCTCGTATGTTTTGGCCTCCTGGCTGTTGGGTGGCACATGCGTGGGAGGGCGTATGTGGCACCTGGCAGGTTAGACTGCACTATGTGTGGGGACTTTGCCCTCTTGCCAGCACCCTGTCCCAAGGTTTGGTCTCTGCATGTGTCACTATGTGTAGCAAGGGAACCAATCTTCAAACACCAGTTAGCTAAGTGTGAATAGTTAGACGATTTTCCCCCATTTTTGTATGAGTGCTAAATATACATATATTTATCATTTTAACCATTCATAAGTGTATAATTCAGCTGCATTAAGTACATTCACATTGTTACTGCCGTCATCGCCGTAATCTATACTCAGAGCTTTTTTATCATCCGAAAAGAAACTGTACATACTAAATAGCTCCCCATTCCCCTGGCCCGTGGTCGTCTCCATTCTACTTTGTCTCTCTCAAGTTGCATATTCTAGGCCCCTCATGGAAGCAGAATTGTGCAGTATTTGTCCCTCTATGTGGCTTACTTCACTTAGCATAACATTTTCAAGGTCCATCCATGTTGTAGCCTGTGTCAAAGTTCCATTCCTTTTTCTGACTGAATAATCTGCTGTTACGCAACTCTATAAGTTATGTGTGAACATCACTGGGGAGCATTTCAGGTGGGCCCACATCTTACACTTCAGAGAACGAGCACTGCTGTTTATTGAGTGCCTTCCATGTGCTCAGCCTTGTGCCAGGCACTCTTCTCTACTGTCTGTAGCCCACTGGCAGGGTTTATCACCGGGTTAGGATGGAGGGGACAGACCCAGAGTGCTAGATGACTTCATGTATTCATTCAACAGATGCTTCTTGGGCCTTTGTGCAGGTCTGATAGGCATATTCCTGCCCCATAGACCCTGCAGTTGAAGTGGCTCAAGATGGAAGCAGGCACATCAGTCATTTGTTATACACTGTGACAGGGCTGTTAGTGGACACCATGGTTTCTGAGCAGGGATGTCCTTCTGCAGGGGGTGGTTTTCAGCCGAGAATTGTAAGAGGTATAAGTGAACCAGACTGGGAGTGGTATTTGTTCTAGCAGAAAGCATAGTCTTGCTAAGTTTCAGAGGTAAGGAAGAATTTGTTGCCATTAACTTGCCCTAGGTCATCCAGGTTGAACCTGATGCTGGCTGGTTGGGGAGGAGTCAGCTTCTTGAAGCTCAGGTACTGCTCAGAACTGGCCAACTTCGGCCCGGCTGCAGCCACATGTTTCAAACATTAGGTGTAATCACCTAAGTTTTTTCTTTCTTCGTGCTTTCTTTTTTAAAAAGGAAGATACTTTAACTTTTCAAGCATTGCTATCAAGTAGTCATTTAAAGAGGAGTCACTCACCTACATTTCTACATTCAGTTTGGTTCCTTTTCCACTAAACCAATCTGGACTTTGCCCTGGTCTTGTCTCTTGACTTGATTAAAAGCTGTTTTTTGTCTGAGTCTGAGTCCTGAACTTCTTAGTAATTCTGATAATTGGCCAGTGTGTTGTGCATTACTGATGAGAATGATCTCACATGCAGTTTTACCTGTGATCTTCAGAGCAGCCCTGTCAAGTAGACAGAGAAAGGCTTGTTACCCAGCAGGAAATTGAAGCTCTGAGAGATGAAGTGCTTGCCCAGATCACATGGAGCTAAGTGCCAGAGCTGGGGGTGGAAGCTACGCTTCTCACCTCCAGCTGCTTTTTCCTTTGCACTGAAACAGCCATCTTCTGAATCCGTCTCCCCCAGACCTGTCCTTACCTCCTGTTAAGTGCCCTTCTCCATCTCCACCAAGGCTTCTTTCTTGATGTTCATAGTCCAAGTGGTTGTCCTGGCCTAGAGAATGGTACTACCATTGGCTCTGGTTCCTAAACCAGAAACTTGGCCTCCCCTTTCAAACCAGTCCTCTAGTGAACATCATCGACCCTTATGTGTTCTACTTCTTAAGCTGTTGAATCACCCACTTCTTTCTGTTTTCCAGCTACTATTCTATTTTGGATCCCCATAATTCTTTGGGTAGACTTTTATTGTAACGTTATCTGAGTAATTGATCTTCTTGTCTGTCTCCCATCTTAAGCTGTGAACTTCTTAAAGTCAGAGGCTGGTCATTATTTTCTGCTTCTCTAAGACTACAAGGCCACCTTGTATGGGTGTTTGAGCTGTGCACTGTTCAAGGGCCTTATGTGTAAAAGGGTGTACTTCACGTCATACGAATGCTCACTTAAATAGGGCATGAGGAGCCAATGTGGAGACTCTGGGCTACTCACAGAATACCCGTGCAGCAGTAGAGAGTCACCTCTGTGCATAAAGCCACATGGCGTGCATGTTGTGCACCCATTCTGAAGAGTACACATGATCACTTTTCTGTTACCTGCCTCAGAGGTCCAGTTCCCACCCTCCTTGTGATTCAGACTTTACCTGCCCCGCTCCCTGGGGGGTGTATGTTCTCTGTGTGTGTGTGTGTGTGTGTGTGTACGCGCGCACATTTGTGTGATAGATTGTGACAGTGTGATAGATTGTGACATGTGGCATCGGTATGTTTCAGAGTGTGCCAGGCCACTGTCCACAGAGCCCTGGAAAGCTCCCCAGGGCTGGAGTTGCCCATGTTGTACAATAATATAGTAACAATTTACTTGAGGAATGGGTACCTTTTTATAGTCCCACAAAGGTACCACATGAACCACTAGGGCTCTGCCAATAACTACACAAGTATTGGATGTGGTGGTAGAATCAGTGTCTCAGAGTCCACTCCCTCCTCAACCCCTCATAGTTCTAGGGCCGGAGCCATGTGGGCTCCAGCAGCCATTCAGCAGCAGCACAGTTTGCAAAAGCAAATTAGACTGGGAATAACCCAGATGTCCTTCAGTGGCAGAATGGATAAACAAGTACATTCATACAATGGAATATTACTCAGCCTTGAAGAATGGCAAACTCTTGCTACATATCACTGTATGAATAACCAGTGTCGACCAAAATAAGCTAGACATGAAGAGTACACCACATTATTCCATGGATATAAAGTTCAAAAACCAGTCGGACTAATCCTTGGTGTTAGAAGTAGTGAAGGCGATTCCCCCTGGGGCATTGGTCTGTGGGGGGCCTGGGCCTTCTGGGTTGTAATGACACACTCCTTGATCTAGATAATATTTACAAAGGTGTATTCTTTGGAAACATTCATTGATCTTATTATGATTTGTGCACCTTAAGAAATATATGTTCAACCTAAATGCAAACAGCCCTCCCCTCGACCCCCTCAAAAGACTGACTTCTTCCCCAGCTTTCAGCAACTTTGTGTTTTTACAGTAAGTTCCAGACAGCTTTCAAGCCTTGACCCACCAGGGCCTCTTTCACCTGTGCCTGGCTCCCCTTCTCTCTGCTGGTGTGGCGGGGCAGAAGGGACACCCCCACATCTTGGGTTGGGCATTCTCACAGCTCTTTTTTCTTCAGTGTGGACTGTCTCCTGTGACCTTTGCCCTTCCTTAGCTGAGTGCAAAGCAGCTTTGTAGCTTCTCTTCAGTTTGCTAATATCACTTGACGGTAAAATGAGGCTTCTCTTCTGAGTCATGCCAGTTGGGAGGGATATGAGCTCTCCACTCACTTACCTAACCACTCCTTCTTGTGGCTGATCAGAGAGCTCCCTAGCTAGGCGAGTGTTCCCCTTGAGAGCTGGTGGCTCTCACTGAAGTCTTTGAGGCTAGACTAAGCCCAGCGTGTCTGGCCAAGGTGTAGCTAGCTCCTGAAACCCTCTCTCCTCCCTCCCTGGTACTGCTGCCCCTCACCCAGGCATTCCTCACGCACCTGGTATGTTGCAGTTGTCCCTTGCAGTCCACCTTCCAGTTGGCTTCCAGACTCCTCTTTAAGGGCACTTTTGGCCACGTCACTCCTTAGCTTAACTGCAGACAATGACTTGCCACCATCTGCAAGGAGTCCAGACAATTAACATGGCCTCGAAGGTCCTGCTGGGACCCTGTAGGACACCCACCCTTTCATCCCTCCTCCCTCCCAAACTCTCCTGGAAAAGCCTTTGCCACCCAGATGTAAATGTGAGGGGTGGGGCCTGTTCCTCTGCTCCTTTGCCTATGCCTTTCCCCTTGGCTGGAATTCCATTGTTCCTACACTTAGATTCAGTTATCTGTACTTCGGAGCTTTTTCTGTCTTTCTCCTTTATTCTCCCACTTGTTAGATGATTTTCCCCCCTCCTCTTGGGCATCTCTTTTCCTTTGAAGCTGTTTATTTGGCTACCTCACCCTCTCCTTGCTGAAGGTTGGATTTTGCTTTTATTTGTACTGGCAGTGCCTGAGACTTAGTAGGCTTCTGATGAATGTTTGCAAGGTGGGTAGGTGGGTGGATGGCACATAGATGAGTAGATGGTATAGGAAGGATGAGTATATTTTGATGCAAAGAAACCCTCCCTGATGATTTATTGTGAAGGTAGGATGATTTATGTCTTGTGTATTTCAGTTTTCAAAAAAAAAAAAAAAAGGCAGAGGGGGAGAAGACCCTAGAGATTAGAAACAAAGTGATTTGTGTAAATTCCCACAGGAAAAGCTAGAACTCTTCTGCCTGTTCTCAGACATAACGAGTCACTCAGGATCCTCCATACGTGCTTGGCAGCTCCTTGAGAATCTCTGTATTTTTGCTGGAATGGGAATTCATGGTTTTAGAAATTTAGGTATTTCAAAACAGATGCTTAGACCACGAAGTCACTGAAAATGAGTGTGGTTGCAATATGCCCCATTTTACACCAATTAAGCAGAGCTCTGGGCTTCTGGCCCCCCGCCAACACTCTGGTCCGGGCCCCAGGGAAATCTCAGCAGTTCTTGGATCTAATTGTTCACTTTCTGCATAGTCTTAAAACAGTCATTTCGGTGACTTTACTGTGTTAGATGTTGTATATTAAAATAGGGATTTCATGTTGAAAAATGTATTTAGTCTGCTTCTTAATTTCTAAATAGAATCTTCCCTGTCATTGAGAACAATAGTTTGAACTTTTTAAGACCTCCCATCTTCCCACCTCTAAGAAAAGAATAGTAATTTTAATGTCATTTCTTCAAATTTACAGTCATATATGATTTGAAATAGATCTATGTAAGTAAATTCACATAGAGCTCTTAGAGCCTGGCACATAGTAGATACTGGACAAATATTAGCAATCATTTTTCCTTCTACATGACAAAGCCTGTGAAGCAGATTTCCATTTTACAGTTCTGAAATTCCTTACTGAAATAGTCCAGATCATCCCCTTCGCCCTGTGGCTTTAAAAGACTGCCCTTTTTTTAATTGGTTTTTCTTTGTTCATTAAAATACAAAATGCATCTCCTTTACAGTTTGCTCATTGTTCTGTTGGTAAAAAGGAGTGAAATGAGTGAGGGCAGAAAAAGAGAAACAGGGAGAGAGAGCTTCAGGTGTGAGCCCAGAGGCATTGCCGCAGGTCTGTGCTTTTGCCACCAGTGGGCATCGATGCTCTGGTGATGACAGCTAATTACACAAATAATAATAACACAAGTAGTAGAAAACATTGTTTACCAAAGAGTTCCAGGTGCTACTGAGCCGGTTCCGTGCATGGTCTTACTCAGCTCACCATTGCCCTCTCACTAAATGGTGTCATTTGTTTCACCCAGGGAGGGTGAGGGAAGTTAAAGGACTTGTCCGAGGTCACCCAGTCACCAAATGAGCTAGATCCTGCTTCCAGGAGAGCTGGCTGCTAAGGGCAGTATCGTGTTGGGCTCCATTTTGTTTTCTGAATGCAAGAACAACAGAGTAGTCCGTGAATTAGGCCTGGGGTAGGTGTTATTCACTATCAAAAAATGGCTTTGTTGTCCCTATTTCTACATGTAGAAGTTGTTTCCATGACGAAGTCATAGGTGATCTATATGAATAACTTACTGAAGCAGCCCCTCGTTAGTATGATCATAGTGTACCCTGAGAAAGAAATCACCCACATGCTTTTACCAGTCCCCTTTCATGTAAATATCAGTTTCTACAAGAAAGGTATTTAGGCCACAATGCTGATAAGAATGTGACCACTTTGTAAAAAAACAAGGGAGTAATTACCTTCAGAATCTCATAGCATGTTGTGTTAGAACTGCTTTCAGTTGCAATATTAGGACACCTTTAATGTGATAAGTTTTGTGGTATCTTCCAGGAGGTTTGGGAGGGCTTTTAAGGAATAATTTCTTTCTTTCCTTCTTTTTTTTTTTTAAAGATTTTATTTGACAGAGATCACAAGTAGGCAGAGGCAGGCAAAGGGGTTGGGGCGGTGGGGGGGGGGGAGCAGGCTCCCCGCTGAGCAGAGAGCCTGATGCGGGGGCTCCATCCTAGGACCCTGATAGCCTGACCTGAGCCGAAGGTAGAGGCTTAACTCACTGAGCCACCCAGGTGCCCTCTAAGGAATAATTTCTAAAGACATGGAAGGACCGCAGGTTTGGGTGGGAGAGTAGGTTAATGAAATCATGGAGATAAGAGACAAAGGTGTGGCTCATGAGTTGGGTGGTTGGTTATTAGGAACAAGCCAGAAATCCAAGACCTCATATAGAAAGTTTAACCCTACTCAAGCTGTGAATTTCAAAATGAAATTATATAGTGAATTATTTTAAATGAGCTATCAACTGTTAAAACTACTTTCTGCTCTGGCCTGAGTTAAATATTTCTAAGTCAGTACGAGCTTGTGGAGATTTACTTTATTGCAGATTACATATTACAGGAAGCATCTTGGGACAGCCCTAGATGTCATGTGTGCCAACCAAAGCTGAACACTTTTTTTTTAAAATCATTTCTGAGAGGTGATATGTTCTTTCTTCATCCTTCCAAGTGGAACAAGTGGAATTTTTTCAAGATCATTGTCCGTTTCTGAAAAGTATTGTTAACAGTATGTGAAAGCCACAAATGAGTATGTTCTTTCAATTTTCTTTTTCAGATACGATGATCTTCAAAATGAAGACTCTGGAAAATTTTAGGTTCTCTATAGGAACTACAAAAGTTGAAGGAAAGAAGATTTTCAAAAGGAAATTGTTTTGAAAGTATGTTTACAACTAACTGATACTGTTGACAGTTTTTTTTTTTTTTTAATAATAAAACATTTTAAGAAGATAGTATTTATGGTAAAAGGAAACTGGACTAACAATGAGGCCAAAGACTTTTCCTGCCACAACTTATTCTGGAAATAGCCGCCAGCGACTGCAGGAGATTCGAGAGGGCTTAAAGCAGCCGTCCAAGTCTTCCACTCAGGGGCTGCCTGTGGGACCAAACAGTGATGCTTCCCTGGCCACCAAAGTCGTGGGGAGCAAGGATGCTGCCAGGCAACAGCAGCAGATGAGAGCTACCCCAAAGTTCGGACCTTATCAGAAAGCTTTGAGAGAAATCAGATACTCCCTGTTGCCTTTTGCTAACGAATCCAGCACTTCCACAGCGGCAGAAGTAAACCGACAGATGCTGCAGGAACTGGTGAACGCGGGATGTGACCAGGTGGGTGTAACCTCCCCAGGCTCCTGCCCTGGCATTTAACAGTAAGTAGTCCCGCAGAGTGCAGAGGAGACAGCCAAGGATCCTGTGCTTGCGCTTGAAGGCTCTGAATTGCTTCCGAAGATAAGTGTTTCTGGGTCAAAACCAGAGGCCCTTCTGGTGTGCCATTGCATTTTTTTCCATCTTCTCCCCAGAACGGTCTTTTTGGCCGCTTTTTCTTTACAGGCAAAATCTAGACATTTCCGAACTCTACTGAAATTGTACCATGTGTCTTTTCTGTTCTGTCCTTGTGAAGTTGAGAAGGGCTTTCACACTTAGCCCTTTCTTTGTGGTTTATTTGGGCTTATTCTGAGCTGTGATGGGGAAGATAGTGGCTTCCCTTGTTTTTAGTTTGTGCATTCATTTAACTTAGCTGAGGGAAAGGTTGATTACCATGATTTGGCTCTTCTTAAACTCTTTTTTCTCCTATTTTGAAAAACAGTATGTATACTGTTATAGGAGACATAACTATGTTAAGGAAATGATCAAGCAACGTATTCTGACTTCTCAATTGCTTTCAAGATAAGGGACACATTAATGGAGGTGACAATAATAATATATAAATACACAACTTTTCTCTATACATTTGTGATGCTTTAAGGACTCACACAGCCACGTAAAACCCAGGTTGAGGGGTTGGACCATGTAAAATGGAACTGGTGTCCAACCACATAAAAATGCATTTAGTAAAATCTAACTGGTAAAAATGTAATTGTCCTTACAAAAGGACTTCTGAAAAAAAAAAAAAAGACTTCTGAAAGCTAATGCTCTGTTACCATCTATCATCTTAAAAGTCTCAGTTGCATGAAAATGGAAATAAGCTAGGTATTTTTGTAGCCTTGGAAAATTAGTAAGATTTCATGTTCAAAGCACATCAAGATGGCTTGAGCACTTGTAGTTTCTTAGGAAGAACCTAATTACCTACTCCTGGCCTCACAGTCACAGGAAAAGGCTAACAATACCCTCTTTTATTTTCAAAAGCTATCTCAACCTTCTTGTTGTAGTTGATTACCATAGAATTTAACTAGAGAATTTATATTTCTCAGATGATATGTTTGTGAAACTAATCGTGCTATTTTGCAGGGCACTGCCTTGACACTTTGGGATATACTGGGATTAACTCGTGTGAAGCAAGCATTGTTGTGTTGAGAGTTGCTTTTCTAAAGCATAGGATCATGAATAATGTGGTGCAGAGTGTTTTAGCAGTAGAAGCTGACAGCAGAGGCATGACCTTTCTCATTGTGAAAATATGAAGTTAAATACGCTGCCAAGTGCTATCCCTTGACAAACAGAACTTGATGGTTTTGAAAGTAGGAAGGAGCAGTCTGGGGGAAATACTAGAGTAAGATTGCAGAGACTTGAAAACCAACAGCAAAGCCTAAAATCTTCTATAAATCACTTGCAAACAAAAGAGGTAATCAGAGCAGGGTGTTCTTTGCAGTTGTGTTTCAGCTGTGATAAAAAGAAACAAGTGAGGCAAATAAGCCAAAATACAGGTGGGATCTCATTATAGTGAAATCCATTAGTGATAATTACAGTACAAGAAATAATGAAGCTGGTGCTGTATCCAAGACAGTAAAATACAAATACAGTAAAATTAAGGATCATGACACCAGTGAAGTTCCCATCAACATTTAATTTATGTTAATTGATAGCAGGAAGGACTTCTTTTGTCATACCTAATGCTCCTGAAGTGATTCAGTCGCTTTGGTGTATAGTGTTACTTTATAAAGTAAAAACCTCTGCCTTCAGCCTAACCCTCCAGTTTGGGTCTGTATACAGGGTGCATTTGCTTTCAGAGAATCCTGGTCAGAATGTCATTATGAGAACCTGAATAATTGGAGTGGAAATAATCAATAGTACCTCTAGAGTTGTGTGGGTCTTCAATAAAGCAGATTATCAGAACCAATATAATAGGTACAGAGTACCTAGTGTTGCAGCTTTTCAGTTTCCTTTGTCTCCTCCTCTATTGCCTTTTAATTTAGCTTCAGTTTTATTCTCTTGTACTGTCATTCTTTTTTTTAAGATTTTATTTATTTATTTGACAGAGAGAGAGATCACAAGTAGGCAGAGAAGCAGGCAGACAGAGTGGGAGAAGCAGGCTCTCTGCGGAGCAGAGAGCTGGATGTGGGGCTCAATCCCAGGACCCCAAGATCATGACCTAGGCCAAAGGCAGAGGCTTTAACCCACTGAGCCACCCAGGCACCCCATACTTTGTCATTCTTAACCCTAATATTAATCAGAATGGTAGTAAACTCCATGTTTTCTCAAGGTCTTACCAGTGATACACACTTTTATATGCCCTATTTTATCCATTGCATATACACGTTTATACATTTTTTCCCACTTTATTTGACCTGAGGCTTACTGAGAATATTTACTTGAATGTTTATGAGTGTTTTCTTTTAAACTTTTTATTAGAATAAAATTTACATAAGAGGGTGCCTGGGTGGCTCAGTTGATAGAGTGACTGCCTTTGGCTCAGGTCACAATCCTAGAGTCCCAGTATTGAGTCCTGCATCCAGCTCCCTGATCTGCAGGGAGTCTGCTTCTCCCTCTGACCCTCCTCCTCTCTCATGCTCTCTCTCTCTCTCAAATAATAAATAAATCTAAATAAAATAAAATTTCCATAAGAACAGTATATGATAGGATCCTAAGTGGACAGCTCAGTGAACTTCACCCAGTGAATCACACTCATGTAACTAGCATGGATGGGTGTTTTTTTTTTTTTTAAAGATTTTATTTATTTATTTGACAGACAGAGATGACAAGTAGGCAGAGAGAGGAAGGAAGCAGGCTCCCTGCTGAGCAGAGAGCCCAAAGTGGGGCTTGATCCTAGGACCCTGGGATCATGACCTAAGCCAAAGGCAGAGGCTTAACCGAGCCACCCAGGCTATTTTTTATTATTTTTTTTAATTTAAGTAATCTCTGTACCCAACGTGGGGCTTGAACTCAACACTCTGAGTTCAGGAGTTGCATGCCCTTCCAACTGAGCCAGCCAGGAACCCCTAGGGGTGTGTGTGTGTGTGTGTGTGTATGTTTTAAGACTTATTTATTTTTAGACAGCATGTGCATGAGAGAGAGCACGGAAGGGACGGGCGGATGTCGAGGGAGAGAATCCCCAGTGGACTCCCCACTGAGCGTGAAGCCAACTCAGGTCTCAGTCTCATAATTGTGACCTGAGCTGAAACCAAGAGGATGACACTCACCTGACTGAGCCAACCAGGCACTCCAGCCCCCAGCGGGGTATATTTTTAATTACAATATTTTTAATGTAAATTTCTAGGAAAAGTAAAAGACTAAGTATTTTCTGTGTAGTGATCTAGTGTAAATGTCAAATGATGCAGCGTCTAAAATATTTTCACATATACATTACTAAAGACTTAATGAAAATTTCTACAGGAAAAAAAAGGCCAGTGGATTAATATTCCTTATGGAAGGAGCTATTCTTTAAAGACAGATTAAAGGACTTGGAATGATAAGTGTTTGGTTATGAGTGTCATATTTTTTTATCATTCGGATACTCTTCATACTGACATAGGTAATAATTTAAATTTAGCTTTTACTTTATCTTATAAAACTTAGTTTCACTTTTTCTCTTACTCTTAGTGGTTTCAAGTGATCATATTACCAGGTTTTCCCTCTTTTTCTTCCTGACAAAGTTTTAAAAACTACTAATTAGGGGTGCATGGGTGGCTTTTTTGGTTAAGTGTTTGTCTTTGGTTCAGGTCATAATCTCAGAGTCCTGGAGTCAAGTCCCACAATCAGGCTCCCTGCTCAGCAGGGAATCTGCTTCTCTCTTTCCTGCTCTCCCTGCTCGTGCTCTCTCTCTCTGCCAAATAAATAAATAAACATGCTAAAAAAAACCCCATTAATTTGATTTTGCGATGACATTGTCTGCTTCTTGAAAGCATATGACTTGAGTCCTCTCACTGAATTGCATTGGGTTAACAGGTGTAAGGGTGCTGTTGGGACAGGCTCACCATACTTGGGGCTTCTCAGGGTGCAGGGATGGCTGGCTGGCATAGGGGTCTAGAGATGGCAAGGATCCTATTCAGTGGTACCTCCTGCAGTCTTCAGAATAGCTAAGCATTTTATCACTTTATGCCTCTGAGAGGCCGACTTAGGTGAGAACTGCCTTTCAGATGTGAATACTGAGAAATGTTTTTTTGCTTCTCTTAAGGAATTAGCATGTGCTATTTCTCCTTGGACAACCCATATCCTGACCTTCATGAGGCTCCCTCATTGATCTGCTGTGAGAGGTGCCACGTCTGTGGCAGCTTTAAGACTTCTTAGGGCTCTGGCCTGTCATAGCTACATTCTTTCAGTCCTGTGTTAGCATAATTTTCCTAATCCTGACTTAATCCAATTTTTCCTCACTTTATTGTAAATGTTTAAATGACTTAAATCATTATTGGAGTGAAGGTAGGAAGAAATGTAAACAAATTTATTACACCAAATTTGGCCTAAGGAAAAAGCTGATGGTCAGGATGTATATTCAGAGGCATGCTTCCCGAGAATAATGGTCAGAACAACAAATAAATTTCAGGTAGTCTGGTTAATGGGAAAGGAAGTGAATTTCTTGGCATTCTCAAACCAAAAAGTACAGAAAAATCAAGTTTCTCAACCCATCTTACAAGTTATTTTTCAACCCAGGTCCTTTTGCCAAAGGAAATAGCACTGCAGAGAGGGGAGGCCTGCTGGGGCCTGTGAATCTCAGAGAGGAAGGACAGACACTGGTGTTGGCAGCAACCTCTTGTGCCAAGTACTGTTCGAATAAGCGCTTGCACCCATAGCCTCATTATTGAAACTACACAGAAAGCATTTGAGATGGATTCCAGTCCTTACCCGAGTATTGCAGAGGAAACTATGGCTTGGGTGGTCAGGCAGGTGACTCAAGCTCTCCTCTGCATGCCCCTTCCCCCAACCCCCAGGTCTTGACCTTGCATCTTCAGTAAGGGTTAGACTTACTCGTTACACACACTTGAGAGGAAAGACTCAGTGCTCCCTTAATGTGGCCATGCAGATCTCTGTCTTTAACTTGCACTGTGTGGGTTGCTGGCCAGTTTCTGTGTTTGCTGATGTACACCCCGTCCTGGTGGGATTTTCTTCTCCGTGAGTTGGTCCTCTCCTTTCCCTCATGTCTTCTCGCTTGCATGGGCAGGTGGCACTTGCTCAGCACTTCCAGTCCCCAGGCCCCCTTGCCACAGGCCCTGCCTGGTCCTTTCCAGGGGTGTCCCACCCACTCCTCCCCTGTGCACCTGTCCCAGATGCATGGCACGGTCTCCTCCTGCTCACACCTCTGCTTCATTTGTTTGGGGGGCTTCTTCAGACATTATTCTGTGGGCTGGCAGTGTCGGCATCCATCTTCCCTGGCGTGGATTTGGGCACCTGTTATGGTTTGACTCCTTCTTTCTTACTGCAGGGTCTTGATTCTTACACCTGGATTTGAACTGTTCCTATTCAGCCTTCCAGTGTTCCGTATGTCTAGGGCACTGGACGCTTGAAGCCAGCCGTGTGTGGACAGGTGGTCGTGCTGTCGTTGCACTTGCCCCGTGGTGTACAGGCCTCCGGGTGCTATGTCCACAGTGTGTCCAGGTGTGTCCTCATGAGCGCAGGGCCCCAGGTGTGGCTCACCTGCTGTGCACGGTGGGGATTTGCACACCCGCTGTGCGTGCCTCTGGAAAAGTTTGCCCAGATGGTTCCCTGCGCTGGCCCTCGTACATGCCATTGCTGATTTGTCAGACTTTAGGAGAGAGACAGCACGAAGCCTCTTTTTATGTTTAGCTCAAGCAGTTGACATCATCAGGAAAGCTCTAGACAGTGACCTAGAGAAATGTTAACGCTGAAGTGCTGTTCCTTTAACCTGGTGTCAGGATCCTGCCTCAGGATTCATTCTCTGGAATACAGGTAGTTTGCTAATGAAAAAAAGTAGAAAAGGTTTAGATAACCAGTACATTTCCTCCTCCTCCCTTATTCTGGAAAGGGAATGACTTTTCAGTATTACCGAACACTGGGTATTGCCCTGAAATATTCATATGAGGAGAAGGAAAAAAGAAACACTTAAGTTTAGGAATGCCAGTAATGTAACAGGAAACTGTATTACAATGGCTTTTGGGTGTAGCAGTTCCTTGTCTCCCCCCTCCCCCCACCTTTTTTTTTTTAGCTTTTTTTTTTTAAAGATTTTATTTATTTATTTGACAGAGAGATCACAAGTAGACAGAGAGGCAGGCAGAGAGAGAGAGGGAAGCAGGCTCCCTGCTGAGCACAGAGCCTGATGCGGGGCTCGATCCCAGGACCCTGGGATCATGACCTGAGCCGAAAGCAGAGGCTTTAACCCACTGAGCCACCCAGGCGCCCTTTTTTAGCTTTTCAAATTAAATCTGGCCTTGCCAAAAGATAAACTGTATACTTTGTTAAAGTAGTATATTTAAAATTAATTTGACAAGACACAGTCACATCATACCTTTGTGTCATACCCTCCCCCCACCCTGTGGCTCCCTTCTAGTTATCAAAGGAATATGTGTTCATTGTGTAAGTTTGCAAAATATAGAAATGTATAAAAAAATAAAAATTGCCTATAATTCTGTCAGCTCAAATGAGACCACTCTGAACTTCTAGTATAAAAGTGGCCAGCTTTTTTTCTAATTAAAGGAAATTAAGGAAAGTGAGGAGAGTGTGCCAGGTAACAGGTAGAAAAGGCAGAATATGGGATATGATCCCACCTCTTCCTTTATAAAAAATATACATGTATAATATGGCCCTTCTCACTCTCCTTATCTAACATCAAGACCAATCAGTTCTCTTCCAGTGCACTTCTGAGTCCTGGTCCCCCTACCTGCCAAGCCTCTACCTTTGCTCACTGACATTGCCCTTCCTCCTGGCTCCTCGCCTACGGTCCCTGCATAGAACGTTCTGAGTGATCATTCTAAAAAGGAAAAGATCCTGTCATTTCCTTCTGGAAATCTTTCCACTGCACTTGGATGAAACTCCTGACCTGAAGGCGAGGCCCATCCCACAACCTCAGATGGCACCCCTTTTCCGGCAGTTGGTGCTCTGACCCTGCCCGCTTTACTGCCTTTCCTCTTCTCAGCACTGGCCCTTTCTTGCCTGGATAATGCCTACTCTTCTTGGAAGGCTTGTCTTGCTCTCCTGGATTCAGAAAAGCATTTTCTGATCCTCCCTAGTCTAGACCAGATGCCTCTGTTTTATTCTCTCTCATAGAAATTTCCTTTCATAGCATTTATCAGAATTTGTTACTAAGTGTTTAGTTGTGTATTTCTTGTAATATCCATTTCTCTCTTTAGATTTAATCCCCATTAGGGCAGTGGCTTTGTTCTTGTCATCGTTCTCTAGTACCTAAAACTTTGCAAATTCTCAAAAACATCTGATATATGAATGAAGGGATAAATGTTTTGCTATAAACATTTTCATTTTTAATGCCTGTATTGTATTTCATTGTTCAAATAGTAGTTCTATAACTTATTATACATATTATATGTAACTGGCGTTAGGAGGTAAATTGAAGCACATTGTTAAGTTTATCTGAGCAAAAATGATTCCAAACCAGAAGTGATTAGGAGCAGTCTACTGACAATCGCTCAGGGAAAGACTTTCAGAGAGCAGAGGCAGAAGCGAAGTGAGAAAATGATTCCAATGTCTACACCTTAAGTGGTTACCTTATTTGGGAAAGCCTGGGTAGCTGTTTATGATTGGTTGTCCTTAGGTTTTGATTTTTAGCCTCCAGGCATTACAGACTTAGGTTTGGTTTGTGTACATAGGCATAAGATCTTAGAATCACCTCCATCTGATGGCCTTCTTGTTTAATTAAATACTGTGATGAACATCCCTCTACATCTTTATAGATATCACTGATTTACTTAGAATAAATTTTAGAAATGGAATTACTAAGACAAACAATAAGAGCATTTTTACAGTTTTAATTTGCCAAGTTTCTTTCGAAAATTTTAAAATTGCCTCTATATTTCCAACCCTGCCAGCAATGAATACTGCTACTACGAAACAACACATCTGTTTGTCAGTTTGGTAGTTTGTTCTGTATTCTTAATTGTGGCAATAAGTATGTGGTAGTAAAAAAGTGGTGATAGCTCTTCAGTTTTAAGTAGCAGGAAACTCATATTTTGAGGGGGGCTCTAAGTGTCTGAGACTGGATCCATTTTCCTCTTAAAATGCAATGCAAAGTCTAGTACATCAAGACCAAAATGCATCTTCTGAGGAACGTCTTTTCTCTCCTCCCTGAGTGGTTTACATTTGTGCCTGGTACATCTCTGGGCCAACACAGGATTTTGCAGTCCTAGAGGATTTGCAAGAGAGTCATTGGCAGACAGGTAGGCAAGGCCTGTCCTCTGGGGAGGACAAGCCATAACAGCCCCAGGAGCAGCACTGTCCGGACATTCAGCTTGCTTTGTTCCGCAGAATATTTGGTGTGCAGAACAGAGCGCCCTGGCTGGTGTTTAGGAATGATGGGTTACGAGTTGCTGAGGCGTTGGTTCTGGCTGCCCTTAGGAAGCCAGCTCTGGCCTCCTCTTTGAGCAACCTTCTACCTTAATCCAAACATGCAGTACAACTATTGACATTTTCTGTATGTGCCATAATGTGGAAAATATTGGAGATCACAAATATTGTTTATTTAATACCTATTATTCACACTGAGAAGTCTTCTACCTAAATGATTACTTGCTCTTATATATATGGTTGTGGCCATTCGATGGCTCATGCCATCCTCATAGGTGATTAATGAACATTTTTAATATATTCTATAGGGTAGTGCTTTCCCCCTTCGAAGTGCTGCATAGGCAGATACTATAAGTGCTAGAGAAGGTTTTGGAACAATTATTTGTTCCTCCTTTTCTTGCACCCAGTGATTTTCCAACCTGGGATGTGTTGGAAAAATACTGCCACTGAAGCCAGCACCAGCGATTGAATTCATTTGGTGAGGAGTGGGCCCTGGGTACGAGTCCTTCCTAACAGGTCCCAGATGGTGACTAAGGGGCAGCCAGGGACCTCAGCTCTGCATTGAACTTGATAGAGATGGCCCTGAGAAGTGCCTCTAAGATCTGAGCCTTATGTTTGCCTGCAGTCTCTTTCAGGGCTCCTTACACTGTTTCTGTCATTGCCAACCCATTTATGGATGTAAAGAGAAGTGAAATACCCAACAAGGACATTGAGGGGTTTTTTTGTCCTTTATTTATTTTTTAAATTTTATTTATTTATTTGAGTGAGAGCACACAAGCAGAGGGAGTGGTGGGCAGAGGGAGAAGCAGGCTCCCCGATGAGCAGGGAGCCCAACGTGAGGCTGATCTCAGGATTCTGGGATCATGACCTGAGCCAAAGACAGACACTGAACCAACTGAGCCACCCGGGTGTGCCTACCTTTTATGTCCTTTAACAACAATCTCTTTTAAGCTACTCGTAATACAGTTATTATAAATTTCAAACTTAACAAAAAAAAGCCACCTCCATTATCATAGTCACTACCCAGCTGCTTCTTATTTTGGCACTAAAATTCAGTTACCGGAAGCTCATGGTTCTCAAGTTTAATGTAAAATAAGTTGATCATGCAATTTTTTATATTATGATTTACTCATCTTGGGTTTCTTTATTGTTTTTTAAAAAAATTTTATTTTACTTAAATTCAATTAATTAATGTATAGTATAAAGAACCTAGGTGTCCATCAACAGATGAATAGATAAAGAAGCTGTGGTATATATATACGATGGAATACTATGCAGCCATCAAAAGAAATGAAATCTTGCCATTTGCAACACCGTGGATGGAACTAGAGGGTATTATGCTGAGCGAAATAAGTCAATCAGAGAAGGACAATTATATGATCTCCCTGATATGAGGAATTTGAGAGGCAAGGTGGGGTGTTTGGGGGGTAGGGAAGGAAAAAATGAAAAAGGATGAGATCGGAGGGAGACAAACCATAAGAGAATCTCACAAAACAAATGGAGGGTTGCCAGGGGGAGGCGGGTAGGGAGAGGGTGGTTGGGTTATGGACACAGGGGAGGGTATGTGCTATCGTGAGTGCTGTAAAGTGTGTAAGCCTGACGATTCACAGACCTGTATCCCTGGGGCTAATAATATACTATATGTTAATTTTAAAAATTAACATATAGTATATTATTAGATTCAGAGGTAGAGTTCAGTGATTCATCAGTTGCAGATAACACCCAGTGCTCATCACATCACACGCTCTCCTAAATGCCCATCACCCAGTTACCCCATCCCTCCACCTACCACTCCTCCAGAAACCTTCAGTTTGTTTCCTAGAGTTCAGAGTTTCTTATGGTTTGTCTCCCTCTCTGATTTCATCTTATTTTATCTTTCTCTCCCTTCCCCTGTGATCCTTTGTTTTGTTTCTTAAATTCTGCATGAGTGAAATCATATGATAATCGTCTTTCTCTGATTGACTTATTTCACTTAGCATAATACCCTCTAGTTCCATCCACATCACTGCAGATGGTAAGATTTCATTTTTTTATGACTGAGTAATATTCCATTGTGTATGTATACCACATTTTTTTAAAGATTTTATTTATTTGAAAGAGAGACACAGCAAGAGAAGGAACACAAACAGGAGAAATACCACATCTTTATCCATTCATCTGCCGATGGACATCTGGGCTCTTTCCGTAGTTTGGCTATTGTGGACATTATTGCTATAAACATGGTTGTGCATGTGCCCCTTTGAATCACTATGTTTGTATTCCTTGGGTAAATACCTAGTAGTGTAACTGCTGGGTTGTAGGGTAGCTCTATTTTTACTTTTTGAGAAACCTCCACTAACAGTTAAAAGGGTTCCCCTTTGTCCACATCCTCACCAACATCTGTTGTTTCCTGACTTGTTAATTTTAGCCATTCTGACTCGTGTGAGGTGGTATCTCTTTGTGTTTCTTTGTTTTTGTTTTTTTAAGATTTTATTTTTTTATTTGACAGAGAGCGAGCGTGCACACACAAGCAGGGAGAAGGGCAGAGAGAGAGGGAGAAGCAGGCTCCCCGCTGAGCAGGGAGCCTGATGTGGGACTCAATCCCAGCAGCCTTGGGTTCATGCCCTGAGCCGAAGGCAGACACTTAACCAACTGAGCCACCTAGGCGCTCCCTCATTGTGGTTTTGATTTGTATTTCCTCTTTCTTGTCTTTAGTCTTTGGAAAGGAGATATTTTTCATAATTGTATTTTTCACATTTGTGATATATATATATAATTGACTTTCAGTGCAACAATTCAAATTTTTATAAGTGTACTTGGCTCTTTTTCCTGGAGTTGTGGGAAACCATAGGAAATTTTTCTTCCCTTTGTACCATTCTCCCATGTCCTCACCCTTACCCCGACCATCTAGCATAGTCCTGAATAAATAGTGAATGCTCAGTAGATATCCCCAGCAGTTAGAATCAGATGGACTGTATTCCATTCTGACTAAAGTTGCTCTGAGTATGATTTAGGAATTGAATTAAGCTGCTGGTGACAGATTCTCAGCTACAGAGCTTAGTATGCATAGGTGGCCTCACAAAGGAAGGCTGGAGTTCGGCAGGATGTGGCCTGCATGGTGGTTCTGCAGTGTCATCAAAGCCCTGGGCTCCTCCTCTCTGTCTGTTCTGGCCTCCTTAATAAGAGGCTTCTGTTTCCAGGTGCCCAAGGTGGCACCTCTCTGAGAGCCAACAGTTTGTACAAGAAGCAGGAATATGGCAGCAGAAATGCTTCTCTACCTCACAGGCCCAAACGTAGTCACTTAGTCACCAGAGGTTAAAGCAGAACTGTGTACTTTAGCTGCGCATACGGTTGCCACCATAGAACTGGCCTTCTGTTAGTAAGGAAGACCGGATTTCAGTAACTGGCCTTCTGTTAGTAAGGAGGACTGGATTTCAGTAAGTCAGATGGTAGATTTCATTAAGGAGCCAGAGCATGACCACATGTTGTACTGGCTGTCACCACGGGCTAATAGCCTGCCTTTCTGAGCCTCATGATCCTTCATCTATACAATGGGGGTAACAATTACTCCTACCCAATGTGTTGTGTTGCAGACCAGAAAGAATTTAAAGTGATCTGTCTTTGACTCTAATCTCTACTTTGGTCATTATATTAAGGCATACTTTCCCCAGTACCTATTTCTTCTCCTGCAGAGCTTTCACATCTCTGTATCTTTTCAGTGCTAACACCCTGCTCTATACCTGGATTCTTCTAAGTAGTCTCCCTGACCCAGTATTTCTGCCAGTGAACTTTTCCTGAGAGGTGACAGTCAGCCACTCCCTTGTATCCACTCCCCTCCTCTTCCTACCATGTGATCTCCACTTACCAAACTTGATTATTTCTCTCATTTCCAGCCCAGCCTGCTTGCTCCAGCTGTGTTTGCCTCTTTACACACCAGCTACTACCAAGCTGTGTGACTTTCTCCCACACTGGCTTTACTCATGCTGTTTACGATACCTGGAATGCACTCCCCGCCAGCCCAGCCATGCTCTGCCCACTCAAGTCCCACTTCTTCCATGATTCATCTTTGTGGCTTTTTCTAGCCATTCATTCCTGCACATGTGGGGGTTCTCCCTTTCCTGAATTCCCATTTTTTTATTGGTACCATCCAGAGTGCTCTGGTAGGTCTATACGGGGTCTTAGGGATTATCTAGGCTACATGGCTCTTTACACAGTTAAATTAACTGAGACCCAGAGAGGTAATGTGGTCAGTTTAAGACTATACAGCAAATGAAGGACAGACCCAGAGCTACAAGCCTCTCAGTTTCACCCATGAAACTTGAAAGAGAAAGAAGGAGAAATAGTCATCACCCTACCATTTATGAAAGTGAGATATTTCCACATAGTAGAATTGGTCCAGGGTTAATTATTGTTATTTGGCCATTTTAATTTCCTTTTGTTGTTGCTTTGATTAACTTTTTATTTTGGAAAAAATTTAAAAGTACAATAGCATCTCTCTCTCCAGTAATTTTAGAATAAACATTTAATTCAAATATAACATCTAGAATTTTTTTTTTAAAGATTTTATTTATTTATTTGACAGAGAGAGATCACAAGTAGGCAGGGAAGCAGGCAGAGAGAGAGAGAGGGGGAAGTAGGCTCCCCGCTGAGCAGAGAGCCTGATGCGAGGCTCGATCCTAGGACCCTGAGATGACGACAAGAGCTGAAGGCAGAGGCTTAACCCACTGAGCCACCCAGGTGCCCCAACATCTAGAATATTTTGAAAACAAATACTAGACATCATTTCATTCATCATTCATATACTCATATATTTAAACGTATCTGCAAAAGACAGAAAAAATAAAAACCACACAGAATAGGAACATAATCACAATACTGTTATCACACATTCAATAGAATAAACTTTTTTTTTTAAAGATTTTATTTATTTATTTGACAGATCATAAGCAGGTGGAGAAGCAGGCAGAGAGAGGAGGAAGCAGCCTCCCTGCTGAGCAGAGAGCCCGATTCGGGGCTCAATCCCAGGACCCTGGGATCATGACCTGAGCTGAAGGCAGAGGCTTTAACCCACTGAGCCACTCAGGTGCCCCAACATTTTAAATTTAATATAATTTTTATGACTACATGGTTAATATTTTAGAACTGCTTATTAATGAAATTAATATTTCTGAGAAATTACTATGTGAATATCACTTAATCCTCCCACCAAGCCCACAGCAAGATTCTATTATTGTCAACATTTACAGATGAAAAAACTGGATCACAGGTTAACTTACATAAGGTAAATAATGTGCCTACTAAGTAGTGAAACCAGGAATCAAAAATCCAGATCTGACTGTTTCTTGTTTTATATCCTGAATTCTTTTCCCTCAACACTTCTATACGTAGCATCTCTTCATATCAGTAAAAACATTAATCTAAAACATTTACATGTTATCATGGGAGTCTGCCAGAATTTAACAATTCCTAGGTTTTTTTTTAATGTTTTGTTTTTTTTTTTTTTAAGATTTTATATATTTCTTTGACAGAGACAGCAAGAGAGGGAACACAAGCAGGGTGAGTAGGAGGGGGGAGAAGTAGGCTCCCCACCAAGGTGGGAGCCCAATGCGGGGCTCGATCCCAGGACCCCAGGATCGTGACCTGAGCCAAAGGCAGATGCTTAAGAATGGAGCCACCCAGGTGCCCCATTCCCCTGTTTTAGGACAATGAAATTGTTTCGGGTTTTTACTATTATAAATGATGCTACAGTGAGCATGTTTATTTGTAAATTTTAAAAGACATCTCTACTGCTTTCCTTAGGTTAGATTTTTTTTAAAGTGAAATTACTCCAGGAGCCTTCTTATATAATTGTTTCATGTAAGTTAGTTTTGCCTAGAGGTTGAGTAAATTCAGTAGTAGTAAATGACTGGCAGAACCAGGGGTAAACCCACGTTTGCAGCCCTTCTTTGAGCACATGTTGCTTGAGTGCCTATAAGGTGTTATGCACGGAGTTTGCTTATCCCTCTCCTTCTGCCTCCTCCCCACCACATGTTTGTACACATGCTCTCTCTCTCTCTTTCTCTAATAAATGAATAAAATCTTTTAAAAAAAGAAAAGAAAAAAAGCACAGAGGAAACAAAGGACCAATTTCAGGAATGAATGGCTACTGCTGTGGGTCCTAAAGACATTAAAAATTGTAAGGGAATATATAATCAATAAATTTATGATCCAATAAATGTGACTTAGATGAAATGGATAGACAAATTTGTTGGAAGACAAAAAAACTACCAAAATTAACACAAAGAAATAGAAAAATCTGAATAGCCCAACATCTATTCAATTCATAATTAAAATCCTTCCTACAAAGAGAACTATAGGTTCACATGCTTCTCTGGTGCATTCTATTAAACAGATAAAGAAGAAGTAATAGTGATGCTAGCCAAACTCTTTCACAAAATAAAGGAGTAGGGAGTGGTTCCCAGCTGATCTCATGAGACCAGTGTTGCTCTGGTATCAAGACTTGACGGAGCCATTATAAGAAAACTACAGACCAATATTTCCAATATCTTTTGTAAATGCTATATAAAGGCAAACATCCTAACCAAAGTACTAGCAAATGCCATTCAGTGAAAATATATTAAGGACAAATGAGATTTATCCCGGACATGCAGGGGTGGTTTAACATTAGAAAATTAATGTAATTCACCATGTCAACAAAGTGAAGAATAAGGCCATGAGTAAAGCCATCTCCATAGATAGAAAAAAATCCCATCACAGAATCCAACAGCCATTCATAACAAAACTGTGCATAAAAGAGAACTCCTCACATTACTGAAGGACACCTGTGTAGAGTCTACAGCCAGCATCACATTTAATGGTGAAACTCTTCCTACTTACATTGCCTTTAAGATTGGTAATAAAGCATGGATGTCTACTTTTCATCTTATATGGAGGTCCTGGGCAGTGCCTTACAGAGGGTAAAAGAAATAGAAGTACACAGATTGGAAAATAAGTAAAGCTGTCTTTATTTACATTTGACATGATCCTTTTGCAGGAAATCATAAGGAATCTATTAAAAGGCTACCAGAACTAATAATTTCCTACATAATAATTTAGCATGGTTACAGGACAAGGTTAATATTCAAAAATCAGTAGTTTTCTGTATTCTAGCAATCAACACTGGGAAATTAAAATTTTAAATGTGATTTCATGAGGCCCTTGGGTGGCTCAGTCAGTTAAGTGTCCTGACTCTTGATCTCAGCTCAGACCTCGATCTCAGGGTTGTTAATTCAAACCCCCATGTTGGGCTCCATGCTGGGCATGGAACCTATTTAAGAAAAAAAAAAAGTGATTTCATTTATATTAGCATTTAGAAATACGAAATACTTAGGGATAAATTTAACAAAATATGTGTATGTACAAGACCTGTAAAAAAAAAAAAAAAGCACAGAACAATACTGAATGTGTTAAAGAAGATCAGAATAAATGGAGTGATATACCATGTTCATAGATTGGAAGACTTAATATTGTTAATATGGCAGTTCTCAAACTTACCTGCAGATTCATCACAATTCTGATAAAGCCAGAGCAGGCTTTTTATTTTTTTTTAATTGAAATTGACAAACTGATTACAAATTCATATGTTCCACAAAGGACCTAGAATAACAAAAGCCATATTAAAAAGAACATAGGTAGAATACTTAAACTATGTAATTTCAAGACTCATACTAGTTAAACTTTATAATAGATTCTAGAGCTATACAATAAGACAGTGGGGTACTGTCACAAAGATAGATCCACAGATGAGTGAAACAGAATTCAGAGTCCAGGGGCACCTGGGTGGCTCAGTTGGTTAAGCTTCTGCATTTGGCTCAGGTCATGATCCCAGGGTCCTGGGGTGGAGCCCCACATTGGGCTCCCTCTTCAGTGGGGAACCTGCTTCTCCCTGTGTCTCTGCTTGCTGCTCTGCCTACTTGTGCTCCTTCTCTTTCTGTGTCAAATAAATCTTATTAAAAAATAGTAAAGAATTCAGAGTGCAGAAATGAGCCCACCTTTTTATAGTCACAAGGATACCAAGGGAAAGAAGGAAAGGGTTTTTTTGTGTTTTCAGCAAATGGTCCTGGGATAAATGAATATCCTAGTGGACAAATACTAACACTTTTACACCAGTCACAATAATTAAAATGGATTATAGCCCTAAATACAAACTAAAAACTTTCGAAAGAAAACATAGGAGAAAATCTTTGCAATCTTAAAAAAAGCAAAGATTTTTTTTAGATCTAATATAAAAAGCATGGATCATAAAACAAAAATTGATAAATATGACTTTTCTGAAATTAAAAATCTATGCTCTTCAGAAGACATCATTGAAACAACAAAAAGTCAATCCATGGGATAAGAAAAAACTTCAAATACATACACTGGACAATAGATTTATTTCTGTAATATGTAAAGAATCCTTACAATTCAGTAATAAAATGACAAGCGCTTAAAAATGGGCAAAGATCAGGGGAACCTGGGTGACTCAGTTGGTTAAGCATCTGCTTTGGGCTCAGGTCATGATCTCAGAGTCCTGGGATCACATCAGGCTCTCTGCTCAGTGGGGAGTCTGCTTCTCCCTCTCCCTCTGTGCTCTCTCTCTCCATCTTGCTCTCTCTCAAATAAATAACTTGAAAAAAATATTTTTTTTTTAAAAAGGGCAAAGATTTGAGCAAACATTTCACAAGAGAATATGCAAGAATGGCTAATAAGCCCATGAAAAATACTCAATATTATTAGAGGGAATATTGCAGGGAAATGCAAATGAAAACCACAATGAGATATCACTACATTAGAAAGGATAAAATTTTGAAGTCTGATAACACCAAGTGTTGACGGAATGTATAGCAGCTAGGATTTTCTTACGCTTTTGGTGGAAATGTAAAAAAGTTTCTTAAGCATATACCAACCATACATCTCAGTCATTCTCTTCATAATTATTTCTCAAAGAGAAATGAAAACCTGTGTCTGCAAAAAGACTCGTGCATAAATGTTCATAGCAGGTTTATTTGCAATAGCCAAAAACTATAAACAGCCTAAATGTCCATCAGCAGGTGAATGGATAATAAATCCTGGCATGTCCATACAATGGGAAACTATTCAATTAAAAGAAACCTGTGGGACCACTTACATAAACAACAGCATGGACGAATTTCAAAATCACAGTGCATGAAAGATGCTAAGTACAAAATAGAATCATATAGGATTTTCTTTTTATAATATTTTAGAGAATATAAACTACTTTTAGTGACAGAAAGTAGATAGTGGTTAACTAGGGTCGGAGTGGAAGGAGGGAGTGCCAAGAAGGAACACTCAGAAAATTTTAGGAGTAATGAAAACATTCTGTATCTTTGTTGTGATGGTGGTTTTACTGTTGCATATACCTTGTCACTCGTGGCTGTGCAGCCCCAGAGATGTAGTTTATCACAGTTGAGATATGTGAGTCTATAATACCCGATTTGGAAGACTTTATGAGAAAAAGAGAATGTGAAATATCTGCATCTTTTTTTTTGTTTAAAGATTTTATTTATTTATTTGAAAGAGAATGAGAGCAAGCTTGAGGGGGGGAAGGTCAGAGGGAGAAGCAGACCCCCTGCTGAGCAGGGAGCCCGAAGGGGGACTCAGTCCTGGGACTTCAGGATCATGACCTGAGCTGAAGGCAGTCAGTCAACAAACTGAGCCATGCAGGCGCCCTCTTTCCATCTTTTTAATATTGGTTACATGCTGAAAAGATTTATTGCGCTAGAGAACACATGTTAACATTAATTCCACTTTTATCTCTGTTTTCTAAAATGAGGCTGTCAGAAAATTAGAAATGACCGTATGTGGATGGGTAGCTAGTCAGTGGCAGTAGTGGCGGTGAGGCCATCTTCAGTCACACCATTCCCTGGGGCAGCTCCCTGCACAGTGCTATTGCTTTGGATATTTCTCTGCCCAGATTGCTTGGTTGTAACTGTCCTCACTAAAAGTTCAGCTGACTTAGAAGAGGCAACTGTTACAATTTTGTTGTCATCATTTTATTACATCTAAAATGGTAATCTGTGCTCATTGTAGAAAACTTTGGGCACTGTAGTGAAGAGAACAAAAGCTGTTGAAAACCTTACCTCCGAAAGGCAACCACTGATAAAATTAAAATTTTTAACATTAATGTATTGATACGAATCGATCCTTTCAGTCTTTCTGGATGTTTGCATTTTACAAAACAAACAAACTGGAATCACGTTGGTTTGTAATCTTGGTTTATCATTTCATGAGCTGCTTCTCTCCGTATTCCACTGCCTTTTCTTCTTGGGTTTAAACCCATGCATGCTCTTTTTCAAATTGATGTTTTATTTTTCACAAGTAAACACTTAGCTTTTCTCTGTGAAGGTCTATAAATTTGCTGTGGGAGCATCTCCCTCACAACATGCCAGGATGCCTGCTGTCTTTTCCCCCAAGTCCTCTGTTTTCTTTTAGCCAGTAGCACAAAATGTGTCATTAGTTGGACCTCCCTTCAGTACTTTTGAAATTTTAAGATCTTGTTTCATTGTTGATCCTCAACTTCAGAAGATTCGGGAAGCAAACGTTCCATCAAGAGTGGCAGTTCACTGCATAAGGCGCACTGGTTGTGCCGTGCACCTGGATTTTAGATGAATACAGGTTCATACCACAGGCAGGCGGAGGCTGGTCAGTGCGCTTGGCATCTCAGCTTCCAGGCTGGATATAGCAGAGCTCACGGGCTGGAAGCCTAAGGATTTCTCTCTGTTTTCTTTTTTTAAATTTTATTTATTTATTTGAGAGAGTGAGTGAGAGAGAGAACAGGAGTAGGGGCAGAGGGAAAGGGAGAAAAACCAGACTCCATGCTGATCAGGGAGCCTGATGCAGGACCTGATACCAGGACTTTGGGATCATGAACTGAGCTGAAGGCAGACCCTTAACCCTCTAAGCCACCCAGGCACCCCCAAGGAGCTCTTTCTTTAGCAGTGGTGTTTTTGTTCTACCTACACACAGTCTTACAGTTTAAAAAAAAATTAGTTTCCATCTTGTGAATTATGTTCTCATGGAACCTAAACCCCAAGCCTCTGAGCAGCTGCTCATGTGAGACGGGGCCTATTGGCCCTGAGGACTGTGGGCTGTCCTGCCTTGGGCCCTGGTGCCAGGGATTGCAGCACCAGCTAGAGGAGCGGGCTAAGCTGAGCTGTCTTCCCCTCCGGTGACTCCCCACTCTCTCTAAGTACTGGGACGCTCAAAACATGCTGCTCCTTGGCCTCCTATGTTTGCTCAAGAGGGGAGATCAAAATGCCTGGTGGGGGAATAGAAAACACCAGCCATTGGCAAAAGCACCCAGCTAAAGAATAAGAAGGGGAAACTATTATTTTTTAATTTATGTATGATCAAGGTAATAGATGTGCCCCAGAAAAGGTGATTCTTTCTTATAAAGCCAGGGTATTGTGGCTCCTCCCACCTCCCTGAAGAGTAGTTGGAAAATCCCTTTGTGGATATAATGAAGATCTTTTATTCTCTATCAGAGTGAGTAACTCTTTATTATCAACTTAAGTTTCTCAAAAACATGTAAATGAAACTCTCCACCTTCATATCTAAATTGATTGTTTCTGTAACATCCCTCATCTCTGACCCCAGCTTGCTTAAATATTCAGTTTCTCTGATACAGGTAGTAAACAGGTATCTGGAGGCACCTGACAAATAAAAAGCTTAATTTTGACTTTGGTGTAGCTCACTTTGTCTCTTCAAACACTTGGAAAGGGGACAAGATTTATTCTGTATGGTTTGAAGTAAGGCAGGTGAGAGCAAGGTCCATGTGGTATATGCATGATACCAGGAGGAGCTTTCTAACACTGCAGTCTGAGCGTCGGGTGTTAAGGAGGTTAGCTCTACCACCAGTAGGAGAGAAAAAGTAAGGGATGTGTTGGAGGAAGTCTAGAACCCCAAGGTACATGCATGACCTGGAGTGACAGTTCTCAGCCCTGAGCAGTTAGACTTACTAAGAAGCTCTGGGAACACATGTGAGCATACACTTTCTCCCTCTCACACTTTCATTCATGCTCGCACACCCGAATTCCTGGGCCCCAACCCCAGAGGTTCTGATTTAATTGGTCTTGGATGGGTTCTGGGCCTTGGTATTTTTAAAAACTCAGCAAGTCTGAGAACCCACTGGGCTAGTCTTCTCAGCTTTTGTCTTCCTATTTTCCCTTGGGCTCATCCCCTTTACCCCAGTCACTTTAGTGTCACAAACAATATTAGCTCTTCTGATTTGGGGACGTACAGATTTTTATTTCAGTTTATGGAACTGAGAAGGTGCTGCTTTGTGACATAGCTGGTTTCTTTTTTTTTTTTTTTTAAGATTTTATTTATTTGACAGAGAGATCACAAGTAGAGCAGCAAGCAGAGAGAGAGGAAGAAGCAGGCTCCCCGCTGAGCAAAGAGCCTGATGTGGGGCTCGATCCCAGGACCCCGAGATCAGGACCCGAGCTGAAGGCAGAGGCTCAACCCACTGAGCCACCCAGGCGCCCTACATAGCTGGTTTCTGGGGTGCTGTGGAAGGCGCCCCTGAGTCCTGTCAGAGGCTGTTGCGCAGGAGTGTGCCAGGTGTGCGCGTGACCAGAGCAGATGGTGCCCCCGCATCAGGGGTCCTGTGACAGTTTTGGTTTTCTGTGTCAGCGCCTTATCACCTCCTAGTAGTAAGTCCCTTCAGCATCATTGCAGAGCCCACGCTTAACAAGTGTCCTACGTTCCAAATCAGGAAGAAACTTGCCTTTGTTTATCTCCATAAACTGTATTTCTCCAATAAATCTTTACTCTTTCATTGAATTCTAAGTATTTGACATGTGCCTGAGGGGATGTCTCAGGTTTTTTAGACCTTTCTGACCTGTGAGGCTGCAGAGCTGCTAAGCAACTAGCAGGTGCTCCCTGCGGAAGTGAAATTGAGCCTGAGGTAGGAGTGGACCAGCTGGCAACTTCTGCTTCCCCATGGCAGCTTGAATTGAGACAATATAAAGAGGATCATGGCACCTAACTGAAGGGATGGCATTTTGAGAAGTCTCACGTTACTAGAATGAAGAAATGAGTGATCCTTTTGGGAAAAGGTGGTTGGCTGCTGACAGCACCCCAGCATTTTCAGTCAAGTGTCTTTCAGACTGCAGGGCGAGATCCTTGAGTGGATCAAACAAGCATTTTGTGGTCTATGAATAAAAACGCAGAGAATCACATCACATGTAAATAAGGGTAAGTCATTCTTATGAAATTGTGAGTCATGGTATAAACAAAACAACAATAATACAGTGCTATGTAGAATGTTAACTTTTACTGGATGGGAGACTGAAGGGACAGACTCTGTGCTTTTCAGCAGCATCTAGCTGCTGTTCAGGTGCCAAACACTCTGCTAAGCGTTTTTCTAATGGTCTGTCACCTCCTCCTTCGATGCTTCAGATTCCTTAGAACTCTGAGAGAGAAAGAAGCACTAACAATGAGGATGAATTTGTTTCTGGATTTGCCATATTCTGTGGAACATGTTTTTTCCTCATGAGTAATTGGTCCCCTAACTAGTCTTCTGTCCGAGAATAAATGTATGGCCAAGGGTTGGGCATGGTGCTGTCCTTTGTCCTGGTGTCCCTCATTTCAAGGACTTGGATTTAACAGGATATGAGGGAGGCAGTCTTGGACCCTGTTCACAGTAGTTAGTTACTTCAGGTTTTCTGTGGGGTTTTATAAGCAAGGTGCTATCTGGCTAATTTCTCACCTGTGAAATGCACAATCCAGTCACTTAATGTTGGTGTGAAGAAACACTTGTTTTTACTCAAGGTCCAGGAGAGGCTGTGCTTAGTATCTTAGTATTTATGGTAGAGTGCTAATATTTCCTGATTGTAGGATAAGGGCGAAATGTGTAGAAAGGTATTTTTTGTGTGTGTGTGGCCATTTTTAAAGGAACTCGTATAAAAAGGGAAACTGCTGATTATAGAAAATACTTTTTAAAAAAAAAAAGATTTTATTTTTAGGGGGTGCCTGGGTGGTTCAGCCGGTTAAACATCCATTTTTCACTCAGGTCATGATCCCAGAGTCCTGGGATCCGGTCCCACATGGGGCTCCCTGCTTGGCGGGCCATCTGCTTCTCCCTCTGTTCCTCCTCTTGCTTGTGCTCTCTCTCTCTCTCTCTCTCAAAAATAAATAAATAAATAAATAAATAATAATAATAAAGATTTTAATTTTAGGTAATCTCCACACCCAACATGAGGCTTGAACTCACAACCCTGAGAGTAAGAGTTGCATACTGTACTGACTGAGCCAGCTGGCACCCCGAAAACTAATTCTTGACAGTCCCCTGAATTCTGTTTATAACACCTACCTAGGAGAATTTTTAAAGTTGGGCGTTAATGAAGCCAAAGGTATTTTGCTTGTCTTCTTACAGAAGTTTAAGAATAAGTTTTATTTGGGTTTTAGGTGAATTGATGTGTATAGTGTGGATTACTGTGCAGTACTATTAGATGTCTCTAAGTGTAGAAATTGTGCGCTAGAGAGTAACATGTTTCATCTCTGCCAGAGGCCAGGTCCTCGCTGTGTCTGAAACACGGGGCTTCTTCCAGGGCAGGATCCTGATGGTTGCAACAAACCAGCACAAAGTGAAACCCTGGCCAACACAAGCAGCAGCTGCACCCTGCCCCAGTCGGTCCTCTAGCTGGCTGTCCCTTTATTTCTACGGCTGATCTGGACTTCTGCTGCCAGCTGCTGAGTCTGAACCCCTTGGAGTAAGAGACGTTGATAGTAGGAGAAGAATAGGGAAATATGTTACCAAACCATTCTTGCCCAAGTGCAGTACAGGCCCTTTCACAGTAATCTAAATATTACTGGACCAAGAGAGTTCTACAGTTTTACCTAGAACACCATGCATCGGAAACTCAAAAGAAAATCCTAATGGTGCTGACTCAGTGCACATTGTGGAGTGCTTGCTGTGTGCCAGGCACTGTGTTAGGACCCCATAGGTGCTACAGCGAACATAATAGACGGGTGGCCCCTCTTGGAATATATGACCAGCCAACAAATACATTTTCAATACCTTTTTCCAAACTAAATTGTCCTAAAACAGACAAGATCTTAGAATAGCTTTGATTGCCCAGCTGGATGAAGAATTTTGTGTTATTTGTGAATTTCTGAATTTCTGAGAAAGGAGTGTTCATGTGGTTGAGGCTCTAAAGTTAAACCATGCAACAAACTTCTTTTTTTTAAGTATCATACTCATTCTTTCCTTGGGCCTGTGATGTTTATTTTTGTTGCTCAAATTGGACTTTAAGGCTGATAGTACAAGTGTTGCCTGCAGAAACAGATTTGTCAGGTTCAGTGAAATCAGAACTTGTGTTGGCGGATGGGCTGGTGGTGCCTTTCTGACTCGGTGGCTGAGGCGTGCATTGCCAGCGAGGGGCGCTGCTTCACCACACCGTCTCGACGTTTCCATGCTATCTGAAAGAGTTATTGTAGAACCTTCTGGCATATAATTTTTTAATACACATCAAGCATATACTTTTCATCCAAAAATACTTCCTTCATAGCAGTTCCTTAGCAAAGGTTATGCTTTATTCATACTTCAGCATTGAGCTAAGCCAAACCATACAGCAGGGCAAACTGGCTTTTTTGGTTTGTTTAACCTGACTCCGTTATTACTTTCTTTGGCTGGTGTGTTTCAGTTCTGGAATTTGTTTCAGATAGATCATTTGACCTGAGAGGATAGATGGTTGAATTGCTAATTGTCCTCTGTGGTTTGCTCTCATCTTTGAGAGAATTAGTAAGAAGGGAAGCTGCTGGGTTCCCTGACGCCACGCCTTCCCATCCAGGGAGTGGGGACTAGTGTCACAGAGCTCATATTGTCCTGTTCTTGTTTTTAGAATAATTCCCTTTCATCAGTTTTTTTCCCTTAAATTATTTAGCTTTTAAAATCTGCTTCCTTATTTCATTTTAAAACGAGCTATACAAATTTCTTGGGAGGACAAGGAAAAGGACATTTAAGAGAATACATTTAAGAGCACTCCAATATAAATGTGAAAGGCAGACCATTAAAATGGAACTCTGTTCCAGGGCCTTGAAACAAAGGTCAGGACTTTGTATCATTTACAGCCTTCCTGAGTGCAGCTTTTCAAACAACCTTATCTTTACCTTTCTTGGCCTGTTAGGTCTTGTCTGCAGAAAATTCGACTCTTTCCATGCATTTGGGAGTTAACACGCTGATTTTTGCTTTTATAAAGTATGATAATAAGTCTTGGCCCAAGCACATTGCTCACATCCTGAGGGTGAGTATATTACTCAGGCATCAAGCCCGGACACCTGTTCAGGTCTTTCTGGGACTAACCTCAAGCTTCCATAACTCTAGTGAGTAGTTAACTTGTAATCCTGAAAGCCCCACTTTACCTGTCACTATAGCTGGTTGGCTTAACTGGCCTAAATGAGCAAGGAATGAGAATTTTTAGGTATAGAAACTTAACCCTACCACGAGAATGGAACTCACATAAGCAGAGGGCCTTTGTTCTGTCACTGCTGCATCCCCAATACCTATAACAGGGCCCCTTACTGTTTGGTGATTTAATAACGGTTTTGAATGAATGCAGTGTTCTAGCCGAGATCATGAAGTCATTGACATGAACAAAATCTCTATACCTTAAACAGTCACTTTGTAATAGAAACAACCTTCTCATCTTCTTAACACCGCTCCACCTGTGTTATCGTTGCTAATCTGTTGTAGTCACAGTTTTTCCATCTTGGAAGCATGGCTGGTAAAGTTCGTTTTCCAGGGTGGTTGTGGGATGGATAAGATATGATCTAAGTAAAGAGCCTTGCACAGCACCTGGTCTTTGCTAGCATTGTCCCCTCATGCTGCCCATTTCCTTCAAAAATCTACCAACAGCTTACAGTTGTGGACTGTGCCCAGTGGCATAAATGGCATTTCCTAGGCATTGAAAGGTGGGAATGCTCTTAGGTAGAAAATTTAATGAGAGGGGTGCCACGCTGGCTCAGTCTGTACAGCGTGCAACTCTTAAAAATCCCAGTGTTGTGAGTTTGAGCCCCCCATTGGATGTGGACATTACTTAAAAATAAAATCTTTTTTTAAAAGAAGAAAGAAAATTCAATTGGAAAATTTCCTAGTGAAGGTGCGGAAGGTGCATTTTGGCAAACGTTGATAAAGATAGCATTCTATCATTTTTGGAAGTCTGTTAACTCTACATTAGCCAGCTGGTGTCTTGCCCCCAGATTGTCCTGTCTAGAGAGAAGCACAGCAGATTTTGGAAGGTCTGGACTCAGGCAGAGCCTCCTAGCAGTAGTGTGTACTCAGAATAGTTTAATCATCTTCCACAGAGAGTCACTTGCCACAAAAAATAGCCGTTTTCTCAGAAAAAAATGTAATGCTCTTGAGTTGTACATTTTCTGATTTTTTGTTTATTAGCTCTCTGCCACTTGTGGGTACTGTGACCCGTTTAAAAATGCCATCCTCCCTGAAATGAGCAGCATCACCTCCAGCCACATCTTCTGCAGCAGCGCCCATGTGCGCATTTGGTGAGTGGAGAGGATATGGAGAGGATTATAGATTGTTTCCACCAGAAGTTGACACTCATTCACCATCTTTTTTTTTTTTTTTTAGTTTTGTTTTTTTTTTTAAGATTTTACTTATCTGAGAGAGAGAGAGATCATAAGTAGGCAAAGAGGCAGGCAGAAAGAGAGGGGAAGCAGGCTCCCTGCTGAGCAGAGAGCCCAATGGGGGCTTGATCCCAGGACCCTGAGACTTTGACCTGAGCTGAAGGCAGAGGCTTAACCCACTGAGCCACCCAGGCGCCCCTCACATTCACCATCTTTAGAAGTCCGTTTCAGTCTTTGAAGGAAGACAGATATTTCAGAAGAGTAGCCAAAGAAGAAGGGAGAGGAAGTAGGAAGGGTCATGGGTCCTGTTATAAGGTATTTGGCATGCATTTCTGGAAAAACATGCTGCCACCACTACAGGTTAGCCACCAGTAGCCATTAATGTTGGTGTATACTCGGGTTTTTAAAAATTTTGCAAGATCAGGGTCATGTTGTGGGTACTGTTTGATTTGTGTTGACTTTCTGTTGGGAGACGTTCTTGAGTATCTAGTGATTTCGGGCTCTTCGTATTTGGGGCAGTGCGCTAAAAATGCTGATTGGAAGGACTGTGGGGTGGGGCCTGTTGATGGGGGCTTCACTGTAGGGTGATTGGGGAGAGCCGGTCCCACAAATACCTGTTTCTAGAGACTTGTCTGAGGGGCCCTTGGGTTTTTCCAGGAGAGACCCTCAAGTCTGTGAGATGGCCAGTGGCTCTGGGAGGTCTGTTCTCAGGATGGGAGGATCTCTGATGTGCAGGGCCATAGTTCAGTGAGTTGGGCTCAATCTCCCCGCTTTAATCCCACTGCTTCCTGTCTGCCCCCTGCTGTGCTGCAGACTCTGATTTGGGTGCTTCTGGTTCAGTGTCTCCTGCACAGCGTGGGAACCCCAGGACTCGGGTCCACTGCGGATGGACCTCCCGCAGAGCACCCTCTTTTCCACCCTCTCCTGCCCTGTGGGCTCCCATCACACACTTGGGTGTATATGGAGTCCATGGTTGCCCCTCTGTTTGGTTCTGAACTGAAATCCCTTCTTCACTGTGATTGTTCGCATAAGAGCTGTGATGGAAAACTAAGCAGAGTAAGTAGAGTTGTGGCTAATGTTCCAAGACCCGTATATATTTTTGTTACCCAATTTTTTGGTTTGTTTTTACATAACAATGTATTATAAACATTTTCTATGTCATGAAATTTTACTCTCTAGCACTTTATTTTTTTTTTTTGAAGATTTTATTTATTTATTTGACAGGGAGAGAGACAGTAAGAGAGGGAACACAGGGGGAGTGGGAGAGGGAGAAGCAGGCTTCCTGCGAACCAGGGAGCCCAACATGGGGCTCAGTCCCAGGACCCTGGGATCATGACCCGAGCTGAAGGCAGACGCCTAACGACTGAGCCACCCAGGGGCCCCTCTAGCACTTTAAAAAAAGTGTTATATTTCACTAAGTGGGTGATAGACATTAATTTATATGGGAGCACTCCATTAGTTTGTAACTTTTCACCCTATTTGCAGCACTCATGTGGATATACTTTTAAGCAGCTATATCATTCCTAGACATGATTTGCTGGGCCAGTTGTCAACAGAGAATTTGAACCAATTTGCCAGAGGGATTTTCAGATAGTTGCCTGAGAGGAGAAGGGGAGGAGACAGGAGCAGGTGCAAAGGAATTACGAGTTTTTTGACGCTGTGTAAAGGTCTTTGGGGCACTGAATCAGATGTGAAACGGTGCTTGTTCCTGCCTCCCGGGACCTTGCAAGGTGGTAAGGAAACCAAGGCATGAAAGAGCTATGCTTTCGCACACTTATTCATTTGTTCATTACTTAACCAAACATTGAACAGTCCCTGTTTGCTAAGTACAGTGGATACAAACATGAATATGACTCAGTTTTTGGCCCTGAGAGCATACAGGATAAGGAGGCAGGATTGTGAAGAAAGGCTGTGGGACAAAGAGAAGCTGGGTCTTAGTTTTATTGTTCAGTATGTTTGGTGATGGTTGACGATGATGTAATCTTCCAAACATTCATAAAAGGAGAATAAGAGAACATTTCCCCACATTTGTTTCCAAGACTTTTTTTTAGGTTTTTATTTTAATTCCATTTAGTCAACATACATTGTGGTATTAGTTTCAGGTGTACAGTATAGCAGTTCAACACGTCCATACATCACCTGGTGCTCATCATGAATGTGCCCTTCGTAATCCCCATCACCTATTTCACCCACCCCCCACCCACTTCTCTTCTGGTAACCACCAGTCTGTTCTTTATAATTAAGAGTCTGTTGATATGTCTCTCTCCCCTTTGCTTCTTTGTTTTGTTTCTTAAATTCCACATATGAGTTAAATGATATGGTATTTGTCTTTCTCTGACCGATTTCACTTAGCGTTATACCCTCTAACTCCATCCACGTCATTGCAAATGGCAAGGTTTCATTCTTTTTTGTGGCTTAATAATATTCCTGTGTGTGTGTATGTGTGTGTGTGTGTATCTCCTCTTCTTTATCCATTCATCCATTGATGGATACTTGGGCTGCTTCCATAATTTGGCTATTGTTAAATAATGCTGCTGTAAACTTAGGGGAGCACGTACCCTTTGAATTAGTTTTTTTGTATTCTTTGAGTAAATAAGCAGTAGTGCAGTTACTGGATCACAGGGTAGTTCTGCTTCTGATTTTTTTTGAAGAACCTCCCTACTGTTTTCCACAGAAGCTGTAGCAATCTGCATTCCCACCAACAGTGCACAAGGGTTCCTTTTTCTCCACATCCTTGCCAACACTTGCTGTTTCTTGTGTTGTTGGTTTTAGCCACTCTGACAGGTGTGAGGTGGTAGCTCATTGTAATTTTGATTTGCATTTCCCTGAGAGTAAGTGATGATGAGCATCTTTTCATGTGTCTGTTGGCTATCTTCTTTGGAGAAATGTCTGTTTATATCTTCTGCCTATTTTCTGATTGGATTATTTGTTTTTTCAATATTGAGTTTTGGAAGTACTTTATATATTTTGGACACCAACCCTTTATCAGATATGTCACTTGCATATCTTCTCCATTCAATAGTTTGCCTTTTAATTTTTTTGATTGTCCCTTGCTTATGAGATGTATCTAGAAAAATGTTGCAATGGTTGATGTCAGAGACATTATTGCCTGAGCTCTCTTCTAGGATTTTTATGGTTTCAGGTCTCACATTTAGGTCTTTAATCCATTTTGAATTTATGTTTGTGTGTTTCTTACAGAAAATGGTCCAGTTTCATTCTTCTGCATGCATGTAGCTGTCCAGTTTTCCCAACACCTTTGGTGAAGAGACTTTTTCCCATTGTATATTCTTTCCTGTTTTGTGGAAGGTTAATTGATCATGTAATTGTGGGTTTATTTCTGAGTTCTGTATTCTATTCCATTGATCTGTGTGTCTGTTTTTGTGCATACAATACTGTTTTGATAACTACAGCTGTAATATAACTTGGAGTCAGGAATCTTGGTGCTGCTTTAGAGACTTTTAAGGAAACACTCTATTACATACAGAGTGGGGCTTCTCTGGGCTCTTCCAGCCTTGATCTCTCCCCTCTCTCCCCAGCCTCTATTATACTGAGTTCATCTTTTTCCCATGCATACTATAACCAATCCACAGGACTGTTTTACAGATTTGAGAAAAAAGCTCTGTATAGTATGATTTTGCAACTTAGTTTTTTCATGTGGCATGTTTTTGAGACTTATCCTTGTTGACAGAAGAGGCTCTAATTCATTATAATTGCTCAGTTGTATTGCATTGTATAATTATATCATCACTTATTTATCCACTAGCCCGTTGATGGAAATTCAGATTGTTTCCAGTTTTCTTTTACCAACAGAAATGCAGTGAACATTCTTCTGTATGTCCTCTTGTGAACATGGCAATTTCCCTAGAGTATATACTTAGAAGTAGGATTTCAGGGTCACAGGATTTGATCATCTTTAACTTTCCTAGATACTGTCAAAGTATTCTCTGTGGTTATGCTAATTCACACTCCTTTCCTTGGTTTATCAGGGCAGGTTTCCCTGTCCTTGCCAATAGCTGGTGGTGTCAGACATTTTAAATATGTCAACCTAAGAGGTGTGAAATAGTTTTTAAAAATGCAATTCTGGGGGGAGGCAAACCATAAGAGACTTTTAACTGTAGAGAACAGTTGCTGGAGGGGAAGTTGGTGGAGGGATGGGGTAACTGGGTGATGGGCATTAAGGAGGGCGCGTGATGTGATGAGCACTGGGTGTTATGTGCAGCTGATGAATCACTAAATTCTACCCCTGAAACTAATAATATACTATGTTAACTAAATTGAATTTAAATTAAAAATGCAATTCTGGGTGCATGTGGGTGGCTCAGTCTCAGTTAGCATCTGACTCTTGATTTTGGCTCAGGTCATGATCTCAGGGTTGTAAGACAGAGCCCTACATTGGGCTCTGTGCTGGGCATGTAGTCTGCTTGAGATTTTCTCTCTCTCTCTCTCTCCCCCTCCCCTGTCGCCACTTTCATGCTCTCTCTCTCTCTCTCTCTCTAAAAAAGAAAATGCAGTTCTCTGTTACTAATGACATTGTAGTTTTTTTGACTATTTGAGTTTGAACCACTGATGGCATGAACTTGCAGTATGATTACTCATTCCAAGCCTCATCTCCTGATTTTCATAAAACATGAATACTGGTGTTTTGGAGTCATTCTGAAGATTGGAGACCATGTGCACAGTTTCTGACTCTGTTTCTGTCTGTCTCAAATCTTTCTTCCAACAATACCCACAAGCCTGCCCCCCACACTGAGGAGATATCCTCCCCACCCAACCAAGAGTTGTGGTCTGCAGCAGCAGGAGACAGTAACAGAGGCCCCATTGGAGCTGGAAGGACCTTCCTGAGAGCCCAGCAGGAGTCCCAGGAGGGCCCTTACACGCAGTTGCTATGCCACAGAGCTTGTGGAGTCAGTCAGGTCTGTTGTGTTAACTGATCTCCCTTCTCTCCCCTTGCACCTTTACAGTCCATTCTCACACCGCGGCTTGAGCAATCCTTCTATTTATTATTTTTAAGATTTTATTTATTTATTAGAGAGGCAGAGAGCACAAGCAGGGAGTGTGGCAGGCAGAGGGAGAAGGAGACTCCCTGCTGAGTGAGGAGCCCAGTGTAGGACTCGATCCCGGGACCATGACCTGAGCCAAAGGCAGACGCTTAACCCACTGAGCCGCCCAGGCATCCCCCAAGCAATCCTTTTTTTTTTTTTTAAGATTTTATTTATTTATTTGATAGAGATCACAAGTGGGCAGAGAGGCAAGAAGAGGGGGTGGGGAAGAAGGCTCCCCGCTAAGCAGAGAGCCCGATGCAGGGCTCGATTCCAGGACCCTGAGATCATGACCTGAGCCAAAGGCAGAGGCTTAACCCACTTAGCCTCCCAGGCAGCCCCTGAGCAATCCTTTTAAAGCCAAAGGCAGATGTTGTGCTCTTGTGTGGCTTCTGGTCTCACTCAGGGTGAAAGCCAAAGTCCTTATCATGGCCTGTGCGTTGAGTTCCCACCCAGTGGTTTGTTGCCCATTTTCATCCTGAAATGAATCTGCAGGATCATGTCCAGCATTCCAAAGCCAGGAAGTAGAGGAGGGATGGAAGAGTGCAGCGCACAGCTGGTGTTGAATCACTTGGATCAGTTAGGTGCATGTGTAATGAGTTTTTGTGTAAAATGGACTGCTTCCTGTGGCCATAGTCAAAGTAGCATCGCAGCCTTGGGAGTCTCAGTGGGATGGGCACTCACCATCGGGCCTTGCCTGCTGTGTTCCAGCCACACTGAGCCTGCCTTTTTTTTTTTTTTTTTTAAGATTTTATTTATTTACTTGACAGACACAGTGAGAGAGGGAACACAGGCAGCGGGAGTGGGAGAGGGAGAAGCAGGCTTCCCACTGAGCAGGGAGCTCAGTGCAGGGCTCGATCTAGGACACTTGGGATCATGACCTGAGCCTAATGCAGATCCCTAATGACTAAGCCATCCAGGTGCCCCGTCACCTTTTTCTACAATTAGTCCCTCTCTCCATCTCTCCCTCTCATGTACCCATCTGCGCCCACATCCACTGCTCTGTATCCTCCGGTGGTGGCTGTCCAGGTTGTTGGGCTGGGCCTGGCCTGCCCCTGTTCCCTGAGTAGGAGAGAGCTTTGTGGTACCGTTGCTAACAGCAAAGGCTCTTCAGAGGCCTGGGTTCACTGCGTGGTGCTCTGAGAAATGTCATTGATAATTTCTTCCTTCCTAGGAAAAATTGGGTACTGAGAGACATGTTTGTCATCTGAACTTGGCAGAAGCTATCCTTGCCCTACTGGGCACAACAAGAATTTAAATGTAGCATTCTATTTAATATTATTTAATTATTTTAATCTATTAATATATATTTAATATTAAAATGTTGGGGGGCCTGGGTGGCTCATTCAGTTAAGTGTCTGCCTTGGGCTCGGGTCATGATCTCAGGGTCTTGGGATCAATTCCCACAGTGGGCTCCCTGCTCAGCAGGAAGTCAACTTCTCTCCCTCTGTCAGTCCCACCCCCCCAACCTGTGTAGGTGCTCTCTCTCTTTCTCTCTCAAATAAATAAAATCTTTTAAAAAATATTAAAATGTTATACACACATATTTTTTAAATAATTGCGGTATGATTAATATGTGACATTAATTTAGGGTATATAACATAATGATTCAATATCTGTATATATTGCAAAATGATTGTCACAGTGAATCTAGTTAACATCCATTACCATGCATAGTTAGAAAATTTTCTTTTTTGATGAAAACTTTTAGGATCTACTCTCCTAGCAGCTTTCAAATATGCAATACAGTATGTATTATTAAGTAGTCACCATGCTATGTATTACATGCCCAGGACTTACTTATTTTGTAACTGGAAGTTTATACCTTTTGACCCCTTTACCCCTTTTGCCCATTCCCCACACTTCACCTCTGAAAACTGCCTGTCTCTCCTCTGTAGCTATGAGCTTGCTTTGGGTTTTTTCTTTTTTTCTTTTTTTTTTTTAAGATTCTACATATAAGTGAGATCATACGGTATTTGTCATTCTCTAGCTCTTTTTTTTATGGCTGAATAATATTCGTGTGTGTGTGTAGATGTAGATATAGATACCACATTTTCTTTATCCATTCATCCATCAGTGGACACTTAAGCTTCCGTGTCTTGGCTGTTGTAAATAATGCTGGAACAAACATGGGGATGGAAATATCTTTTCGAGTTAGTATTTTTATTTCCTTTGGTTAAATACCCAGAAGTGGAATTGCTGGATCATACAGTATTCTTATTTTTAATTTTTTTGAGGTAGCTCCATACTGTTTTCCAAAGTGGCTATATCAGTTTACATTCCCAGCAACAGTGCATGAGGGTTCTCTTTTCTCCAGATTCTTGCCAAACAGATATATTTTTTTAACATAAAATTTATACCACTATTTGGCAATGTTTGTCACCACTATTTTGGCAATGCAGTATCTCACTGTCAGCAACATAGAATTAAAAAAAAATTATAACTGGTAGTCATAGCCAAGTTTGAAACAAAATGAGTGGATTTGAAAGCATTGATGAAGGAGTACCTGGCTGGCTTAGTCAGCAGAGCATGCAGTTCTTAATCTCAGGGTTGTGAGTTAATGCCCCACATTTGGTGTGAAACCTACTTAAAATAAAAATAAAAATAAAAATAAAGCATTGTTGGAAAATGAAGATTGTTACAGAGCTTCCAAGTCTTTGGAGATGTGAATTAAAAGTTGACTCCCCAATATATATTCATCTCAAAGTTATACTGTAACTGTTTCTGAAAAATACATAAAAACTTAATGGTGAATTTCAGTTTTCACTACCATGTTTCATAACTAAGATACTTACACATTTTAATAAATTATACTGTAGTATATTACATGATTATCTTTGAAGAGTTCTTACAAAAGTAGCAGATTACTGTTTTCTTTGACGAGCCTGTAGCTTTCTAGATATTCCCATTTACTTGATAACATTAAAAAAAAAAATAACCACAGGGAAGAGAGCTCTCTGTACACTGCACCTAAACACCCCTTCCGCTTGATACTTATGGGCTGACCATTCCCAACAAAGTGAGACAGAGGTAGTACTGAGGGCCCAGAACACACAGAAAAACAAAAAACAGTTACTCATTTAAAAAGCAAGGAAAACAAACTTCAAGTTCTGTGACAAAAGCATGGGCTAGTGAAGTAGGTCCATGTGCTATTTTCAGGTAAGCATTTCATAGACAGGGGCAGAACTTGACAGGCAGCATTTGTCCGGAAGTGAAGAGCAGCCAGTCTTCCCACATATTTGGTGGACTTAATTTCAAGAGCCAGGATTGGCTTGGAGCCCAGTAGGAGAAATCTGTTTGTCCAGAATAGTGTTTAAGCTGTTCATGCTTCAGCTTCGAGGACTCTGGTTTATCTTTTGGCTGGCTTGATGCCCAGTCCTGGCACAGGCTAGTCCTTCATAAACTCAAGCCCATCACAGTATGTGTGCTTTGGTAGCAGACAGTTCTTCATAGAGTTGAACCTGTCATCTGTTTGCCCTTTTCAAAGGATATATACAGTGGGTATTGGAGACCAGGGACGGGTACCAGTATCTTTGATAAAAGCTTGCACATCTCGGGCACAGTTTTCTTTTGCTCATTAATAACATCCCCATGCCTTGCTTACAGAGCACTGGCCCCATCACTGTCTTGCTATGATTTTTCTTCCTCAGGCATCATGGGTTGAGGCAGACATTGAATCTTTTCCTTTATAGAGACTTTTTTCCTCTAAAGGTAGAATTCCCATCAAGAGTGTGAATTAAAACTCAAAATTACCTCCTGTCGTAATTCTCCTTACCACTGGGTAATGCTCCGCTAGGAGCCAAAGACAAATGGCAGGTGGCCTTTTGCTTACCTTAGCTTTAGTATCTGTCTTACCAGTGTCCCTGTTAGACATCAGTAGAAGTTCAAAGTTAAGGTTGCAGTTGAACTCCCAAGCTTTGTCAAGCCCTTCTTTCTGGACTCTTGTCCTGACCTCTGAGCCTGTCTTAAAAGGAAGAGAAAGCCGCAGGAGAAAGCCTGAGGTTGGTTCCATCCTGGCCAGCCTGAGCTCTCCCCAACAGAGGGAGCCAAGAAGGCCGGCTTTGGGTCTCTTAGCATCTATTCAATTATCCACTCTATCAAGGTCAGGTTATGTTCTAAGTTTTCTCTGTATAATCTTGTCCTCTTAGCCAGAAACTTTGTTGATCTGTCTTCTGCCTGAGTTCAGCCCTACCCTCCCATCTGGCATTCTTCAGCTCGCTCTTTAAAAGTGTGTGCTCTTAGTGATAGGCGTTCTTTTGTGCTGGGAAAACATGGACCTCTACGTACTCAAGAAGTCAAACCCATGTCTGATGGTTACCAGAATTTTCCCTAGAATTCTGTCTTCTGTGGGGCCAACATCATTGCTTCCTGTGGATCACACCATTTCTGTGCTGCCAGAGGCTTCTTGCTTCCCTAAGCACTCAGAACACTGGAAGTGATGATCTGCATTTCCTTCAGCAGTAGAGGTTGTTTTAGAGACTTGATAAAAGTGAGGCATATGATAACTCCTGTGTGCATTGTGTGTATGGTTATTTTTTTTTGCTGAATTTTACCGGCCACATTTTAGAGTACCTGTTGTCCGTCATAAGAGCAGGGATGTCTTGTGTGGGGGAGAGAAGGGGCCAGAGCAGATTCTGCCTTGTGAAGCTCTTGCTCAATCTCTGTTGGGCTTTGGCTCTCACTCTTTGGATCAGGATGCTGCTGGATTATTCCCTGTTCTGCTGGAGCCAAAGGGCTTCCTGCCAGAGCACAGGGATGCCTGCAGATTGGAGACTGGGGCTGGGAAGTTCAGTACAGTGCTGATTTCCTAAGCCCAGACTATGGGCTGTATGCACATACAAGTGCATGCCCGTGCACACATGTGGTTGGAACCCAGGAGTTCTCCCTTGCAGACATGACATTGAACAGCATGTGTGCTGTTAAAGATTCATTTGCCCAGGGACCCCTGGCTGGCTCAGTTGGTAGAGCATGCAACTCTTGATCTCAGCATTGTGAGTTTAAGCCCCATATTGGACATAGAGCTTACTTAAGGGGAAAAAAAAAAAAAAAGATTCATTTGCCTATTCTTTCCTGAAGCACTTTAAAGTGGTTTTATATATTTATTTATTTTATTACTTTCATTACTGAAAAAAATAGTTTATTTTTCTCAACAAGAGATTGGGTTTAGTTACTGTAACAAGTCATACCCAAGGGTTAGGTACTCCTTTAAGAGAACAAAAACATTTAGAGATAAAATAATAATTTTGTAGTCAAATATTAACCCAACCAAATATCTATTTGAGGGCCAACAGAGTTGCAAGACTGTGTAGAAAGGCAGTACTACTTACTGCTGAATATGCAGCCAAATTATGCTAATGAAAAGTTTTAAGATAAATAGGTAATCATACTTTTTTCCCAGATTATGTACTGTAGAAAAAGTTGAGTCAGTTATCAGTTGTCTATTGTTGTGTAACAAACCATCCCGGAACGTTTGGTGGCTGCAAAATCACAGTAATTTTTTATTTGTGGTGATCCTCTGGGTTGGCTGGCCTCTCCTAGATAGTTCTTCTGCTCCATGTGGCATCTGCTGGGGTTCTTTATGGCTCATTCCACTGGGAGCTCAGCTGGGGGTTTAGCATCCAAGATGGCATCACCCACAAGCCAGAACTGCAGCAGGGCAGGCTGGAACTGCTGAGGCTGGCTGGGTCTCTCTTAAGTCACACACGGAGCCAAAGAGTAAAGATGGAAGCAGCCAGGCCTCTTGAAGGCTAGGCAAGGCGCAGAACGGGCACAGTTTCACTTGTGGTTCATTCCACTGGAGCAGATCCCAGGCCAGCCATGACTGAAGGGGCGGGGCGATAGACTCCACCTTCCTCTGGGAGCTGCAGCCTGTGTACAAGGGATGGAGGAGTTGGTCCTCATTTTTGGACACAGGCACACATGAGTAGAAAGAGAGGATCTGGGCCCCTGAAACCATATGTGTGTATGAAAACTAAGAGGGAATTTTGCTGTACTAAGTTTCCATGGAATGTGCATACCCGTGCATACCTCTTTTCACCTACCTTGACAGTGGCAAAAGTAAAAATCTTTAGCAGTTTAGCAAATATCCCTCAATATCATGGTATTTTAGAGGGATTACCTTGTGAAATCTTGCTCTCTCATTGGACTCCACTGTGATCTGAAGAGTTTGTTACCTGCTTACAATAATGCTGCTAGATAATACAGGTAGTTTTATTCTGATGGAATGCGGCATGTTCATCAGTATGTGTTACCATGATCTCTATCATGGGTAGTTCAACATAAAATCAAGTCAGATTATTTTCTCATGTTCTAATTAAGCTCTTGTTCACAGATAATAATTAATTTGTACGTAGTTAAAGATACATAATGTTTTGTATGTAAGCATTTTTGCATGTTGTTTACACTATTGCAAGTTGCATGTTTTGTTCGCTACTGCATATTTAGTATTGAGAGCAGTAGTAGGTGCTCAGTAAATTTTTGTCAAGTGAAATAATTGTGGCCATAGAAAGTATTTTTATGGCTGTATTAGTATGTTCTGGGCAATACATTAATTATAATTAACATAATCATTCTATCATTGGATATTTAAGCTCCTTCCAACTCCTGTCCCACCTCCTTCTATTTAAGGGGCTGATTTATTATACCTAATTTGGATACCTCTTTATACAAATTGATTTTTTAAATATTTTTAAAGTATTATTTTTAATTAGCTTGAAAGGGACACCTGGCTGGGCTCAGTCAGTAGAGCATGAGACTCTTTATCTGTCAGGGCCATGTGCTTAAGCCCAATGTTGGTGGTAGAGATTTCTTTAAAAAAAAAAAAAAAACAACAAAAAACCAGCCCGAGAATAAATTTCAAGAAGTAAAATTATTTAATCAGGGTACAAGCAAATTTTATAACTATTGATACTTAATAACAAACATTCATCTTAAAGGAGTATGAAGAGTTTCAACAGCCCATTTGTCTTTATACTGTTTTATTTTATTTCGGTGCTAATAGTGATTATAAAATATTATTTTATTAGTGTTTCTTTGATCATTGGCAAGGTTGAAAATTTTCATGTTTAGTTTTAGGCCAGATTTATTCTTCATTCTTTTATCTACAGGTTACTCTAAGAAGTGGTTTTTTTCCTCCAAAGTACCTGGGCCGTTACTCTACCTCCTCACACCCAGTTGCTGGGTAAATAAGGTGTAGGTCCAGTGGCCTCATCCAGCAAACCTTTCGGAGGCCGCCACAAGGGGTAGAAGTTGCTGTGAGCCACTAATGTGCATTAGTAATTTTCTTTTCTTGCACACACCTTTAAAAGTCAGAGGTTGCTTCTGTTTGTCCAAGCCATTGTTGGAGCACACACACAAGGAAGTGCCTACAAGCCCACGTAGAGAGCTCTTCCTTCTGTCTGGAAACTCTGTGCAGGGCAGAGAATGGCAGGAGGCGGGTCTGCTGGGCTGGCTGGTGATTCACATCCAATCCGCCCCAGGCCCGTGTTTCTGATTAAGGCTTGACAAACTGGCGGCAGGATGCACTGAAACACTGTGTTCCACTCTGTTTCCAAAAGAACTCCTGGAAGCATTTGTTTGAGGGAATGCAGGGCGGCAGCAGCCCTTGTGACAGTGTGTGGGCTGTGTGCTCCGGGAGCAGCTATCTGGGCCGTAGCTTTCCATGCACCTGGGCACCTTTCCTCTCAGGGCTGCTGCTCACCGCGGGTGCCCTTCCCAAATACCCTGCTGTTTCTTTTCCATCTTGGTGTTCTCTTCAGGAAATCTAGTCTTCTGGATCAGATTCCTTTTTAAGGTGAAGAAGAGGAATGCCGCCCAATTACAAAGCTAGCTATGCTGTCTTCCTTTTCCTTGACAGGCTGAGGAAGTGCCCATTAGGGGATAGAAGGGATAGAAGGAGCTGTTTGAGTCCCAGGACAGCAGTGCTCAGGTGGCTGGGGGTCTTGCCCAGAGATGGGGTCTTCAGCAAGGGATGGCCAGAGATTCTTTTCCTCCATTCTGACTCTGAAATTAAGTTGATAGTGTGTATTGAGGACTGAGACATAGGCCCACATGGACCCAACAAGACCCGAGTTCTACATTTCTCATTTTGCAGCCAAAATTTGTAATTGGAATGTTAAAATGTTGGGATATGGCTTTGCTATATTTGAAAAATGCTTCCTTACCAGGAAGGGGTTAAGGGAAGGACCTCCATAGGAAATTCCTTCCTTCATACATAATAACTCTTCACTGGCTTTCAATTATCTTAATCCTGCGTCGATGCCCATAAAATAATCAAGCCTTATAGAGTGTGTGAACCCAGCTTTTGTCCTCTTATGAGTTATGACTCAAAAACCGTAGGCGCGTGACTAGGTTTGCTACAGCTCTGCACTGTAGGACCTGTGAGTGGTGGAGAAAATGTACCCATTTGAGGGTGATCACGTCAGGAGAGCAAAGGCAGGTGGGGCACATACCTAGCCAGACCACAGCCTTTTCCCCAGGCTGGGCATTTTTGGCATCAAGAGCCCTCGCACCTGGAGAAGTAGCACAGCTGATTGCTGGGCCTCCTCCTGCTGTTCGGTGGGCTTCCTGTCGTGTGTGGGCTGTAGGGCCGGCAGGGCAGGCTCTGGGGGCCCTGCAGCAGCTGGCAGGGCTGCTGGGTAGGAGGCTTACTGAGGGGCAGGATCCGGACTAGGCAGAAGGGATTGTTAGGTAAAATGGACCTACAGTGGAGGCTTGGCTGGTCCTGGGAATGCTTTGAAATTGGGGTGTGGAGCAGCTCAAGAGTCTGCCAGAACAGCGGGAGGGCAGTTTGGTTCCATGCCCTACACATCAGCCACTTGGCCATTTTGTTAAACTGCCTCACTGAAGTCGCTTTCATAGCAGACAAGATATGGGGAAATCTCATTTTCCAGAATTTATTTTGACTAGAACCAGTTTTAAGTTCTCAACAGTTTATTGATAAAATATAAAAGGAGAAATCTCTTGGGAGAGATACCTAAGGTGGAAGGCTCTTGCCTTCAGAGCATCAGGCATCTTCTACTACTCTAGTCTAGGTAAAGCTGAGAAAAAGTGCTTCTAGATTGAATGTGGGATATGAAGGAGATCTCAAAGTCAGGATGCTTCCAAGGTTGGGAGAATGGCGCTGTTGTTTACTGAATGGGAAGACTGAACAGGTGGGTGGGTTTGCACAGGTGGAGTCATTGCCGTAGGTGGCATGGAGCAGTCACCAAGGAAGTGAGTTTGAACCCTGGAGGCAGCTTGTACCAGACCTAGCACAGCTCATGCAGTAGCTTCAACCCCAGCACACCAGGCTGTGTGAAAGAGAAGGCTGGCTTGTAGACACGGTGCCTGAGTCCCTAGTGGATAAGCATAACTTTTGTATGAGCTATTAAGCAATCCTAACTGAAGCTTTCTGGAGTGCTTTAGGAGAATGAGTTGTACATAATATTTTCTTGGTGCATGTTGCTAGGTGGCATAAAGTTATCAAAGTCTTTTTAACCCATTGTATTGCTCAGTTTTAGACCGTTGATAATTAGTAAGTGGTAAGCAATATAGGAGACACATGGTTGGACAGCTTGAAGATTTTGTGAACATCTACAGAAGAGGCTTTCCTGAAGAATGGCCCAGGTATGCAAATTAGGTACTAGAGGAAAACTTGGGGAAATAGTTTGATTTTTGTGTTCAGTATGCGTTTTACTTTTCCTTCAGCCTGTGGTTGAGTACAGCCCTTGTTTGTGCTTTGTCGCCACCTTCCCACACAGGGGGAGGCAACCTGCATGAGAATCCAGAGCACCTCCTCCCGCCTCCCCACTTCCTGGCCTCCCCAAAGGCCCCCCCTTTCCTCCTTTGTGGCTCTCCCGCCAGAGTCCCATTCAGTCATTCTGTCACTCAGCCAGCTCTTTCTAGTGTCAGATTCCTGACCATCCTTCTCGGGGCAACTTGTTTCACTTCAAGGCACGGCCACCTGACCCTGTTCCCATCTTAGCACCCACGGAACGGAGTAATATTTATGGGGCAGCCCTAGGTGAACTGGAAGAGCTTGGAGGTGTCCATTGAGACTTGGTGAAAAGAATTCATTACCGTTCTAGTTACAATTATGGTAGGAAAAATGAAGTATAAAGTATTAGAAAGATTAAATACTGAATCTGTATCAAATCTGCAAGCATAATCTTTATGTTTGTCACTAGAGACACTTGAAGTACCTCTGTGAACTGTAAGAGCAAACCCTTAAATGGTGTTGAAACGTGTCATTATCTCTTCTAATCTGCGGGGCGGCCCTCTTAGCTTCTTTCACAGGGAGGAAACAAATGCTCAAAGTAGGTAAATGACTGGTTGAAGGTTACACAGCTGCTACGTGGCAGAGGGCAGGAGTGAAGCCAGGCCACATGGCTCCATGCTCCACGTCGAGGCTCTGTAGTGCTCTGCCATCCTGCTGCCTGCTCAGGAGCAGGTTTTATGCTCGGAATGGCCCTGCGCAATTCTCGATCAGGACGTTGAACTGACGGCGGGTGAGTGCTTGAGAAAGGAGCTCCTCAGCTTGGCTCTAGGCCCCGATGCCCGGTATTAGCTTCATCCCCCTCCATCTCCTGGCTCCAGCTTCTTGCCATCCCCCTGACTGTCTGTGCACTTGTCTCTTTGCCTGTGCACAGGCTTTTCACCCAGGCAGAGGGCACCGGGCCCATTCCCAGTTGTCCTTGCCCTGACATGGCTGTGAGCACCCTTGCCACTCTCTGCTCATGCCTGGCATGCGGTGTGCGGCCCGTGGCGGTCACTAGTGAGCGCAGAAATGTGGCTTCTTTCCTCTCTCTCAGTTTCTCATCTCTGGGGCAGCTTGTCCAGAAGAGGTGCTGCCAAATTGCCCGTGAGCTTTTGCTCCTTGGGGCTGACTAGGAAGCTGTGGGTGAACGCTGAAGTGTTTCCAGGGCCTTTGGTGGGATCTCTTTTCCAGGGAGCAGTCGCCTGTCTTGTCTCTGTCACCCTCTAGCCTTCTCTCATAGGAGGGAAACCTTGGAGCTGAGCCAGCTGCACCACAAGATATACTGTGTGGGGTCTGCGGAGAGCCTAGCAGACAGCAGTATGGGCTACTATAGGCAGCAGGTGGCAGGACAGCTTCCTACGAGTTGGGGAGAATGTGGGAAATGAAGCTTCAGTGACTTTCTGGGACAGGCTTAAGGTCATCATTTGTCAGCTCCCACGTTAGGTTTCATTAGAAATTAGATAATTTACAATTGTTTCCGTTTTTACTTTTATTTTCATCAAAACCAAGTAGTTTCCATTGAAATTTTACAGTGAGGATTGGGTTCATGATTAGCTTTTGACCATATTAGCTCCTGCTCATTTTTGCTTCCACGCTGTGAGCTATGAGCAGCCACTGTTTGGCCATGTCCATATCTCTGAGCTTCCCAGGTTCGAATTTCAGATAGAGAGTCACCCTTCTGTTAAGTGCAAATCCCTGTAATAGATACTTTTAGCTGTTGTTAATTGCATCTTGGGGTGTATTTTTTTTCCTCCCAGTCATTTTTATTATGAATTTGATAATGGGCTGATCAGTAGTTTCTGTTTCTTCATCAGTCCATTGAAAACTGAGGAGTAGTTTTGTGAAATGGGGATTTGAGATGAGATAGACAGGGAGTGGGATGGAAGGCGCCAATGGACAGACAGACACAGTTGGGGTCTAGGGATGGATGTTGAAGTCTGGATCCCCTGACTGATCTGGGGACTGGGGGCCCCTGTTCAGTCCTGCTGCCATGACAGCTGCCCCTGGTTGGGGGCACCTCTGCCCTCCCAGGGCCTGGTTCATCCCTCATTGTTTCCCTTGAACTCCATGGAAGCCCTGTCCTGCAACAAAGGAGGGTGGGAGGGACAGGTGGCCCACCAGATCTCAGAGCCCAGATTCCTCTCAGATCTGCCTTGGAGGGCAAGGCTGCCCATGGAGCATTTCCATGGAAGGTATACACTGAAAAAAAGCTATGTGGGAAGAAGTGATACTGTTAGTCAGGTCTCAGGAATGGTTGGAGGATGATCACTTTGTTTTCACAGCTCCTGTGAATGAGGTGGTCCTTGTGGGGGGTGGGGGGCCTTGTCACCACCTGGGCCCAACACATGCCACATCACTTTAACTTTGGCCTTATTAGGTCACCCCTTTTCTCCCTCGGTTTTTGTTTTGTTTTCCTTTTCTCTATTATAGTTGTGATAGGCCTTTTTGGTTTTATTCCAAAGATACTTATTACTGAAGGTACTAAGGAAATCAAAATTAGCGAGACATTGCCTCTGTGCTTTTTGGGCTGCTACACTGGTAGGGGAGACTTTAGATGCCCCGGGACAGATCAGTAATAGATGGGAGTACAAGGTACAGAGGAGCATACGTGTGTGGGTGGTGGGGGTTGCAGGGGTGGTACAGGGACGGGTAAGAGGAAGAGACAGACAGTCCAGAGGCAGACAGGACATGGCTGTGTCTATCTGCCGAAGAAAGGGGCAGGGGGACTGCGTGTACTAGCCCGTGCATCATGCATGTAGATATGCCAGTGTCCAAGCATATACCATCCAGGAAAAGTACCTAAGCTCTGGGGCAGAAGTTGGGCATTCTTGGGTACATTAGAAATACTGTGTATAATGACATGCTTGGCCCCACCATCATCACTGACCTGTGCCAGGAGGGGCATCCGACCTTTGGGAGCGCCTGGACACCCTGTGGGGATGCTGGAGGCAGTGGCTGCTGCCCTTCCTCTCTTGGCACCTCTCCCCAAGCAGGTTCCAAGCTACTTCCCGGGGGGACAGTCCAAGCTGCTGGCTTGGTGTCTGAGAGCCAGAGTTGTGTGGGGCTTTGGCGAGGTCACACGCAGCAGCCGTGAAGGGAGCAGAGTATGCTGTTGGACGGGTTTAGCACCGGCTGACGCCTGCTTGGGTCTGCGAAGTCCACGGCAGATGGGGTGGCTGGGTGAGAGGCAGTGTGCATGTTCCCCTGGATTTAGAAATGATCCTGGATTTCCTGCAGCTGTAAGACCTAGCTGCACACATGTGCGTATAGCATCTTCCGAGAGTTAACGTGTACAAACCACTTATTTTCCAAATGAGGGTGAGGAACGCACAGGGGCAAGACTTGCCTGACCTGGATTATTTGATGGTTTTTAATAAACAGGTTGCCTCGTTAGCATTGGTTAGGTTTTATGATTTGAAGCATTGCTATGAACAGTCATTATTTGTGGTCTCCTGTTCATTTTTCTTGGTTAAGTTCCTAGATTCAAAGCACAATAAACGTATAAATCTCGAAGTCATGGGTACCCAGTAAACAGGGAGAGTTTGAGAATGTGGTGGTCCGTCAGAGAGTCTGCACTCTTCTGCCGTTCGGCGGGTGCTGAGGGAGTGAGCGTGTCTGGCAGTTCACCCTGGAGAAGACAGGAGCTGGTGGTCACGTTTCAGACAGAGCAGACAGCTGTGGTTAGGGTCAGCCCCCTCGGGCACACATTTTAAATGGGTGCCAAAAGATCCAGGGTGATCCTGATAAGATGTGGCCTTATGCCGTGTTTTCCTCCGAGCTGTCGAGAGTTCTCTGCAGACATGACCTCATCACATAACATAGCTGTGAAGTCGGGAGGTTGAAGCATTACCTTCCGTCTACAGGTGAGGCATCGCTGTGTTCACTTCTGCACTTCTCTCAGCGGCCCCACCGGATTTGACACACTTGCCATTTCTATCCGTCCAAGCTCTGCTTTCAGAACACAGCTCCGTTCTTAACTACTGTTTCTCCCTCTGCCTCATAAATGCCTCTCCATGTTCTCCCCACCCCCTGCCCCCCCACGCCCTGCGTCCTGCAACTACCATGTCCCCACCCACCCATCTCAGGCCATCAGTGCCTGCCCCCTGCCCCACCCCCCATCATCTTGTCGTGTCTCTTGGTGTCACCAAGAATATAGACACAGGTTAGCAGCCAGTGTGCTTTGTCCTGCCATGAAGCGGGGATATGGCCAGGAAAGGAAAACTGGATTTCAGTATTACATAATCAGAGGGATATTAGGCGCTGAAGTTGTTCCAATTGCTGCATTAGGTGGGTGGATACAGCCACAAGTGAGGTGGAATTCAGGCCCCACCAGGTTCTCCCAGTCCCAGAGAAGGACACATGGACAGACAGATTGGTCTGATGAAGGTCATCGGTAGGTGATGCCCTGTCCCAGGGCTGGCAGGAGCATAGTGGTCAGCTCTGAGTTAGCCTGGAAAAGCACTTGGTTGGGAAGCCAGGGAGATCGGTTCCTTCTCAGTGTCTGGTGGGATGAGTTCTGATTCTCCAGAGTGGCCCTTGGCCAGCACAGCCACTGTCTTTCTGCCCGGAACAACCCTGAGCTTCCTGCTCGTCATCCTGGGATCTTCCTGCACCCTCACTCCTGTTCTCCTGTCTGAGCCACGGGATCTCCTTTGCATTACTTTCCTACCCCTTATGCCTTTGGACCCCCTCTTGTCACCACCCTTTCTGCCTTTTGTTGCTCCTCCCTGCTTGCCTGCCCCTCCACCTTCACAGTGCTCTGTGTTCCCTCCCACAAATTCCCCATTTGCTGCCTCAGCCTGTTCCATCATTGTCTCGAGGAGGCCAGCCTCTGCCGTCCTTCCTGTTCGCCCACAGCTCTACTAAGCCAACCAACAGGCACTTTGTCCCTTCCTGTCTCCCATCCGCTCTGGCCTGTGTGATCTCTCTGACCTCGGAATGCCTCCAGCTCTGCTTATCATCTCTCCACCCCAAACTGATCTTCTCATTGCCCCATGTTCCCGATTGGAAAGCCTCTGTAACTGGTACAGTCTGGCCCCAGCCTTAGCTCCCTCTCTGCTGTCTCTCATGTCCCTGTTTGCTGCCTGCCACTCAGCCCATCCTCTGTCCCCCTGGCCTCTGCTCTGGCTGTTCCCCCTGCCAAGAATACCCCCTGGACTCTCCATCTACCCAAATTCTGTGGGTCCTTGGGGAGCTAGCTCTGCCTCCATCTCTTCCACCAACAGTGTCTGGTGTCCTTCCCCCCCAGCAGGAGGAATCCGTCTCCTCTGACCCTTGTCCTTCATCCCTGACCTTTGTCCTCTGTGCGTCCTGTGGTGGTCCCCAGCTTATTTCTCTTGTTCATCCCACAGGCAGTTTTAGGGGGGTTGTCCTATGCTGGGCACTTCTCCGAGGGCTCCTTTAGGGCCTGGCTTCTCTTTCTCCCACTAGACCAGGAGCCCAAGTGCAAGTTCCCAGCTACCATAGCCAGCTCAGGACATTCAGCAAGCTCTTTATAAATGACTCTGGTGACCCTCCCCTCCTCCTCTTTCTCCAAGTTAGCCTGGGGGTCAGAGGAGGTTAAAGCCAAGGTTTCTGACTTCAGCCATTCTTCACATTAAACTGTTCTAGTTTTAGGTTTGCCCACAAAACGGAATCAGTCCAATCACAGAAGTCTTCTAAGGAGAAGCAGAACTTAAGATTCTTTCAGGTCCACCATCAAAATTCCAGTGTGTTTGTGACGTATCCTAAGTAGCCTACGGTTTAGTGTGTGGGAGCTTTTGTCACAAGGCCCCTGAGGACATGGAGCCAGTTGTGCTCATTCTGAGACTTGTCTGCGGCACGTTGCAGGACCCCAGCAGGCACAGAGGGGCAGATGTCACAACAGTCCTGAGCATGGTGGCAACGCAAGTCCTCGCGTGGCTTTGTTTTAAGATGACAGACATTGACACCACCCACTGAAGCAGCCTTGTGCTTTCCTCCCAGGAGATGGCAGGCAGGGCTCTGAAGCAGACCGGCAGCCGGAGCATTGAAGCCGCTCTGGAGTACATCAGCAAGATGGGCTACCTGGACCCGAGGAACGAGCAGATTGTGCGAGTCATTAAGCAGACCTCGCCAGGTGAGCTCAGACCTGCAGCACTGTGGGGGATTAAAAAACATAACTCCACTTACAGGAAGGGAGGTCCAGTATGGCCCCAGCCAGCACATTATCTCTTGGCCCTTTGCCTCACTGCACTTAGTGGTGAGCTGGGCCTGCCTTGCTCTGCCTTCGGGCCCTGTGAGGGGAGGCAGCAGGTGGCCATTCACAGGACTTACCTGGGTCCTGAAATAGCCTGCGGTACTTCCAGTGGCGGGGGGTGGGGGTTGCTTGTATACATGCTTTGTTCTGGGAAGATTAAAAAACCGACTGGATATTAAAGTTAGGCAACACAGCAGAGTGAGATCTAAAATGTTCTTTCTATTTTCTGTTAGGCTTATGAGGGAGTCTTTGAAAAGGGAGGTTTATTTCATTGATCTAAGAACACACCTTTGCTCACACTCTTGCCTCAGAGCAGGCTGGCAGGCAGCTCTCCGGACTGGCAGCCGTGGCAATGGCACTAGGACAGCCCCCACAGTGTCCCCTGGGAAGGGCCAGACACACCAGCACCACATGCTCTGCCTCACTGGATCTCAGTGAATGTTTCTGGAGCAGATGAGAAGTTTTGGGTGGCTGAGGTCCATGGGAGTGATAAGGGATTTTTGGATATTTAGCAAAAAAAGTTTTCCTTATTTTGAAGATCTTTGATAAAACCCAATTCATCTGTTGAGTGGGAAGTTGTATCTTTTTTGTTAAGAGAACACAGACTCTTGTTTTCTTGTTGATAGAAGGTCCTTGAATGATTGCCTGCTGGCTCTCCAAATCAAGATTCTTAGAGTCCCAGGGTCTGTCTTGGAGCACAGCTCCAAGGGGAAATGCAGGCCCATGTCTGTAATGATTTTCTTCTGCATTTACCTTTGACATGTATTTGCTGATGCATCTTCTTAGCCCAGGAAAAGTAATTGTTTGGCTGTGCTTCTGCCCTAGATGATGTCTGTAGAGATTCTCGGCTCTGCCAGGTGTCCCCCTGAGGGACCTTTGATGGGTGGGGCAGAGCCTTTGACCTAGAAGGTCATCTGGATCTGCCCACAGCAGAGTTTAGCCTCTGTCGGAGGGCCTTCCAGAGGGCCTGGGGTCATTGCAGAGCCTGTACAGCTGTGTTGACCCCAAGGACACGGCCAGTGCGAGGGTCCAGCCTGAAAGAGCCAGAGCCAATGGAGCAGGTTCCCCTCTAATACCATGTCCCCATTCTTTCCTCTGCAGGAAAGGGCATCACACCAGCCCCTGTGCCACGGAGGCCAAGCTTTGAAGGAACAGGCGAGCCTTTCCCACCCTACCATCAGATGAGTGGGGCAGCCTACGAGGGCAGCAGCACGCTGGAGGAGGTACCTCGTCAGTATATGGACTTTCTTTTCGCCGGAAGCACTCACAGCGTGCCTGGTGGCCATCAGCACCAGCCCAAAGGCTATGCCGCAAACATGGAGGCTGCAGGGATGAACTTCCCAGTGGCCGGCCCCGGGGCCCAACCCCTCCCACTGCAAGGCCCCCACTACAGGCCACACATACTGGTACCTGGGGAGCCGCTGGGCTATGGCATCCAGCGTAGCCCCTCCTTCCAAAACAAGGAGGCAGGAGCATACGCAAACCTTGCTACCAAGGGTCCAGCCGTGCAGCCGGGGGCCGGCCTTGCGTTTCCACCCACGGGAGCGGCCACAGGGCTGTACATGCCCCACCCGCACCACAAACAGGCCCACCAAATGCACATGATGGGCTCCCGGGGTCAGGTGTTCACAAGCGACAGCCCCCCGCAGAGTCTGATCACACCCTCCAGAAACAGCCTCAACGTGGACCTTTATGACCTGAGCAGCCCTCCTGTCCAGCAGTGGCAGTCCTCTACCCTGTCCCGCCGCGACTCTCTTCAGAAGCCGGGCCTGGAGGCACCCCCCCGCCAGCACGTGGCATTCCTGCCCGAAGGCCCCATCCCCAGCAGAACCAACTCCTTCAACAACCACCAGCAGCCAGTGGCTGTGCCCATCCGGGCAGGAGTGCCCAGCAAGACGGAGCCTTCCATGCCCTCCCCCAACACCATCACGGCTGTGACGGCTGCCCACATCCTGCACCCAGTGAAGAGTGTGAGGGTGATGCGGCCCGAGCCCCAGACAGCTGTGGGGCCCTCCCACCCGGCCTGGGTGCCAGCGCCCACCCCCGGGGTGGAGAGTCTGGACTCCAAGGATGAGCACCCTTTGCCCTTGGGGGGCGCCAATGCATACCCGCTGGACGTTGACTATGGCAGCCCAGACCTGAGGTGCCCGCCCCCACCGTACCCCAAGCATTTGCTGCTCCGGAGTAAGTCAGAGCAGTATGACATGGACAGCCTGTGTGTGGGCATGGAGCAGAGCCTCCGAGGCAGCCAGGCTGCCGAGCCTGCCGAGAGGAGTGACAAGAGCCACAAAAATGCCAAAGGGGAGAAAGTGGGGAAGGATAAAAAGCAGATTCAGACTTCTCCTGTTCCCGTTCGGAAAAACAGCAGAGATGAAGAGAAGAGGGAATCTCGCATCAAGAGCTACTCGCCATATGCGTTTAAGTTCTTCATGGAGCAGCACGTGGAAAATGTCATAAAAACCTACCAGCAGAAGGTCAACCGGAGGTTGCAGCTGGAACAGGAAATGGCGAAAGTAATTTCTAATTATGTTCTTATCGTTTGGCTCTGGCTCTTTCCTAAATTGGTAGTGGGAATTACAGCAGAATTCCTTTTTTGTTTCTGCTTTATGCATCTTTATTACAAATGATCTCACAGGGCAATGATATGGTTACAGGGTGAACACCTTGGAGAAATGACACATATTTCAGGCTCCCTTGCCCATTCACTCTGACTCTGCAGGGGAGCAGTGAACACTGAGTGTGATGTAGCCAACAGTCAGATTACCAGATCGATTTTTATGGTGTGTACTTATTCCTTAACAAAATTTGTTAGTAACTGGTATTTAAACATTTTGAAAGAGGAGAAACAAAGTTTGAGGTTCTACAAATTGAAATTGTGGGATTTATAAGGGAAAATATATCTGATAATTATATATCCTTTAATTAGCAAATAATATATATTTTTGAAAGATTTTATTTATTTATTTATTTGAGAGAGAGACATAAAGAGCACCAGGGGGAGGGGCAGAGGCTAGAGGGAGAGGGACATCCCAGTACCCTGGGATCATGACCTGAGCCGAAATCAGATGCTTAACTGATTGAGCCGTCCAGGTGCCCCAGTAAATAATATTTTAAATGTACCTTAATTGACACCAATCTGCTAGAGAAGGTGGTTAATGAAATGATCTAAATTAAAATGTTACAGTAGGGGCGCCTGGGTGGCTCAGTGGGTTAAAGCCTCTGCTTTTGGCTCAGGTCATGATCCCAGGGTCCTGGGATTGAGCCCCATGTCGGGCTCTCTGCTCAGCAGGTATCCTGCTTCCACCTCTCTCTCTCTGCCTGCCTCTCTGCCTACTTGTGATCTCTGTCTGTCAAATAAATAAAATAATTTTTTAAAAAATAAATAAAATGTTACAGTAAATTTAAATCATACAAAGCCAGTCATTCCAAATTCTAAAAATCAAATCTGTGTCCTTACTTTCTACTCTTCCATTTTCATTGACTTTTCCTTGTTCCCATTTTCCTTAAGCTATTAAATTATTAGATTGCTCTTAGAGTTCTAGGAACTTTGTGGTCCGTTTTTTTTTTTTTTTTTTTTTTTGCAGATTTTTATTTATAGAATTTTCCTTTGGAGCCTAAAATCACCCGTTTTGTCTTCCTTTTAGATTCCAGACTTGTGTCTACATAAGCATATAAAGAACAGAGCCAGTTGTTGTCTTGCTTGTAGTATACCGGACCCATTCAGTGTTCTTGTTTCTATAAATTAAGTTAGGACCCTTGTATCTCCTGTCCCATCTGTTTCCTCCCACGGACTCCTCTAACTTGACTTCCTTGTTTTCCTTCCCCACAGGCTGGACTCTGTGAAGCTGAGCAAGAACAGATGAGGAAGATCCTCTACCAGAAGGAGTCTAATTACAACAGGCTGAAGAGGGCCAAAATGGACAAGTCCATGTTCGTGAAAATCAAAACCCTGGGGATCGGTGCCTTTGGAGAAGTATGCCTTGCTTGTAAGGTGGACACTCATGCCCTGTATGCCATGAAGACCCTGAGGAAGAAGGATGTCCTGAACCGAAATCAGGTGGCTCATGTCAAGGCTGAGAGGGACATCCTGGCCGAGGCGGACAATGAGTGGGTGGTCAAACTCTACTACTCCTTCCAAGACAAGGACAGCCTGTACTTTGTGATGGACTATATCCCAGGGGGAGACATGATGAGCCTGCTGATCCGGATGGAGGTCTTCCCTGAGCACCTGGCCCGCTTCTACATCGCCGAGTTGACTCTGGCCATTGAGAGTGTCCACAAGATGGGCTTTATCCACCGAGACATTAAGCCAGACAACATTTTGATAGATCTTGATGGCCACATCAAACTGACAGATTTTGGCCTCTGCACTGGGTTCAGGTGGACTCACAATTCCAAATACTACCAGAAAGGTATTGTCTTAGACGTGCCACATCCACCTTCTACCTCTAGACATAACTAAACCATCTAAGGCAACTCTTTCCCATCTGGGTGGTTCCTGATCATTTGAAATTATCTGTTTTCCGTTATTTTATAATTTGTCATGACATCCTTTTCTCCCTGAAGCAGTAGTATGATATGTGAAAAAAAGAAGTTTTTTAAATGAATGGATTCAAATTTTACTATAGTATTTTTAGGACAATAGGCTATGGGGTGTCATGGGACCTTTGTGGGAACCATCAATATGCCCTTATAAAATGAGCCTTAAAAAATTAAATCTCACAACCTCCTAAGAGTCCTCTCTTCTAGTTAATATGACTCTCTCTATAGGTATCTGTAAGTACAGATATAGGTTAACTCCATCTTCTATAGTTCTGCTGGCCATTAGCTTACTTATGACTCAGTTTCTTGAGATAGTTATTTTAATACCATGGCTCAGTCATCTATTTTTTTTTTAGTAAGATTTTTTTTTAAGTAATCTTTACACGTAACGGGCTTGAACTCACAACCCCGAGATCAAGAGTTGCATGCTTTATCAATTGAGCCTCATGCATTTATTTTTTAATTCAAAACTAATCCTAAATCATTTCATCTTTCCCATTTTCTGGCATTAAAGCCACTTTTGTTTATATTTTTTAAATCGTCTCATGCTTTTCCATGCTCATCTTAAAACATGTCTTGTCAGACAGGTAGTAGACTTTGGCCAGAGTGCTATGTCTGTTATTCCCATAGTTACCTGAGCTTTTCTCCTGGCACATCACGCTGTCACCCTGCACAGCACCCAGCTCCTCTCATTGCCTCATCCATCTTTCTTAGTGTTTGTTACCTCTTGACTTGAAACTCACACCCAGGAATCATGGACCACCCCCGGAGAGCAGCTGGGGAGGATCCTTTCTTGTAGTATGTCTGGATCTGAACTGAATTACTTTCCCCCTTGGAAGTTGTGGATTTGTTGCATCATTGAATAGTGGAAATTCACTTTGTTTTTTATTCTCTTCTTTCACTGCCCCTGATTTCTGGGTGAAAGGGAGCCACATCAGACAGGACAGCATGGAACCCAGCGACCTCTGGGATGACGTGTCTAATTGTCGATGTGGAGACAGGCTGAAGACTCTGGAGCAGAGAGCCAGGAAGCAGCACCAGAGGTGTCTGGCGCACTCCCTGGTTGGGACCCCAAATTACATTGCGCCGGAAGTGCTCCTCCGAAAAGGTTTGTGCTTCCGGCCACAGGCAACTGCCCAACTGGCAGCCATCTTGACTTCAAACCTGTGGAACCAGATGACCTCTGAGTCTCTCCAGCTCCAGCTTTCCAAGGCTGAATGTTCTCATTGTATTTTTGTACTCGTGGAAGCCTGAGAGGAAATTATTTCCCTCACAGGCCTCCAGCGTGTCTCACATCTGTTTTGCAGCTGCTGTGGCTTCTGGGGTGAAAGAGGACACAAACCATTAGACCTGCCTCACTAGCTTTGGCTGGGATAGATTTGGTGTAGGGTGTGGGCTTTCTGTCTAGAACCCAAGAGAATCTCCACAACTGGTTCTGACAGAAACAACTCTGAGGGCACAGGGACACTATTCAGTCTGCCTGAACCATACATGCCCAGGTTCCTAGCTGCTTATAGCCTATCCAGTTGGTTAGGAAGTATGACAGAACGCTAGTTTTGTTTTCCTCCCTTTCTCCCCTGTTAGTCCAGAAGTGCTGGCAGGTGAGTTTTGGGGTCAGTGATATGCGTGAAATTACAAGCATTCAGTAAAATTGATCTGTGTGGATGTTCTATCAAATACTCATTTGACTGAGTACAAGAGGAACCTTTCAGTGATAGCTATGGGGCTCGTAGTGACAGTGCAGTAAATCCAAAGGCTGGTGGTCTGTCTTTTCACATGTGTTGTTTCGAGTCTTTGAAGTCTGTTCAAGTCAGTTTTCTTTGTTAGCTGTGGAAATCCAAGGCAAATCACTTAACCACTCAGAGCCACAGGCATAACAGTAACTACCTTGAGAGGTGGTTGTGAATACCGGCCTTGCTGCCCTGGAAAGGTATAGTTCTCTCCTTCCTCTCCCAGTGGGACGTGGGAGGTGTCTCTGGCACCCTGACACATGCCGCAGTCCAGGAAACGGGTTGGTGTTACCCTGCCGCCTCCAGTGCCACACCAGGGCAGGAGGAGATGGGATGGGTGGAGAACAGAGTTAGCAAACACTGCCGGCAGGTCTTAAGGTCCAGTTCAGGCTTGGCAAGGATCAGGTGACATCAGGACTAGAGCATGGCTGGGACTGGGATACAGAGCTCTGAAGGAAAAGTGGGAGAAAATAAAAGAAAAATGGACCTGTTCTGCTGCCTTGATGAGGCCAGCCCCGCCTGCCCAAGCTGCAGAGTGCCCCACCTCAGCTACTGTGTCTTGGGAGCTCGGTGAGGAAGGGGCTGGCTCCGTGAGTGTGTCACATTGTGTCTTAGGAGACAGTTGTTTCCGTTGCCAAAGGGCCCCCTTTCCCTCTTCTGCTCCATATTCCTCAGCTTCTTCCAAAATCAGCTTAGCAAGCCTCCCCAGGAAGCCCTTGAGGCTGGCAGGTGTAGCACTTGCTGTTTTTCAGTTAGTCCTATTTTAATTGATGTCTTTGTGCATTATTTAAGGACTTAAAATCCTGATTAGTAGTGTTGCTAATAACAACAATAGGCTTTTAAAATTAGAAAGTTCTATTACGAAAGCATCCTGTGTTTATCACAGACTAATGGTAGAAGAGAAGAGAATACATGAAGACTGGCACCATCCCGACAGGTGTCCCATCCAGCCTTCTATTCTGAGCCACACGTGCAAGGAAGTGCATTTTGTGTAGGTTGGTTTTCTTTTACATAACATGTATGCTGCTTGAACATGCTTTCCCCCTTAACAGTCAGTTAGCATTTGAGGATTTCACAAAATCCTTCTCTGAGAAGAATACATGCCTGTGTTGGAATTGAGTGAGACTCTGTTTTTCAGGATACACTCAACTCTGTGACTGGTGGAGTGTTGGTGTGATTCTCTTTGAGATGCTGGTGGGGCAGCCGCCCTTTTTGGCCCCTACTCCCACAGAAACCCAACTGAAGGTAGGAACTAATGAGACTATGCATCCGCTTGCTGCAAACACACGTGGTTTTCTGATGAACCCATGAATCTCCAGTCAGCATTTGACCTTTCATTCTGAATAGTGTTGGATTGTCAGTTGTGTATTTTAAAGTATTATAATTATTATTACCTGTATAAAAATTTTTATTTTACTAATGCCACAAAGTTAGACCTGTGTTTTGATACATAGGTGTATCTGAAGTTTTACTTGAACGAGTGGCCACCCACCATCTTGAAGCATGAACAGTGAGATGCTGTAAAGGTGCACTGTACATCCATTCTCTACTGCCACCCATGCCTACCTTGCAAAAAACACTGAAAACTCCATGATATAACTAGACCTAAAGAAACCAGTTATTTCTTTGGTTGTTATACTGCATTATATGCTATATTACCGTTTGCAGATTATCAGCTGTGTGGTTGGGCTAGTTTTACATATTTCTAATATCAGTTGGAAAGAATATTTACTCTGTCAATCATTTAATACTAAATAACTAGTTTTAGAATGATAGAATGATAGCCATTTTCTGAAATAAATGATTTGATTACTTAAGGATTGAACAGAGAAGCTGATGAAATCTTTGAGACTTCCTTTAACAGTGCACTTAACCAATATAGGTATTTACTAACAGTTCTATGAAGTATCCATATGTCCCAGAATCTATGTTAGGCCTTAAATTAATAATCCCTTACTTAGAAAAACCCTAAATGAAGGCTTAGTTTTCACTCAGGTAATAATAAAAATGCAATTTGACATTATCTGTATCCTAATTGAATTGCTGAACTGTTCACTAATTTGCCTGCATGATAATAACCCAATGTTTTTATTGTGATAAAATTTGACATTTTAACCATTTTTAATTTTACAGTTCATTGGCATTGAGTGCATTCACAGTGTTGTACAACTGTAACCATTACCTGTTTTTAGATATTTTTATCATCCCAAACAGAAACTGTACCCATTAAACAATAACTCCCCTTCCTCCTTCCGCCAGACTCTATAATCTCTCTTCTACTTTCTGTGTCTGTGAAGTTGCCTAGTCTAGGTGCCTCATGAAAGTGTAATAATCATATTTGTCTTTTCATGACTGGCTAAATTTGACTTACCATAATGTCTTTGGGGCCCATCCATGCTGTAGCACATATCAGAATTTCCTTTCTTTATAAGGCTGAAGAATATTCCGGTGTATGTGTACAGCACATTTATCTATCCATCATGTGGTGATGGGTCACTTGGGCTTGTTCTACATTTTGGTGATTGAATAATGCTGCTGTCAACATGAGTACATATACAAGTATTGCTTTCTTTTTGGGGGTGATATACCCAGAAGTGAGATGGGCCAGATCATGTGGTCATTCTGTGTTTAACCTTTTGAGGAACCACCAAACTGTTGGCTGCAGTGGCTGCATGATTTTACATTCCCATCTTCCATGCATGAGGGTCCAGTTTCTTCACATGCTCATCAACACTTACTTTACTTGTTTTTTTAATCATAGTCATCCTAGTGGGTGTGAGGTGGTATCTCATTTTGGTTTTGATTTGTATTTCCCTGATGATAGTGAGTGAGCCTCTCTTCGTGTGCTTATTGGACATTTGCACATGTTTGGAGAATGTCTGTTCAAGTCTTTAGCTCTTTTTTAATCAGGTTGTTGTTATTGTTGAATTGTAGGAGATCTTTATATATTCTGGACATTAATCCCCAATCAGATATATGCTTTGCAAATATATTCTCTCATTCTGGGGGTTACCTTTTCACTCTGTTTATAGTGTCCTTTGGTGCACAAAAGTTTTTAATTTTGATAAAGTCCATTTTATGTATTTTTTGTTTTATTGCCTGTGCTTTTGGTATCATATCCAAGAAATTGTTGCCAAATCCAATGTCATGAAGACTTTCCCCTATGTTTTCTTCTTTGACTTTTATAATTTTAGCTTTATTAAAACAACTACTCAAGTTCAAACCAGCCCTCCCACCCATACACCCACCTATCTCCATGCCTTACCAATGCCCTGTCACCCCTCCCTGTAGCCTGATAATTTGGCCTTGCTTTATCCTGATTCTAAGTATAAATAATAGAGACGTCCATTAGGTTTTCTCTTCATAGTAGATGAACTTCATGACAAATGTATTTACTAAACATCCTGATGGCTGGTCTGTGCAGTTGACCGTCACAAGCATGAGGCCAAGACCATAGGTTCTGTCACCTTTATTCTCCTATGTGAGGTTGTCTTTTTTTTTTTTTTTTAAACAAAATCCCAGTGGACCATCTCTTGGCCATAATAAGTACTGAATGCAAACCATGATGGTTCAATAGAAATCTCTTGCATAAGCTAAAGAAATGACTCCAGTGATCGGCCTCTTCATTTTTATGGAAATCACAAAATTCTTTTGCTTAACTGTATCTTTTTTTTTTCCAGAATTTTTTTCTTTTTATTACTCTTTCATTACTATTTTTTTTTTAATTTTCAGCATAACAGTATTCCTTGTTTTTGCACCACACCCAGTGCTCCATGCAATCTGTGCCCTCTCTAATACCCACCACCTGGTTCCCCCAACCTCCCACCCCCTGCCGCTTCAAACCCCTCAGATTGTTTTTCAGAGTCCATAGTCTCTCATGGTTCACCTCCCCTTCCAATTTCCCTCAACTCCCTTCTCCTCTCTAATTCCCCTTGTCCTCCATGCTATTTGTTATGCTCCACAAATAAGTGAAACCATATGATAATTGACTCTCTCTGCTTGACTTACTTCACTCAGCATAATCTCTTCCAGTCCCGTCCATGTTGCTACAAAAGTTGGGTATTCATCCTTTCTGATGGAGGCATAATACTCCATAGTGTATATGGACCACATCTTCCTTATCCATTCGTCCGTTGGAGGGCATCTTGGTTCTTTCCACAGTTTGGCGACCGTGGCCATTGCTGCTATAAACATTGGGGTACAGATGGCCCTTCTTTTCACTACATCTGTATCTTTGGGGTAACAACCAAGTAGTGCAATTGCAGGGTCATAAGGAAGCTCTATTTTTAATTTCTTGAGGAATCTCCACACTGTTCTCCAAAGTGACTGCACCAACTTGCATTCCCACCAACAGTGTAAGAGGGTTCCCCTTTCTCCACATCCCCTCCAATACATGTTGTTTCCTGTCTTGCTAATTTTGGCCATTCTAACTGGTGTAAAGTGATATCTCAATGTGGTTTTAATTTGAATCTGTATTTCTGTTAAAAGAAAGTCCGTCTATTATGGTCTGTTTGGCTTACGCACCCCCCACCTCAGGCTGTGAGCCTGCTACTTACCCATGTTGGCCTTTGATAGCTGCTCAGCTTTGCACCTGCTGCTCCTCGATCTATTCTAAATATCCTCCCATCGTCAAAGTCCAATTAGTTAAAAGCCATGTCATCACATACTATCTCAGAACTGCCCTAAATGAAACTTAAAATGTGAAAAGAAAGGAAAACTTTAGTTTTGTTGTCTCTTCAGGTCATAAACTGGGAGAACACGCTCCACATTCCAGCCCAGGTCAAGCTGAGCCCCGAGGCCCGGGACCTCATCACCAAACTGTGCTGCGCAGCTGACCACCGGCTGGGGAGGAATGGGGCTGACGACCTGAAGACCCATCCATTCTTCGGGGCCATTGATTTCTCGAGTGACATCCGGAAGCAGCCAGCCCCCTATGTCCCCAAGATCAGCCACCCTATGGACACCTCAAATTTTGACCCTGTAGATGAAGAAAGCCCTTGGAACGATGCTAGTGAAGATAGCACGAAGGCCTGGGACACACTCACCTCTCCAAATAACAAACACCCTGAGCATGCATTTTATGAGTTCACTTTCCGAAGGTTCTTTGATGACAATGGCTATCCCTTTAGGTGCCCAAAGCCTTCAGGAGCAGATGCTTCACAGGCTGAGGACTCTGATTTGGAAAATTCTGATATGGTGGATCAGACTGAAGGTTGCCAGCCAGTGTACGTATAGACAGTGACTTGGAGTCCCTGCCACTCTGCTTCTTCAGAGGTCCAGGGGGCCCAGAGCTGGTTTCTTAACAGGCCTGATGGAGAGTCGAGGTCAGCTTTGTTCAAGTTAGTCCATTGGTTACTTCACTTGAAGTTCTGGTCTTCATCAAAAAACCCCAAAACAAACAAAAAAGCTTTTTTATAAAGGACTCAAGTCTAGCAGATTCTGGTTGATGGGGGTGGGGGACAAGTGTCAACATTGCTTTGAATTGAAATTGGCTTTTGAGGACCTTCACTGCATTAAAACAATATTTTTAAAAATTTAGTACAGTTTAGAAAGAGCACTTATTTTGTTTATAGCCATTTTTCTTACTAAATTATAGGGATTAACTTTGACAAATCATGCTGCTGTTATTTTCTACATTTGTATTTTTTCCATAGCACTTATTCACATTTAGGAAAAGACATACAAACTGAAGAACATGTGATAAAAAATCTCTGTGCAATAATGTATTAAAAAAAAAAGGTAACACTGTTCTGATATTACTGATACCATTTTATTCACACAGTGGTTTTTGTTTTATATTTTTTCCCACATTTCAAAATTGTGATATAATGTTAAAAGCTGCTTTTTTTTTTTTCTTTTTTTGCTTTTTGCATATGATAGTATACTAGGAAGTATGAGCAAGGTGATTATGTGGGTGTGATTTCAGATGTCTGGTGTGTAGAGAGTACTGCATGAGCAAGGTTTTTCTATTATAAAATTACCATATCTTGCCATTCACAGCAGGTTCTGTGAATATGTTTTTACTGAGTATCTTTAAATGAGATGTTCTAGACAGTTTGCTGATAACGTATCGTGTGGGTGACTTCTTTGCTATGATTGTATCCCTTATTGTTTTGTCAAAGAAATGCAGATGTGTAACTGAGAAGTGATTTTTGTGTGTGCGTCTTGGGTATGATTGGATTCTTTTGGGGGTAAACTTAAATATATGTCATATACTAAACTTATATACTTCAAAAGGGATTAATTTAGCTATGCCCCAAAATATTAAGTTAATCATCGAACTCTCTCCATTTCGCTAGTCAGTATACTCTCCTTGGCATAGCTGATATGTGGAACCCTGTGGCCACGGCCCGGCTGCCAGCACACTGCCCGCAATGAACAGTTTGTGTGATGTCATTCCTCCTGTCATTGTAGACAAGGGAGGTGTTACGACCATGATGAAATTTAATTCTTTCACTTTTTTTTTTTGGTGTGCTTTGAAGTATCAATCTTAACTTGGTTTTAAAAATATACTTTTCTAATCTTTGTAAAACAGCAAGGATTATTCAAAGTGACATTGGAATAAAAAAATAATTAAGCCATACGTATTTTCTTAGAAGTGTAGGTGTATATATAACTACATAGATAAACACACAAAATATTCCTTATTTCAAATTAGTATGATTCCTATTTAAAGTGATTTATTTCTCAGAAAAAGTTCAATTCTTTTTTGCTTTTTAAAAATCTGATGCGTCATATTTTTCATTATGTTATTCCACATATTTTCCTTGAATTTTTTAGCATAATGTATCCATTATTTAGTATATATCTAGGCAACAACACTTACAAGTTTATCAATGTCTAAACTAAGAAAAAACAAAAAAAAAATTACTGTGTACTGGTTTACATTTGTATGAATGGCAAATTCTGAAGTCTGCTGTGCTTGTATCGTGACTGTCAGTATTTTCGCTATTTTATAGTAACGCCCTGTTATTTACAGCGCTCTGACATACTTTCATGTGGTAGGTTCTTTCTCAGGAACTCAATTTAACTATTATTTATTGATATATCATTGCCTTTGAAAAGCTTCTACTGGCACAATTTATTATTAAAGTTTGAATCCAAATCCCTTGGTGTGATGTCATACTGGAATCTGTAATTTCTTGCTCTTATCAATGTGTTTCTCAGTGATCCATATGCAGCCAGGACTGCCAACTGCTGATGGAGGCACTGTCATGAGAGGGAGGGAGAAGAGCCTCCCCAGACAGGGTTCTGGCTCAGGAAGGGAAGGGTCGGGTGTGGGAAAAATGGGTTTTCAGGTTATACACAGAAAGTCCAGGTCAGGGTATGGTTCTGTGACCTATCTTATCTTCCATAAGACATTGACAAAATATACTTCACTAGGATCAGCAGGTGGATTAAGTGGGATATCAAATATGTATGGTGGGTGATAAAATAAATCCTGATCAGGAGTTGATTACCCTTTGTGAGACGCTTAAACTAAGAGGACTACGGTAACTCCCTGAACTTTGGTTTAAAATGGTTGATAGAATTTCAGAAAATATTATAGTTTGTGTTCTTTCTGTTAATCTTTTGAATAGTTATAATCGCATGGTTCAAAAATAATCAAAATGTGGACGCCTGGGTAGCTCAGTCGGTTAAGCGTTTGCCTTCCTCTCAGGTCATGATGCGGGTCCTGGGATCGAGCCTACATCAGGCTCCTTGTTCAGCGAAGAGCCTGCTTCTCCTGCCCCTCACACTGCTTATGCTCTGTCTCTCTCAAATAAAATCTTTTAGAAATAAATAAAATAAAATGGTTGGTGGAATTTCAGAAGATAGTTTATTTTCTTTCAGTTACTCTTTTGAGTAGTTATATATTTTCAAAACCAAAACACGTAAAAGGATATACAAGAAAATGTCTCCTACTCCTTTTTCTAGCCATTCAATTCACCTCTCACAGTTTATTGTGTGTCCTTAAAAAAATGAAACTTCATGCATACACAGCGCAAGAAAATGCATACATTTTACCTCTTTTACACAAATGGGAGAATGTTACGAATACTTTCTGCATCTGTTTTCTTCACTTGACAGTCTAAGTTATCACTCATCATGTTTTATTATACTATGTGGTATTTCATCATGAAGGTGTATTACAATCAATCAAGCAAAGTCCCATATCAACAGACATTTCAGTTTCTGATCTTTTTCTGTTATAAATAATACTGGAATAAATAACCTCTATAGCCATCATTTTGTGCATGTACAAGTACTTATATAGGGTAGTTTCCTAGAGGTGGAATTGATAGGTCAAAAGTTAAGTATATTTGTAATTTTTATTGCCAGATTGCCCAGCAGAGATCTTGGGAGAACCCTTCCATGGCTCTCTCCTATGCATTCTTGGGTATACCAAGAAGGCAAGGCCCTGACCACTTTTCACATGGACTGTTTCTCAGGTTAGGGTTTGTAGCGAGGAACCCTGAGTGGGGGAGTAATGTCTCCCTCTAAGACAAAAAAAAAAAAAAAAAAAAAAAAAAAGCTTGCTTATTGCTTGCTATAAAAGGGGTAGGTTCCTCAGGCTCAGTGTACCTCAGCAGAATCCCTCTGGGTCTCTTGTGCTTCCCCTGTGGGACTTGGAGGCAAGGAGATCTGTGCAAACACACCAGTGCTCATGCTGCTTAATGTTCTGTGAGTAATAAAGTCTTGTGTGTCTGATCCTGGAGTCCCTTGTCTTATTTCAGGATTCATGAAAGAGTGACAGGCTAACTTCTTAGCTTATAAGTAGGGTAAAATCAAATCTTAGACCTGATCACAGGTATTATGCCAATATATACCCCCAAGAGAAACATATGGGAGTATTCACTTACTGCTTTGCCAGCTGCAGAGTATATTATCAACCTTTTTGATCTTCGTCCATCGACTAAGTTAAAATGTGTGTGTATGTGTGTGTTGATGTACTTCTGACATTCCTCTCATTTTGAAAGAGGTTGAGCCTTTTTGTGTATGCTTAATATTCAAGTGCATATCCTTAAAAAGCAATGGTTCCAATTTTATGCATCATTTGAGTGTTGGTACTTAAGGGAATCCCAAAAGATTTCCATTCACTTCTTACTCCTGGTCTTCTCTTCCTGCTCGGCTCCAGTGAATTAACTGGGCTGAAGGCCAGATAACAGATTACTGAGAACAGACCCTTCAGTGTTTTGACAGATTCCATGGGAGGTGAATACTCCGCTCAGAATGTTGCAAGGACACAGCCAGATCGAACTTCAACATATCTGTGGTCATTGCTGGGTGTGACTGGAGTGTGTTGAGGGAAAAAATACTACATTCTTTGGAAGTTTCCTCCTTCACACTTGGCATGTTATGTGTCCCTTGATAAATCTGAATGCAAATCTCAAAGAGAAAAACAGTAGCCAGCATGGCTGGCTTCCTCTGAACCTCCTATGGTCTGAACCATTATTCAGTTGCAAACAAAACAAAACTTTCTAAAGATTTTTATTTGTTTGCGAGAGAGAGAGAGAGAGAGAGAGAGCATAAGTGGGGAGGAGAGGCATAGGATGAGGGAGAAGCAGACTCCCTGGCTGAGCAGGGAGCCCGCTGTGGGACTGGATCCCAGGACCCTGGGATCATAACCTGAGCAGAGGGCAGATGCTTAACCAACTGAGCCACCCAGGTGCCCTCAGTTGCAAATTTTTTAAATGCAGTTTATCAAATTCATAATACTTCCTCCAGATTCTACTTGTGGACCAGCTTTAAAGTCCAGTACTTAATTAATATTTTATTTTCATTGGCAAAAATTCAACATAAAAGATCTTTGCTATTAAAGTGCATATTTGTAAGTACTACTATGCTGGCATTATTAATCATTAATTATATTATTTTCTATCAATAAAGAACTTTTCCTCGGCAAGTGAATTTTCCATTTCCAAAAGTGACAGCTTAGTGGACAAAATGTGCTTATTCACTGTAGAAAGGAAGAAACATTTTATTGTTATTGAACACTGGGATGAAATACATATGGCTCACTGTTAAGGGGAGAAAACTAGCTTGAATGGCAACTTTGTTTTTCTTTTGCAACTCACATCAGTGTTCTAATTTTTGTTTCCACCATCAAATATGCTTTAGAAAAATCAAGAGGGAAAGGGAATCCTACTGTGGATAATTTTGTGGATAATTTTGTGGATATTTTTGCTCACCATCTTCTTTCTTCCTGATATTGTTAGGATTTTTAACTTTTCCTATCTTTTTAGAAAATGTCCTTTACCCATTCTTTTAGGAAAGGTCAACAGGTGACAAATTCTGTTAGGTTTCCTGCATCTGAGAATGTCTTCCTCTCCCCTTTTCCCCTGAAAGATATTTTAGGTGTACTTACTTTGGGTATAATCTCATTTGGGTGTAGGATTCTAGATTGATAGCAGTTCTTTCAGCACTTGAGAAATATGCCCCTTCTGTCCAGCCTCCATGGTCTCTGATGAGAATCTATTATCATTCTATTTTTCCTCTACAGACAAAGTCATTGTCTTTCTCTGACTCCAAAATGTTCTTTAATTGCTTTCCAGAAGTTTAGTTATGTTGTGTGCTGGCTTGGATTTCTTTAGATTTACCCTGTTTGTGATTCACTCAGATTCTTGACTATGTAGGTTCACATCTCTTGCCAAATTTGAGAAGTTTTCAGCCATTATTTCATTGAGCGCTTTTTCATCCCTGCCCTGTTTCTCTTCTCTGTCCAGTACTCTGAAGATACAAGTATTACATCTTTTGTTATCCCTGAGACTCTGCTCATCTCTTCCCCACCTCTTCACCCATTTTCTCTGTGCTGCTCAGGCTGGGTAATTTCTGTTGTTCTTTTAGTTCACAGATTCTTTACTCTGTCCCCTCTCTTCTACTCTTGAGCCCATCCATGGAGCTTTGTATTTCAGTTATTGTATTTTGGGGACCACAAAATAACATTTGATTCTTTATATCTTCTGCTTCTTTGCTGAAGCTTTCTACCCATTTTTTTTTTTTTTTAAAGAACGCAATTGCTCTTTGAAGCATACATTGTGATTTAAAATCTTAGGTAAATCTAATACCTCAGCATTGTTGTCTATTGATTTCTTTCAAAGATCTTCCTGATTTTTGGTGTGATCCTCAGTTGTGAACCTGGACATTTTGCATTACATTCCGAGACTTTGGATCTTCTGTTTTAGGTGGCTGTCATGGGCATTGTTCCGGCAAGGAAAGAGGGATATAACTGCCTCATTATTGCCTGGTGCAGGCAGAAGTCAGCCTCTCAGCCTCTTTTTGATATGCAGGGACAGGGATGTTTCCTTGTTAACTGCTGAGCAGGGGTGATGTATCTGCTGTCCAAGTTGTGTCCACTGACATCTTATTGGGGTGGCCTCATTATCACTGAGAAGTCCTGACTCTGTGCAAAGCCTCCTCTGACACCATCCTAGTGATGGGGGGAGAGAGATGCCTCATTATTGTCAGGTATCGGACACCAAAGTCCAGGTTCCCCATATTTTTCACTTAGACTGCCAAGTTGGGAAAGGCATCACCAGCCAACGGGGATAAATATCCCAGCCTCCTACTTGGAGTTCTCTGAAATCACCCCAGCAGGAATGTTGAGGAGCCTCATTTCAGCCTTGCAAGAGTAGAATTGTAGGCTTCCACTTTGCCTTTGCTGGCATGGCAATTTAGGGTGAGCGTGTGGTGTCACAGTTTTCTCTGGCAGTTGGCTGGAGTAGAGAGCGATTATGGTCTAAAAGCTGTCTTGCTAGTCTACCCCACTAGCTAGAGAGAGCAGGCTTTTGTTGGGACTCTTTTTGCCTGTGCTTGTTGGCATTTCCAGGCTGCTGGCTTCTAGCTCCAAGTTTGGAACACTGAGGCAGAAAGAAAACCCAGAGAACTCACTACTATGTCATTCCTTGGAGACTGAGGTCCCTAGCTGCTTGGCTTCCACCTCTCTACCTTTCAGTGCTTTTTGTTTTATATGTAACGTCTAAGAGTTTTCGTTGTATTTAACAGGAGGAATAGGGAAAAATATGTATACTCCATCTGAAAGTGGAAGAGGGTTTCAATTTCAACTTCAGTTTTAACTAATTAAAACTCAAAATTCAGTTCCTCAGTCATACCAGCCTCATTTCACATGCTCAGTAGCTACACATGGTTAATGGCTACCATACTGGATAGCTCAGATCTGAGACAATAGGTTCTCTAGTTTTGCATTAATCCTTGCACTGACAAACATCTTGCTGAATTTTTTTTAAGATTTTATTTATTTCAGAGACAGAATGGAAACAGGGGGAGGGGCAGAGGGAGAAGGAGAGAATCTCAAGCAGATTCCACCCTGAGCACAGAGCCCCAATGCGGGGCTTGATCTTATGACCCTGAGATCATGGGCTGAGCTGAAATCAAGAGTTGGATGCCCAACTGACTGAGCCATGCAGGTACCCTCTTGCTGAATTTTAAGATAAGGATAAAGCTAGCCTTCATCTCTTATGCATCATTGGGCAATGGAGAGACCACACTCTCTCTCAAGGAGCAGAGTCAACTGAAGATCTACGGTGCATCCAAAACTACCTTTGGTTCAGCAGCATCATTGACTATTCCTGCCACACTGCTTTGACTACATGGTGTTTCCTAAAATCACCAGTTTCCTTTTCTTTAAGCTGGTGACTAATGTCTCCAAAAGGATAATGATAGCTTATAGCAATAAGTCAAGACTAGAAGACATGCAGCATGTCTACTACAGCAACCTCTCACTTGTCTTACCAGACGTCGCCAATCGATCAAGAAACCCCTTCCGGCTGAACCCAGACCTGGCCTCAAAACCCAACTCAGTGCTTGGAGAAGTTATTGATTGATCAAACCAGGCATCAAGATAATATCTTGTTAACAATCTTAACACGGCAATGCCAACTTCTTGAATTCCCCTCTTTCTCCTTTGATCCTATTACATCTTACCTCCTGTGAAAGCCTCAGTGCTCATTTATTCCTTCCACTGACCTCTAACTCTTACATCAATATGATCATAGATGCCCACATTTTCCCTGTCCATAAAAATGAGCTGGCTTCAGTGATGCCTCTGTCGCTTGTGTTTTTAAATTCTTGAAGCAGGGCCATATAAGAGAAAGAGTCCTGGGCAGGGAATCCAGTGCCTTGATTCTAAGCCCAGCTTTATATAACTTTGGGTAAGTTAGAACTTCTATCAGATTTATTAGTTACACAGGTCAGAGAGAATCTGGCTTTTAAGTTATTCTTAAGAATTAGTGACTTCTAAGGGTTGTCTCCAAGGCTGCTAGGGCAGGAGGGCCCTGCCCTTTGCTTCTCTCATATACTAGTTGTGCTTGTATTTTGCATAGGTTTTCCAAAACAAGCATTCTAACCAAAACAAGTTTTAAGACCACTGGTTTACATGATTGGTAAAGTGTTTTCTTTGTTGTTAAAAGCTAATTTTAAGGTTTATAAACATAATAAATGTATATAGTTTTGAAGAGACTTCAAAAAAAGAAGTCTGTGTCCATCTCTTACCATTGCCCGCTCCCCAAACACAACCAACTGTTATGTTTTTCTGTTATTTCTTCTAGTATTTCCTTTGTTGGTAATAAGCTTCTAATGATGTTTCTTGACTTATTTCAAATATTTTTTATCAATAGCATATTATGGTCATTCTCTTATAGTCCCCTTCCCAACCTCTGTTTCCTAACAGAGTTCTACCACAATATTTTGTTAAATCAATTGTCAGTGTAAATACTACTGAGACTATGCTATGTACTCTTTGAGCCAAATACTGTATTGTGATTATGTTTTTCTTTTTATATAATTTTTTTCCTCTTGGACTTAATTGCCTCACTTTTTCATTTGCTTTGTTTTCTTTGAGCCTGCAGGTGTTTTTGTCTGTTCATACATCCTTTCCTCCTCCCTCCCTGTCTTCCCCTCCCTCCCTCACTCCCTTCCTTCTGCCTGTCCTTCCCTCCTTGCCTTCCAATTGTTGCAGTGGATCTGTCAAATGCCAGACTGTTTTCCAGGAGCACAAATGCTTTGTCCACCTCCTCCCAGTCTGGACTGGCCACCCTCCAAACCTGACAAACAACTCATCTTGGGGAGGAATTCTCTTTGTCACTTTCTTGTGTTGGATCCCATTTTTGCCAAAAGCTGTATCTTCCTTTTCCTTGATTTATACCTAGAAAAAGTTTGGAGTCCTAGTTTGTCTGAAAATGTCCCTTTTCTACTTGATTGAAAATATGGGGAGGCATAAAATTCTAGGATGAACATTCACATGCATTTGGAAGGCATTAATCCTTTGTTTACCTGCTTCTAGTCTTACTGTCAGAAGTCTAATGCCATTCGGATTCTCACTCCTGTATAAGTGGCCTTTTATCCCCCTCTTTCTCTCCAAGCATTTAGGATCATCTCTGCATGCCCAGTGTTCTACATTTCATGATTATGTTCCTTGATATACATTGTTTTTCATGTATTATCCTGAAAACCGTGTAGCTTTCAACCTAGATTCTTGTACCCTTGAAAATTTCTGGGAAAATTTCTTGCATTGCTTTAAACTTTATTTGCTCTGTTCTCTAACTCCTATATGTTGGATCTCCTCAATTGCTCCTCCAGTTTTCTTAAGTTTATATACTAACATCCATGTCTTTTTTATTCCACTTTCTGGAAGATTTCATTGACTTTAGATTTCATATTAAACTCTTTGAGGGCTGGCAAGCAATATCTTTTTAATTCCCAAGAGCTCATTCTTATTCTCTAAACAATCTATTCTTGTTTTATGTCTTCAATATTTGTGTTTATTAGCCTTCTTATTATTTTGAGTTTTTTCTGTTGTTTGCCAAATTGTCTCTGGTTATCTTTTTGCTATCATTTTTGCTACTTGTATCTTTGTTTTATTCTTTCTCTTTCATGTTGGAAGCTTTCCTCAAATGACTCTGGCCATCTTTTTTTCAAAAAGTAGCTTTAGGGGCACCTGGCTTCCTAGTTGATGGAACATGAGACTCTTGGTCTCAGAGTTGTGAGTTCAAGCCCCTGCTGGGTGTAGAGATTACTTAAAAATAAAATCTTTTCTTTAAAAAGGTAGCTTTAGGGGTGCCTGGGTGGCTCAGTGGGTTAAAGCCTCTGCCTTCGGCTCAGGTCATGATCCCAGGGTCCTGGGATTGAGTCCCACATCAGGCTCTCTGCTCAGCAGGGAGCCTGCTTCTCCATCTCTCTCTGCCTGTCTCTCTGCCTACTTGTGATCTCTGTCAAACAAATAAATAAAATCTTTTCTAAAAATAAATAAATAAATAAATAAATAAATAAATAAAAAGGTAGCTTTAATGAAATATAATTGACACAAATACATAAAGTGTAAAATTTAACTAGCTTTTAGGATATTCAGAGTTGCACAAACATCCCAACAACTTCGTTTGATTTTTTAAAAGATTTTATTTATTTATTTGAGATAGAGTGTGCAAGAGAGAGAGAGAGAGAGAGAGCATGAGCAGGCGAACCAGGAGGGGCAAAGGGAGGGAGAGAAGCAGACTCCCCACCAAGGAGGGAGCCCAGTGTGGGGCTCGATTGCAGGACCCTGGGATCATGACCTGAGCCAAAGGCAGATGCTTAATCAACTAAACCACCCAGGTGCCCCCCACTCCAAGAGAAACTCTGTTCCCTTTGGTGATCATTCCCATTTTTTTTTTTTAAACCCCCCTCCCAGTTGCCAACCTGAGGCAATCACTAATCTAGTTCTTATCTCTATGGGTTTGCCTCTTCTGGACATTTCACAAAGTCATACAATATACAGCTTTTGGTGACTGGCTCCTTTTACTTAACCTAATGGTTTAAAGTTTTGTCCATGTCGTACCATATGTTAGTATATCGTTCCTTTTTATTGTCAGATAATTTTGTGTAGATTTCCCCCATTTTACTTACCCTGTTTATCCATCAGTTGATGAACATTTGGGTTATTTCTACTATTATGAATTCATGAGCATTCATTCATAAACATTCATAAGCATGAATGCTATAAGCATTCATGAGCACGTTTTTGTGGGGATAATGATTTCATTTCTCTTGGGTATTTGCCCAGTAGTGGAATTGGTGGTTCAAATGATAACTCTATATTTAACCTCAGGAGGAACTGCCAGACTGTTTTCTAAAGCAAGTACATCATTTTTGCATTCCCAGCAGCTAGTATGAGGTCCCCAGTTTCTCTGCATCCTCATCAATGCTTGTTACTATCTGTCCTTTTATTATAACCATCCTAGTAGGGGTGAAGTGGTATCACTTTGGTTTTGATTTATATTTCCCTAAAGAATAATGATATCAGTCCTTTGCCTGTGGTTATTATCCATCTTTATATCTTCTTTGGAGAAATGTCTCTTCAAATTTTTTGCCAATTTTAAAATTTGATTATTTATTTTTTATTATTATTGAGTTGTTAGAGTCCTTTATATATTCTAGATACAAGTGCCTTATCAGAAATATGGTTTGCGGGGCGACTGGGTGGCTCAGTGGGTTAAAGCCTCTGCATTCAGCTCAGATCATGATCCCAGGGTCCTGGGATCGAGCCCTGCATCGGGCTCTCTGCTCGGCGGGGAGCCTGCTTCCTCCTCTCTCTCTGCCTGCCTCTCTGCCTACTTGTCATCTCTCTGTCAAATAAATAAGTAAAAAAAAAAATCTAAAAAAAAAGAAAAGAAAAGAAATATGATTTGCAAATATCTTCCATTCTTGGAAGTGTGTTTTCTTTTCACTTTTTTTAAAAAAGGCATTCTTTGATGCCCCTACGTGTTTTAACGTTGATGAAGTCCAATTTCTTAACTATTTTGTTGGTTTTCTTTTTGGCATCATATCTAATAAATCGTTGCCTGACCCAAAGTCATGAAAATTCACTACTGTGTTTTCTTTAAAAATTTTTAAATGTAGGGGTACCTGGGTGGCTCAGTGGGTTAAAGCCTCTGCCTTCGGCTTAAGTCATGGTCCCAGAGTCCTGGGATCAAGCCCCACATCGGGCTTTCTGCTCAGCAGGGAGCCTGCTTCCTCCTCTCTCTCTCTGCCTGCCTCTCTGCTTACTTGTAAATCTCTGCCTGTCAAGTAAATAAATAAATAAATAATCTTAAATTTTTTTTTTTAATTTAGCCCTTACATTTAGCTCTATGATTTATTTTTAGTTTATCTTTGTGAGTGGCAAGATGCAGGAGTATGATTTCATTAGTGTGCTTGTGAATATTGACATTTGCTGAAAAGACTATTCTTTTCCCAATGGATTGTCTTAACATTCTTGCCAAAAATTAACTGACCATAAATTTAAGGATTTATTTCTGGACTCTCCATTGTATTTAATTGAACTATGCATCTATCCTTTTGTTATCCATTCTTGTTTAAAGTATCAAGCACTGACAGCTGAATAGGAGCCCCACCTGGCGGGGTGGGGGTGTGTTTTATTTATGACTCTGAGGTCTTTCTGTATTTGCAGGAAAGGCTGCACTTGCTGACTGGTGGTTATACATCCAACTGCAGGCATTCTGTGGACTTAGGTCCCAGCAGGGATGAGCTCATAATTTGCACCCCTTACTCTACCTTGAGATCTCTGCCTCTGTTGCTTGTACATTGGCTGTGTTCTCCCTCCTGGGTCAGGAATCTTCTGCAGTGTGAGAAGCTTGAAGTCTACCTAAAAATGGTTCCCCATTACTCAGCAGCTGGCACTGCCAGGATATTTATGATTCTTAAATAAACCATTGGACCCTCTTTACTCAATACCCATTCCTTTGCTTTCAGTTCATACCAGGAGCACTAATTTATTTCCTCAGGACCACAAGTAACCAGCTTCTTCTAGTGTTCTTCACCAACCATAGACTTTAACACACTACTCTATTTCAATGTATTATACTGATTTAGACATCTAAGATGTCTGGATGTATCTACATTTTCTCTCTCCCCTAATACCACTAAAATGACAGAAAAGAGATTTTTTTAATTAATAGGTTTATCTTTTTAGGGCACCTTTAGTTTCACAGCAAAATGGAATAGAAAGTACAGAGGTTTCCCATGCACCCCTGCCTCTACACATGCATAGCCTCTCACATTATCAACATCCCCCACCAGAGTCCATTTGTTACAATCAATGAATCCACATTGACACATTGGTATCATTCAAAGTCCATAGTTTACAGTAAGATTTGACTTGGTGTCATACATTCTATGGGTTTTTGACAAAGGTATAATGACAGGTTTCCACTATTATGGTATACAGAATAGTTTCATGCCCTAAGAATCCTTCGCCTGACGGACTCATCCTCCCTCCCCATAACCTCTAGCAGCCACTGATTTTTTTTTTTTTACTGTCTCCACAGTTTTGTTTTTTCCAGAATGCCATATAGTTGGATATAGATAGATTAGCTTCTTTCCCTTACTAGTATGCATTTAAGGTTCCTTCTGGGCTTTTCATGGCTCATTCCTTTTTGGTGCTGAATAATATTCCATCGTCTGAATGTACCATGGTTTATTCGTCTACTCACCTACTGAAGGACATTTTGGTTGCCTCCAAGTGTGGGCAATTATTAATAAAACTGTTTTAAACATCCATGTATGGATTCTTGTGTGGACATACAGTAGTCTCCCCTTATCCATGGGGGACGTGCTCCAAGATCCCCAGTGGATGCCTGAACCCACAGACAGTGTATGAGTCCTAGATATGCTATGTTCTTTCCTGTACTTCCACAACTGTGATCATGTTTAATTTATCAATGAGGCATTGTAAGAGATTAACAATAATAACTAACATTAAAATACAACAATCATAACAATACACTGTAATAAAAGTTATGTGAACATGGTCTCTTTCTCAAAATATCTTTGTGCACTATATTCACCCTCCTTGTGTTGGTGTGAGATGATAAAAGGCCTATATAATAAGACAAAGCGAAGTGAATGACGGAGGCATTCTGGTAGAGAATTAGGTGACCGCTGACCCTCTGAGAGTATGTCGGAAGGAGGATTGTCTGCTTCAAGACCACAGTTGATGGGGGGTAACTGAAACCACAGATGAGGGTAGACCGCTGTACTTTTCAATTCTGGGTGAATTCCAAGGAGCACAATTGCTGAATCATATGCTGGGAGGATGTTTAGTTTTGCAAGAAACTACCAAACTGTCTTCCAACGTGCTGTATCACTCTGCATTCCCACCAGCAATGAATGAATTTCTGTTGCTCCACATTCTCACCAGCATTGGCTATTGTCAGTGTTTGGGATTTTGACCATTCTAATAGGTATATAGTATGGTATCTCAGTGTTGTTTCAGTTAGCAATTCCCTAATGACATATAATATTGAACCTCTTTCCGTATGCTTACTGGCCATCTGTATATCTTCTTTGGTGAGGCTTCTTTTCAGACTGCCTATTTTAAAATCAGATTGCTTGTTTTATTATTGCTGAAATTTAAGAGTTCTTTGTGTATTGTGAATAATTGTCCTTTATCAGATGTGTCTATTGCGAGTAATTTCTTTCAGTCTGTGGCTTATTGTCTCATTCTCTTGAGAGAATCTTATTGTCTTGCACAGTGAAGAAATTTTTAATTGTAACAAAGTTCCACTAACCAATTCTTTCTTCCATGGATCATGCCTTCAATGTTCTATCAAAAATGTCATTGCCAGTCTGTGACCCCCACACCTCTGTGAACATGAGAACATGACTCTAGGAGCAGTGAGGAGCATGGGGGCTGGGGTCCCGGGGGGCTGAGGACTGGAACCATCTGGAAGCTGTGCACATGCTCCACTCTGCTCTCTGTGCCTGCATTCACAGACAAACGTGACTGGATGACAACAGAAAATGGTATTGGACCAGTGGGAATCAGCAACTTTGCACAGGAAGCTTTGGGAGATGTTAATTGCAATCTGCCTGAAGTTGGACCAAATTGAGCAAGATAAGTTTGGTGCTTTGGAAAGTGTGAAAACTATTAGTGAACTCTATTCTCCTCTGGTCAGAAATAACTGAAATTAATGAAGTTCTTGCAGAAAATCCAAGACTTGTCAACAAATATGTTATGAAAATGGTTGGCTGATCAAGATAATACTCAGTAATCCTTCAGAACTGGGTGAATTAATGAGTGAAAAAACATATGGAAAATACATAAAATCTATTGAGGAGTGAAAATGAAACCCCTAAATAAACTAGCATAAAGCGACTTAATCTAGTATAGTTGTCTTGAATTAGTTGTGCATAGAGGTTTTAAAATAGCAACTTTTAACAATACTTACAACAATGCTAAAGGAGGAAACCACCCCTTAAATTTCTAATGATTGCAGATAAACACATGTGCATCTTTTTTGCAACACCCTATGATTTTTAGGCTAGACTCCAATTATAGCATTCAGAATCCTGAAATTATCTGTGGTTAAAAGCTAGTTATAAAAATTACATAAATCAAGAACAACATTGTAATCTTAAACCTTAGGGAATATAGTCACTTGCTTATATCCTGGATTGCTTACCCCAGATTGAGGTGGAAATGCTCAAATTATCTTCCCATTAGAAATACTGGCACTGGAGAAAGGTTTGTGAGTTGTGTAGTGTCAGATAAAGAGCAATACTCTCTTTAATTTTGCAATATACCGCCCTTGCTGGTGCTGTTTTTATGCAAAGAAGCAACAGGCTTGTAGGAAGATAATAGTTAAATCATAAAACATTCAACTTCCTCATTAATCATGGTTTTTGTTTTGCTGTTACTATTTCATTTCGTGCTAGTATTTGTGAAAATAATAATTTTAACTTAGGGAAAGTTAATTTTGTTTTTGTTTTTGTTTTTTAAAGTAGACTCCACACCCAGGATGGAGCCCAACTCAGGGCTTGCACTCAGGACCCTGAGATCAAGCCCTGAGCTGAGATCAAGAGTTAGACACTTAATCATCTGAGACACCCAGGTGCCCCTGGAAAGTTATTTTTTAAGAAGAAATTTAAACCATAATAATGAAAATTTCCAAGAGAATATTTTTTAAAAGTAAATAAAATGTCACTGTCATACCCAAGCTCATCTAGGTTTTCTCCTGTTATATTCTATGACTTCCCTAATTTCATGTTTTATATTTAGGTTCATGATTTTTTTTGGCAAAAAAAATTTTTTTTGTGAAGAGTGTAAGGTATCTAGATTTTTTTTTTGTATGAAGATGTCTAATTGTTCCAGCACCACTTATTGAAAAGACTATATTTGCTTGTTTCATCTTTGTCAAATATCAGTTGGTGGGCAATATATATGTGGATTTATATCTGTGGTCTCTATCTTGTTACACTGATCTATTTGTCCATTCTTATGCCAGTAGGATACTGCTTTGATTACTGTAGCTTTATAGTAAGTCTTGAACTCAGGTAGTGTCAGTCCTCCAACTTTGTTCTTCCCCTTCAGTATTGAGTTGGCTATTCTGGGTCTTTTGCCTCTCCATATCAACTTTAGAATCAGCTTATTAATATCTGTAAAATGACATGCTAGGATTTGGATTTGGATCGAGTAGGATCTATGGATTAAGTTGGGAAGAACTGACACCTTGACTACATTGTCCTATTCATGAATATGAAATATATTTCCATGTATTAACTTCTTTGTTATTTTCATCAGATTTTGTAGTTTTCCTCCATAGATCTTGTATATGTTGTGTTAGATTTATACTGAAGTATTTCATAGTTTTGTGCTTCTATTGTAAATGGAAATATATTTTTAAGTTACAAATTACAAGTTTCACATTGTGCTTGTTCATTGCTGGTATATAAGAAAGCCATTGTTGTTTTGTGAAATATAATTGACATATATGCATATATATAATTGACATTTACACATTGTATTCATTTTAGGTATACAACATAATGATTTGATATATGTATATACTGGGAAATGATTATCACAATAAGTTTAACTAATATCTATCACCACACATAGTTACAAGCTTTTTTGCTTGTGATGAGAATTTTTAAGATCTATTATCTTAACAATTTTCAAATATGCAATGCAGTATTGTTAACTATCATCATCATGAGATACATTACATCCCCAAGACTTATATATCTTACAACTGGGACATTTTTGTATGTTGACCGCTTTTACCCTTACTTTTGTATATTAACTTTGTATCCTGCAAACTTCTATAATTGCTATTGGTTTCAGGAGTATTTGTATAGATTTTTTCAGATTTTCTACATAGACATGTCATCTGTAAACAAAGACCAGTTTGATTTCCTTTTTCCCAATCAGTATAAATGTTTTTCTTTTTTTTTTTAATTTTTTAAAGATTTTATTTATTTATTTGACAGAGGCACAGTGAGAGGGAACACAAGCAGGGTGATTGGGCTTCCTGCAGAGCAGGGAGCCTGATGCGGGGCTCGATCCCAGGACCCTGGGATCATGACCTGACCCAAAGACAGATGCTTAACAACTGAGCCACCCAGGTGCTCCAATGTATTTCTTTTTCTTATGTTAACTGAATTAGCTAGAACTTTCAGTATGAGATTGATAAGCAATAGTGAGGGATATCCTTGACTTGTTCCTGATCTTAGCAGGAAAGCTTTGAGTTTCTTACCATTAATTATGATGTTAATTGTAGGTTTTTATAGATGTTCTTTATCAAGTTGAGGAAGTTCCCTCTATTCCAATTTTGTTGAGGTTTTTTTTTTAATTTTTAAAATTGTTATCATGGATGGGTCTTGGATTTTGTCAAGTGAGTTTTTTCTTTTTTGTATCTATTGATATGAGCATGTGATTTTTCTTAAGCCTGTCGATGTGATGGACTATCTTATGTTGAACCAGCCTCACCTACCTGGGATAAATCATACTTGGTTGTGATGTATAATTCTTTTTATACATTGTTGGATTTGATTTGCTAATATTTGTTGAGGATTTTTACATCTATGTTCATGAGCGATATTGGTCTGTGCTTTCTTCTCTTGTAATGTCTTTGGTTTTGGTGTCAGGGTAATGCTGGCCTCATAGAATAAATTAGGAAATATTCCCTTGGCTTCTATCTTTTGGAAGAGATTGTAGAGAATTACAATAATTTCTTCCTTAAATGTTTGGCGAAATGCACCAGTGAACTCCTGTGGCCTGGTGCTATCTGTTTTGGAAAATTAACATTGATTTGATTTCTTTAATGGATATAGGCCTATTCAGATTGTCAATTACTTCTTGCATGAGTTCTGACAGATTGTGTCTTTCAAGGAAATGGTCCATGTCAACTAGACCAAATATATTTTTTCTAAAAAGATTTTTATTTATTTATTTATTTATTTGCTTATTTACTTATTTGTTTAGAGGAGTATGTGGAGGGGCAAAGGGAGAGGGAGAAAATCTCAAGCAGACTTCCCACTGAGTGCAGAGTCCACCACAGGGCTCGATTCCACCACCCTGAGATTATGACCCAAGCCAAAATCAAGACCGACTGAGCCACTACCCAGGCAGCCCCCACAATGGATTCTTTTAATGTCCATGCTCTATTGATGTCCCTCTTGCATTTCTGATATTGGCAACTTATGTTCACTCTCTTTTTTTCTTAATTAGTTTGGCTGGAAGCATACTGATTTTATTAATTTTTTCTAAGAACCAGCTTTTGGTTTTGTTGATTTTCTCTTCTGGTTTTCTATTTTCAATTTCATTGATTTCTACTCTAATATTTATCATTTATTTTCCTCTTCTTCCTCCTTCCCCCTCTTCTCCTCCTCCTTCTCTTCCTCCTCCTCCTCTTTCTTCTTTTTGTTCCTCCCCTCCTCTTCCTTCCCTCCTCCTTCTTCTCCTCCTCATTCTCCTTCCTCTTCCTCTTCTTCTTCTTCCCCTCCTTCTCCTTCCTCCTCCTTCTGTTCTCCTCCTCCTCTTCTTCTTTTCCTTCCTCTTCTCCTCCTCCTCCTCCTTCTTCTTTCTTCTTCTTCTCCTTCTTTCCTAAGGTAGAAGGTTAATGCCTTCAATACTATACATTTCCCTCTTATCACTGCTTTTGCAGCATCCCACAAATTTTGGTAAATTGTATTTTCATTTTTTTAATTTTTTTAAATTTATTTGACAGACAGAGATCATAAGTAGGCAGAGAGGCAGGCAGAGAGAGAGGAAGGAAAGCAGTCTCCCTGCTGAGCAGAGAGCCCGATGTGGGGCTCGATCCCAGGACCCTGGGATCATGACCTGAGCCGAAAGCAGAGGCTTTAACCCACTGAGCCACCCAGGTGCCTGTATTTTCATTTTCATTGGCTTCAAATATGTTTATATTTCTACTGAGCTTTCTTCTTTGACCTATGTGTTATTTAGAAGTGTGTTGGTTAATCTCCAAGTATTTTGGCATTTTCCAGCTCTTTCTGTTACCGATTTCTAGTTTATTCTACTTCTATTCCTTTAAATGTATAAAAATATGTTTTATGGCCTAGATTATTGTCTATTTTGATGAATGTTTCATGCTAAAATAAAGAGGATTTGGCTGAAAGTTTGTGTTAGAAACTATTCAAATCATCTCCCCAACTGCCCTTCTCCCAACTGAAAAAGCCAGGAAATTATTCTCTGAGTATGATAAACTAGAGGGCCATGATGTTATAAGACATGGTTTCAGACAGAACTATAGGACTGTCCACAGTAGGATGAAATGGATGTATGTTCTGTTCTCACTCAATTTTCAGAATACTGGCCACAAGGCCATCATCCTCTGGGCAGGAGATCGGCGTTCTTCTCCAGGCCCTCTGAACAGTCTAGAAGGAGGGACATGAAGATACTGATACTGAGATTCCCCAAGTAGGGGGTCAAGCCAGATTACTTTACACTGAAGCTTCACCACACACTCAGAGCTTTTAGTCGGCATTTTAGTGTTTAGCTCTTGTGTATTAACCTTTGAAGAATAATGTGAACCTGAGGAAAGCTTCTAACTTGGAAGATGCAGACAAAAACACACAGACAAAAAAGCAACCAAAAAGAGAGAGAGAGAGATTGTGTGAGAAGAAATTTTCAACAAATTATCACTAATATTTTCAAAATGATAAGAAAAGATACTGCAACCCTGAAAAGGAAGAGGAGGCTGTATATTATTTTTTAAGATTTATTTATTTATCCTAAAGAGAGAGACCTAGGGGATGGGGGGCAGAGAAAGAGAAAGAGAGAGAGAATCTCAAGCAGATTCCCCACTGAATGCAGAGCCTGATCACATAATCCTGACATCATGACCTGAGCTGAAAACAAAAGTCATATGCTCAACTGATTGAGCCACCCAGGTGCCCCCAGGATACTGTATATATATTTTTTTAATTTCAGAGAATGAAAGAGAGCTCTTTGATACTAATAAATAAATAATCAATAAACAAACAAATAAATAACAATCATAGCAAAAATGTATAACTCAAGAGAAAGTTTGAATAATAAAGTCAAGGAACTCTTCCAGGAAAAAAAAGATCCCAAAGATGAAGAAATGGAAAATAAGAGAGAAACATAAAGAATTAGAAGATATGCCCATGTCTAATTTCTGAATCATAGGAGTTCAGAAAGGGAAAAAAAAATAATGGAGTTGAGGAAATCCTCAATGCCATAATTCAGAAAAATTCCCTAGAGCTAAACAATATGCTTCTAGATTTAAAGGAAATGAAGTGCCCAGAAAAACGGATAAAAAATAGGCCCATACATGGGATGCCTGGGTGGCTCGGTTGAACGTCTACCTTTAGCTCAGGTCATGATCCCAGGGTCCTGGGATGGAGTCCCACATCAGACTCCTAGCTCAGTGGGGAGCCTGCTTCTCCCTCTGCCTGCAGCTCCTCCTGCTTATGCTCTCTCTGACAAATAAATTAAAAAAAAAATAGACCCCTACAAATGTATATCATCACAATATTTAGAATATTTGGAACAAAGAGAAAATTCAACAAGCTTCTAGAAAGAGAGAAAACAGTTACTATACAAAGGATCAAGAATCAGAATGGCTTTGAACTTAACACCAATTCTAGACATTAGAGAATAACGGAACAAGGTCTTCAAAATTTGTAAAAATAATTGTTTCCAAACTTTTTAAATGTTTATTTATTTATTTATTTGAGGGGTGCCTGGCTGGTGCAGTCAGATAAGCATCTGACTCTTAAATTCGGCTCAGGTCATGATCTCAGGGTCATGAGATGGAAGCCAACATCAGGCTCTGTGCTAGGCAGTGGAGCCTGTTTGGGATTCTGTCTCTCTGCCCCCACAACCACCCCTGCTCTCTTTCTTTCTCTCTCTCTCTCAAAAACAAACAAAAAGGGGGGGAGGAGTCAAGATGGCGGAGAAGTAGCAGCTGAGACTACTTCAGGTTGCGGGAGATCAGCTAGATAGCTTATCTAAAGATTGCAAACACCTACAAATCCAACGGGAGATCGAAGAGAAGAAGAACAGCAATTCTAGAAACAGAAAATCAACCACTTTCTGAAAGGTAGGACTGGCGGAGAAGTGAATCCAAAGGGACGGGAAGATAGACCCCGGGGGGAGGGGCCGGCTCCCGGCAAGCGGCGGAGCAACGGAGCACAAAATCGGGACTTTTAAAAGTCTGTTCCGCTGAGGGACATCGCTCCAGAGGCTTAACTGGGGTGAAGCCCACGCGGGGCCAGTGTGGCCTCAGGTCCCGCAGGGTCACAGAAGGATCGGGGTGTCTGAGTGTCGCAGAGCTCGCAGGTATTAGAACAGGGAAGCCGGCTACAGAGACGGAGCCGAGGAGTGAGCTCACAGCTCGGGCTTACCTTGAACCGGTCGCAGGCTCGGTGAGCTCGGAGCGCGGCTGGAGGCCAGGCAGACGGGAGTAATTGGACGCTGTTCCCTGAGGGGGCACTGAGGAGTGGGACCCCGAGCTCTCGGCTCCTCCGGGCCGGAGACTGGGAGGCCGCCATCTTCATTCCCGTCCTCCGGAACTCTACGGAAAGCGCTCAGGGAACAAAAGCTCCCGAAAGCAAACCCGAGCGGATTACTCAGCCTGGCCCCTGGTAAGGGCAGTGCAACTCCGCCTGGGGCAAAGACACTTGAGAATCACTACAACAGGCCCCTCCCCCAGAAGATCCACAAGAAATCCAGCCAGGACCAAGTTCACTTACGAGGAGTGCAGTTTCAATACCAAGGAGAGCAGCGGAATTCCAGAGGAGGAGAAAGCAAAGCACGGAACTCATGGCTTTCTCCCCATGATTCTTTAGCCTTGCAGTTAATTTAATTTTTTTTTCTTTTTTCAATTTTTTTTCTCTTCTTCTGCTAAATTTTTTAAAACTTTTACCCTTTTCTTTTTTAACGTTTTTTAACTAGTTTATCTAATATATATATATTTTTTCCTTTTTATATTTTTTTCATTATTGGTTTTCTTTTTTTGTTTCTTTTTTCTTTTTTCTTTTTTTTTTTTCTTTCTGAACCTCTTTTTATCCCCTTCCCCCCCCCTTCACGATTTGGGATCTCTTCTGATTTGGCTAAAGCATATTTTCCTGGGGTTGTTGCCACCCTTTTAGAATTTTACTTGCTCCTTCATATACTCTTATCTGGACAAAATGACAAGGCGGAAAAATTCACCACAAAAAAAGAACAAGAGGCAGTACCAAAGGCTAAGGACCTAATCAATACAGACATTGGTAATATGTCAGATCTAGAGTTCAGAATGACGATTCTCAAGGTTCTAGCTGGGCTCGAAAAAGGCATGGAAGATATTAGAGAAACCCTCTCGGGAGATATAAAAGCCCTTTCTGGAGAAATAAAAGAACTAAAATCTAATCAAGTTGAAATAAAAAAAGCTATTAATGAGGTGCAATCAAAAATGGAGGCTCTCACTGCTAGGATAAAGGAGGCAGAAGAAAGAATTAGCGATATAGAAGACCAAATGACAGAGAATAAAGAAGCTGAGCAAAAGAGGGACAAACAACTACTGGACCACGAGAGCAGAATTCGAGAGATAAGTGACACCATAAGACGAAACAACATTAGAATAATTGGGATTCCAGAAGAAGAAGAAAGAGAGAGGGGAGCAGAAGGTATATTGGAGAGAATTATTGGAGAGAATTTCCCCAATATGGCAAAGGGAACAAGCATCAAAATCCAGGAGGTTCAGAGAACCCTCCTCAAAATCAATAAGAATAGGTCCACACCCCGTCACCTAATAGTCAAATTTACAAGTCTTAGTGACAAAGAGAAAATCCTGAAAGCAGCCCGGGAGAAGAAGTCTGTAACATACAATGGTAAAAATATTAGATTGGCAGCAGACTTATCCACAGAGACCTGGCAGGCCAGAAAGAGCTGGCATGATATATTCAGAGTACTAAACGAGAAAAACATGCAGCCAAGAATACTATATCCAGCTAGGCTATCATTGAAAATAGAAGGAGAGATTAAAAGCTTCCAGGACAAACAAAAACTGAAAGAATTTGCAAACACCAAGCCAGCTCTACAGGAAATATTGAAAGGGGTCCTCTAAGCAAAGAGAGAGCCTAAAAGTAGTAGATCAGAAAGGAACAGAAACAATATACAATAACAGTCACCTTACAGGCAATACAATGGCACTAAATTCATATCTCTCAATAGTTACCCTGAATGTTAATGGGCTAAATGCCCCAATCAAAAGACACAGGGTATCAGAATGGATAAAAAAACAAAACCCATCTATATGTTGCCTACAAGAAACTCATTTTAAACCCGAAGACACCTCCAGATTTAAAGTGAGGGGGTGGAAAAGAGTTTACCATGCTAATGGACATCAGAAGAAAGCAGGAGTGGCAATCCTTGTATCAGATCACTTAGATTTTAAACCAAAGACTATAATAAGAGATGAAGATGGACACTATATCATACTCAAAGGATCTGTCCAACAAGAAGATCTAACAATTGTAAATATCTAAGCCCCTAACGTGGGAGCAGCCAACTATATAAACGAATTAATAACAAAATCAAAGAAACACATCGACAATCATACAATAATAGTAGGGGACTTTAACACTCCCCTCACTGAAATGGACAGATCATCCAAGCAAAAGATCAACAAGGAAATAAAGGCCTTAAATGACATACTGGACCAGATGGACATCACAGATATATTCAGAACATTTCATCCCAAAGCAACAGAATACACATTCTTCTCTAGTGCACATGGAACATTCTCCAGAATAGATCACATCCTTGGTTCTAAATCAGGTCTTAACTGTTATCAAAAAATTGGGATCATTCCCTGCATATTTTCAGACCACAATGCTCTGAAGCTAGAACTCAATCGCAAGAGGAAATTTGGAAAGAACCCAAATACATGGCGACTAAACAGCATCCTTCTAAAGAATGAATGGGTCAACCAGGAAATTAAAGAAGAATTGAAAAAATTCATGGAAACAAATGATAATGAAAATACAACAGTTCAAAATCTGTGGGACACAACAAAGGCAGTCCTGAGAGGAAAATATATAGCGGTACAAGCCTTTCTCAAGAAACAAGAAAGGTCTCAGGTACACAACCTAACCCTACACCTAAAGGAGCTGGAGAAAGAACAAGAAAGAAACCCTAAACCCAGCAGGAGAAGAGAAATCATAAAGATCAGAGCAGAAATCAATGAAATAGAAACCAAAAAAACAATAGAACAAATCAACGAAACTAGGAGCTGGTTCTTTGAAAGAATTAATAAGATTGATAAGCCCCTGGCCAGACTTATCAAAAAGAAAAGAGAAAGGACCCAAATAAATAAAATCATGAATGAAAGAGGAGAGATCACAACTAACACCCAAGAAATACAGACAATTATAAGAACATATTATGAGCAACTCTATGCCAACAAATTTGACAATCTGGAAGAAATGGATGCATTCCTAGAGACATATAAACTACCACAACTGAACCAGGAAGAAATAGAAAGCCTGAACAGACCCATAACCAGTAAGGAGATTGAAACAGTCATCAAAAATCTCCAAACAAACAAAAGCCCAGGGCCAGATGGCTTCCCGCGGGAATTCTACCAAACATTTAAAGAAGAACTAATTCCTATTCTCCTGAGACTGTTCCAAAAAATAGAAATGGAAGGAAAACTTCCCAAACTCATTTTATGAGGCCAGCCTCACCTTGATCCCCAAACCAGACAAGGATCCCATCAAAAAAGAGAACTACAAACCAATATCCTTGATGAACACAGATGCAAAAATTCTCACCAAAATACTAGCCAATAGGATTCAACAGTACATTAAAAGGATTATTCACCACGACCAAGTGGGATTTATTCCAGGGCTGCAAGGTTGGTTCAACATCCGCAAATCAGTCAATGTGATACAACACATTGATAAAAGAAAAAACAGGAACCATATGATACTCTCCATAGATGCTGAAAAAGCATTTGACAAAGTACAGCATCCCTTCCTGATCAAAACTCTTCAAAGTGTAGGGATAGAGGGCACATACCTCAATATTATCAAAGCCATCTATGAAAAACCCACCGCAAATATCGTTCTCAATGGAGAAAAACTGAAAGCTTTTCCGCTAAGGTCAGGAACACGGCAGGGATGTCTGTTATCACCACTGCTATTCAACATAGTACTAGAAGTCCTAGCCTCAGCAATCAGACAACAAAAAGACATTAAAGGCATCCAAATCGGCAAAGAAGAAGTCAAACTATCACTCTTCGCAGATGATATGATACTATATGTGGAAAACCCAAAAGACTCCACTCCAAAACTGCTAGAACTTGTACAGGAATTCAGTAATGTGTCAGGATATAAAATCAATGCACAGAAATCAGTCGCATTTCTCTACACCAACAACAAGACAGAAGAAAGAGAACTTAAGGAGTCCATCCCATTTACAATTGCACCCAAAACTATAAGATACCTAGGAATAAACCTAACCAAAGAGACTAAGAATCTATACACAGAAAACTATAAAGTACTCATGAAAGAAATTGAGGAAGACACAAAGAAATGGAAAAATGTTCCATGCTCCTGGATTGGAAGAATAAATATTGTGAAAATGTCTATGCTACCTAAAGCAATCTACACATTTAATGCAATTCCTATCAAAGTACCATCCATTTTTTTCAAAGAAATGGAACAAATAATCCTAAACTTTATATGGAACCAGAAAAGACCTCGAACAGCCAAAGGAATATTGAAAAAGAAAGCCACAGTTGGTGGTATCATGATTCCGGACTTCAAGCTCTATTACAAAGCTGTCATCATCAAGACAGCATGGTACTGGCACAAAAACAGACACATAGATCAATGGAACAGAATAGAGAGCCCAGAAATAGACCCTCAACTCTATGGTCAACTAATCTTCGACAAAGCAGGAAAGAATATCCAATGGGAAAAAGACAGCCTCTTCAATAAATGGTGTTGGGAAAATTGGACAGCCACATGCAGAAAAATGAAATTGGGTCATTTCCTTACACCACACACGAAAATAGACTCAAAATGGATGAAGGACCTCAATGTGAGAAAGGAATCCATCAACATCCTTGAGGAGAACACAGGCAGCAACCTCTTTGACCTCAGCCACAGCAACATCTTCCTAGGAACATCGCCAAAGGCAAGGGAAGCAAGGGCAAAAATGAACTATTGGGATTTTATCAAGATCAAAAGCTTTTGCACAGCAAAGGAAACAGTTCACAAAACCAAAAGACAACTGACAGAATGGGAGAAGATATTCGCAAACGACATATCAGATAAAGGGCTAGTGTCCAAAATCTATAAAGAACTTAGCAAACTCAACCCCCAAAGAACAAATAATCCAATCAAGAAATGGGCAGAAGACATGAACAGACATTTCTGCAAAGAAGACATCCAGATGGCCAACAGACACATGAAAAAGTGCTCCATATCACTCGGCATCAGGGAAATACAAATCAAAACCACAATGAGATACCACCTCACACCAGTCAGAATGGCTAAAATTAACAAGTCCGGAAATGACAGATGCTGGCGAGGATGCAGAGAAAGGGGAACCCTCTTACACTGTTGGTGGGAATGCAAGCTGGTGCAACCACTCTGGAAAACAGCATGGAGGTTCCTCAAAATGTTGAAAATAGAACTACCCTATGACCCAGCAATTACACTGCTGGGTATTTACCCTAAAGATACAAACGTAGTGATCCGAAGGGGCACATGCACCCGAATGTTTATAGCAGCAATGTCTACAATAGCCAAACTATGGCAAGAACCTAGATGTACATCAACAGACGAATGGATAAAGAAGAGGTGGTATATATATACAATGGAATACTATGCAGCCATCAAAAGAAATGAAATCTTGCCATTTGCGACAACGTGGATGGAACTAGAGGGTATCATGCTTAGCGAAATAAGTCAATCAGAGAAAGACAACTATCATATGATCTCCCTGATATGAGGGAGAGGAGATGCAACATGGGGGGTTAATGTGGTAGGAGAAGAGTAAATGAAACAAGTTGGGATTGGGAGGGAGACAAACCATAAGTGACTCTTAATCTCACAAAACAAACTGAGGGTTGCTGGGCATAGGGGGGTTGGGAGGGGGGGGGTTATGGACATTGGGTAGGGTATGTGCTATGGTGAGTGCTGTGAAGTGTGTAAACGTGGAGATTCACAGACCTGTACCCCTGGGGGAAAAATATATATATATATATGTTTATAAAAAATAAAATTATTAAAAAAAAGACATTTCAGATTTTGAAAAATTCAAAATATTTTCTTCCCATACACTCTTTCTCAGGAAGTTACTAGAAGGTGCACTCCATTGAACGAAGAGATTAAACAAAGCTAGAAGAGGACATACGGTCCAAGAAGTAGATCCAATAGAAGGAAAGAGGAAAGGGGATAATTGGGATGATGTTAAAACAATCCAGAATGACAGTCATGCACCATGTGCAGATGACAAGCCATTCATGTGAGATAGGTCAGGAGGCTCTAGTACAGACTTCTCCGGGAAGAAGTTCTTTCACCCATCTGGAAAGGAGATTGTGATACTTGGTGAACCGTACAGGATTGGATTTTGGTTAAGTATGTAGAAAACTAAGCAAGTATTAATTCTAGGGAAAACTAAGGGTTGTGCATAAAAGTAAAAATACAGTGGTTCATTTGAAGATAATATTTACATAGATATAATAATGACATGTTTAATGTTGATTATGATAATACTGTATTAGGATGATAGGGGAATGGGAAGAACATGCGTGGATAGCAGGAGAAAAACATTTTTAAGGAGTTAAATTCTCATCTTCCATAATGGGAAATATTTGCATCATACCTAAGATGGCAAAGAGATGCTGCCTTACAAGGATGCAATTTGGAAATAAGTCCTCTGTCAGATGTATGTATTGAGAATATTTTATCCTATTTTCTTAAAGGAATCTTTTAAAGAGCAGGTTTTAGTTTTGATGAAGCCAAATCTCTTATTTTTTTTTCTCTAATAATGCTTTTGTTGTTCTATTTGAGAAATCTTTTCCTTGTCCAAGATCATTCATCTGTGCTTTCTTCTACAGTCTTTTAGCTTTAGCTTTAGCACTGGGATCTGTCAAAGTATTTTTTGTGTTTAGTGATTTTTTAAAAATATTTTATTTATTTATTTATATGAGAGAGAGTGTGTGGAGGGGAGAGACAGAGAGAGAGAGAGTGAGACAGCACACATGGGGGTGAAGGGGCAGATGGAGAGGGACAAATAGACTCTCTACTGGGCAGGGAGCCTGATGTGTGCGGGACTCAGTGTGGGTCTCAATCCTAGGATCCTGGGATCATGACCCAAGCCAAAAGCAGACACTTAACAATCGAACCACCCAGGCATCCCATGTTTAGTGATTTTTGTTAAAGTGAACATGTCTTCCTCCCCCATTGTCCTCCTGTGCCTAGCACATAGTGGGTACTCATATTTTTGTTAAATTCACATATTCATCTACAAGCTCTTTCAGAGCAGGCCCTGTATGTGACAAGGTTGGGGTTTTTTTCCCTCTCTATGGTCCATCAATATCACCCAGTGCCTAACACAATGCTATACACAATATAACCCTCAATACATAAGTTCCTAAAGAAGCCAAGGGCAGAGGCCATACCTGTGTGTCTCTTGTGTCTGTGAAGCCAGGACATGGCTCTGTTCTACCCCAGGACCTCAGGATCTGGTAGGTGGGTTTCCATAGATGAAGATAAGAGTCTCATCCTGGATATACTGCATATGGCTGGAGCAATGAACATGGGGTGGAAGTTCGCCCTAGGGTCAGTCTTCTAGTCTTATCTTCCTGGGACTTCATATGCTGTTCAGATGTTCATTGCTGGTCTTTGGTTTGCATGCTCTGAATTTTAAGGACAGCTTAGCCTGTAAGCTGAGGCCATTTCTTTTCTCTCTGGAAATCTTTGATCTTGAACTTTATCTCACAGTAGCTTGGAGTCTCTTCTCAAAATAAACACCACCTGGGAGTACACACAAAGTCAATATTAGTAAATCGTTAATGGTTGGACACAAATTTTTTACTTTCATCAGCCAAAATACAGGGTAGAAAATCAACCACAATCATATGATACAGCCACCAGCTTCTTGCTAAGAAAAACTAAATCTCCACTGGCTGTAGTCACGGTCAAGCAAGGTCAGGAATTAGAGGAATACTGAAGGTAGAACCAGGAAGACACAAGTTCTACCATCCCAGATTTCCTTGTGACACTTGGCAGCTTTGGATTTAAGCAGGGCTTCCAGACCACAGTATGATCTTGTTTTTGTTTTCATGGAAGAAGGAATGATATGAGAAACATAAGAAATGAGAGCTGTGGGAAGTCATCACTGTCAATCAGCAAGCCAGGACTTGCTTTTTGCTGGTGGCTTATATTTGCCTATATTCTGCCTTCCTCCCTCAGCGCTATCTGGTGTAGCCCTTCTTGGGGCCATTGACCAGAAGTCAACTGCTTTTTAATTCCTTCTGGAAACAGTCCCAGTTTGACACCTTCTATGATTTTGCAATGTCCAAAGATAAGATCCAACATTGGTCCAGCACTGGAGGCCTTTAGAATCCCATTCCAAGTACTGCATTGTGGTAATGCAATGGAATCATCAGAAGCTTTGGCTTCAGGTGGACCTGAGTGTAAGTTGCTGGTCTGTCTGAAGCTGCATGATCCTGGGTGATTTTTTAAAACTGAAAGAGTTGCTTAACACTTCTGAGGCTCAATTTCCTTAATATAAAATAAAGATAATAGTACCAATGGGGGAATTAAATATGAAAAACATAAGCAAAGTGCCCAAGACATAACAGATGCCCCCTAACAAGGAGTCAGTCCCCCATCCTTTCATCTCTGGACCCTCTTCCATACACCTGTGCTGTAACCATACCAAAATCTTTTATGAATCTTTAAGTTCACATGTTCCTTCAGACTTCCATTATGTTTGCATACATTTCCTTTACCTGAAATGCTGTTCTTTCTAAATTTTCATTCTGAGAACTACTGCATGCACATGAACACCCATCTCAAGTTCTATCTCCAAGATGAGGTCTTCCCCATGCATGCCTCAGATGTATATTCTCTTTTCATGGCTCTGTAGCAGTTGTGTTCCAAGTGGGAAGTTTATAGCAAGACAGACCTACCTCAAGAAACAAGAAAAAAATCTCAAATAAATATTTTAACATTACACCTGAAGGGACTAGAAAAAGAAAAACAAAGCCTAAAGCTGGTAGAAGGAAGGAAATAATAAAGATCAGAACAGAAACCAATGAAATAGTGACTTAAAAAATTTTCTAAAAAATGAAACTAAGAGCTATGTTCTTTGAAAAGACAAGCAAAATTGATAAACCTTTATCTAGACTCATCAAGAAAAAAAAGAGTGAGGACACAAATAAAGGAAATCAGAAATGAAAGCGATGTGACAACTGATACCACATAAATACAAAGGATTATAAGAGAATACTATGACAAATTATATGCCAACCCAGAGGAAATGGATAAATTCATAGAAACATATAGTTCTCCAAGACTGAAACAGGAAGAAATATAAAATCTGAATGGATCAGTTACTAGTAACGAAATTAACTCATTATAAAGAAGAACTCCCAACAAAATTCCAGGACCAGACGGCTTCACAAGTGAATTCTACCAAATATTTAAGGATGAGTTAACACCTGCTCTTCTCAAACTGTTCCAAAAAATATAACAGAAAGGAATGCTTCCATATTCATTCTATATGGCCAACATTACCCTCATACCAAAATCAGACAAAGCTAGTACAAAAAATAAAATTACAGGCCAATAGCCCTGAGGAATATAGAAACAAAAATTCTCAACAATATTAGCAAACTGAATTCAACAATAAATTAAAAGGATCATTCATCATGACCAAGTGGGGTTTAGTCCAAGGATTCAAGGATCAATCCAAAAATCAATCAGCATTATATACCACATTAAAAATCATACAATCGTCACAATAGATGCAAAGAAAGCATCTGACAAAATTAAAAATCCATTCATGGTAAAAACTCTCAACAAAGTGGATATAGAGGGAACATATCTCAGCATAATAAAGGCTATGAAAAACTCACAGCTAATATTGTATTCAATGGTGAAAAGCCAAAAGCTCTTCCTCTAAAACCAGGATCAAGATAAGGATGCCCATTCTCACCACTATATTAAACATAGAACTAGAAGCTAGCCACCACAATCAGACAAGAAAAAGAAATAAAAGGCATTCAAATTGGTAAGGAAGAAGAGAAAACTCACTATTCACAGATGACATGATATTACATCAGAAAACCCTAAAGACTCTACTACTACTAGAACTGATAAATGAATTCAGTAAGGTTGCAGTATACAAAGTCAATATAGAGAAATCCATTGCATTTCTGTATACTAATAATGAAGAAGCAGAGGAGAAATTAAGAAACAATCCCATTTACAATTGCACCAAAAATAATAAATCCCTAGGAATAAACTTAAACAAGGAGACCTGTCCTCTGAAAACTGTAAGACATTGTAGAAAGAAATTGAAGATGACACGAATAAATGTAAAGATAAACCATGATCATGGATTGGAAGAATTAATATTGTTATAAGGTCCATACTACCCAAAGCAATCCATGGATTCACTACAGTCCCTATCAAATTATCAGTAGCATTTTTCACAGAACTAGAATAAAGGATCCTAAAATTTGTATGGAATCACAAAAGACTTCAAATAGCCAAAACTGTCTTAAGAAAGAATGAATCTGGAGGCATCACACCCCCAGATTTCAAACTGTACTACAAAGCTACAGTAATCAAAGTAGTAAGGAATTGACAGAAAAATAGACATATAGGTCAATAGAACCGAATAGAAAGCCCAGAAATAAACCTACATTTATATAGTCAATCAATATATGACAAAGGAGGCAAGAATATACAATGTGGAAAAGACAGTCTCTTCAATAAATGATGCTGGGAAAATTAGACAGCCACATGCAAAGGAATAAAACTTGACCACTTTAACACACCATATATAAAAATAAACTCAAAATGGATTCAAGACGTAAATGTAAAACCCAAAACCATAAAACTCCTAAAAGAAAACATTGGCAATAACTTTTTTTTTTCTTAAGATTTTATTTATTTATTTGACAGACAGAGATCACAAGTAGGCAGAGAGGCAGGCAGAGAGAGGGGGGGAAGTAGGTTCCCCATCAACAGAAAGCCCAATTCAGGGCTCAATCCCAGGACCTGGGATCACGACCTGAGCCGAAGGCAGAGGCCTTAACCCACTGAGCCACCCAGGTGCCCTGGAAATAACTCTTGAACATAGGTCTTAGCAATATTTTTTTGGATCTGTCTCCTCAGGCAAGGACAATTAATGCAAAAATAAACAACTGGGACTACATTAAATTAAAAAACTTTCACACAGCAAAGGAAACCATCAACAAAATGAAAAGGCAACCTACTAAAAAGGAAAGATAATTGGCAAATGATATATCTGATAATGGGTTGATATCCAAAATATATATAAAGAATTCACATGACTCAACAACAACAACAACAAAAAATCCAATTTTTAAAAAATGAGCAGAGGGACTATACAGACATTTCTCCAAAGAAGACATGCAGATGACCAACAGATACATGGAAAGATGCTCAACATCACTAATCATCAGAGAAATCAAAATCACAACAAGATAGCACCTCACAGCTCTCAGAATGGCTTGTATCAAAAAGACAAAATGTAGTAAGTGTTGACAAGGAGAGTGCCTGGGTAGCTCAGTCGGTTAAGTGTCTGCCTTCAGCTGAATTCATGATCCCAGGGTCCTGGAACTGAGTCGTGTGTCAGGCTCTCTGCTCAGTGGGAAGTCTGCTTCTCCCTCTCCCTCTGACGCTCCCCTTGCTTGTATTCCCTCACTCTCTTTCTCTGCCAAATAAATAAATAAAATCTTTTAAAAAAAGATGGAGGTAACCGATTGATTAATGAATGAAGAAGATGTAGTAGATTTATATAATGAAATATTACTCAGGGCATAAAAAGGAAAGAAATCTGACACATGCTATTAAACAAATGAAATTTGAACACATTATGCTAAATGAAATAAGCCAATTACAAAAAGACAAATACTGTATGAGTCCACTGATACGAGGTACCTATCATAGTCAAAATCATAGAAACAGAAAGTAGAAGGGGTTGGTTGCCAGGAACTGGAAGGAGGGGAAATGGGGACCTGTCCCTTCCTGGGTACAGAGTTTCAGTTCAGGAAGATAAAAAATTCTGAAGATGGATGGTGAAAATCCTTAACAGGATTGAACTGTACACTTAAAAATAACTAAGGTGGTGAATTTTATAATGTGTGTATTTTACTACAATTAGAAATAAAATAAATCAATAATCCTCCAGGGGACACAGGTGTGTGGAGGAGGAGTTGTGGTCACCTTCATACGGGCCTCAGTCATCATGAGCCTTCAGTGGGCTCAGATCAGCTACCCAGAATCCCGTATCAGCGTTGCTGGTTTCTGGTGTCTGACACTGAAGGGCCAGGCCCCTTCAGAAGCTCAGACCACTTTTGTGCCAGAGCCGTACCTGGGAAGTGTCTCACGCCACTGTGCACGAGTGGGGACCCAGCTGCTGTGACCTCACAAGGCAAGAAAAGCAAGAGTGAGCAAACATAGAATATGTGGATGGGCCAGAGTGTGCTTTTTTGTGGGCAGAGGATATATTAGTCTGTTTATCTTCTTGTCTCTTCTAATCAGACAATGCCTTTTCTGACTGTGCTGTTGGAAAAGTCTCCCCACCTGCTCACTATGATCTTAGAATCCAATTATTCGGCCATTGTTCCTCAGTCTCTCCTTGTGTTCTTTCCTCTTTCCTTGGGGTTGAGTCTGTGCTTAACTGTGTGTCCTGAGAGTCAATGATTAAGACTGCCTGTGTGAAGAAGGAAATGTTTTCCTTCTCTTGACAGAATTATCATGAAAGATGTTGGAACAAGGATATTTTGGTTCAAGTTTCAGATCTGCCACTTTTTAGTTCTGGGATGCTGAGCAAGTCACCCCATTATCAAAATTCTGTCAGTATCTTTTTTCATTTTACTGGGTTTTGAATATCCTGTTAAGCATATTAGTGTTTTTGGTTCAGTTTAACAAGTGCTTAATGATCACCTACTATGTGACTGGGATCATCCAAGGGAAGATGTCCTCCCTTGGTTTCTTCACTCATTTGATAAATATGTTCTTACACACCTTCTATGTGCCAGAAAGCATGCTAGGTATTGAGGATACCCATGAAGAAGGCAGACATGTTTCTTGCCTCCCACAACTCCCAGTGGAGTAAAGCATTTAGAAAATGATAATTCAACAGTCTAAAAAGTGTGCCAGGGAAGTTACAGGGTGCTGTTGGGAGAACAAGAGATACCTGGCACCTGAGCCAGAGTGGAGAAGTGAGAGAAGGCAGGTCAGCAGAAGTGATGTCTGCACTGAGACCTAATGACAACTAGGAGATGACCAGCTAAGGGGTATGATGTAGGATGGTGGTGTTATGTCACATTATGGCTGGAGCTTTATAGGGCCAACAGAGATTTAAGCCAGAGACACAGGCAGGGGCCAGACCTTATGAGTCTTATTAAGGAAACTGAGCAGAGTTAGTCAATGTTGATTTCTATTGCAACTCAAGAACCCTACCAGATTCAAATTGAACCACAGATCCGTACATCTCAATGCCAGCGAGCAGCTCCAGAGATAACTGATTTGGAACCAAGCCTTTGGGCAAGTAAAGTATTATTATCCCTATTTTACGAATGGAGTGGATCGCTCAGGCTGAAGAAGCATAAGAAACCCATCCAGTGTCACAGTGAGAGAAGACGAGAACTCAGGCCTCCAGTCTCTCAATGGAGTGAGTCACTCCACTGCCACCATTTAGTTATCCCATGTGTTTTTCAGTATAATACCTCACTTTGACACAGAATCATTTTAGTAGAGATAGTAATACAGAATTTAAGCCTATGAGTTGAAAATAATAAGAGAAGAAAGCCATGTTCACTGATAGGAGAGGGAAAGTGCCAAACAGTACTTCTTCCAATATTTATAACAACCCTTTGGAATTTTCTACATTACTCTCCCCACCTCCCCACCAGGTTAGAAAATAGTTCTCATCTTTCTTAAGAAACAAAACAAAGGAGCATAGGGAAAGGGAAGGAAAAATAAAATAAGATAAAAACAGAAAAAAATGCAGTTCTAGAGGAAGACAACCATAAGAGACTCTTGACTGTAGGAAACGAACAAGGGTTGCTGGAAGGGAGGAGGTGGAAGGATGGGGTAACTGGATGATGGGGATTAAGGAGGGCATGTGATGTGATGAGCACTGGTTGTTACATGGAACTGATGAATCACCGAACTTTACTCTAAAACTGGTAATATACTACATGTTAACTAAATTGAATTTAAATAAAAAATTAAAACGAAATAATTCTGATCTTTCTTAGCTTTCCTTTTCTTACAGTGAATTCCTCTTCATACCCAACAGATGATTCTCTTGTGTTGAACCATCCAAAGAAAGTTACCCTCAGGGACTTCAGCAGCTCAAACCAGGAACCGAGGGCCCTGGGATGGGTGCTTCTAGAAAAGCCTGGGTTGGGAGCCACCTTGTGGTCAGGGCGCAGCAGAGCATGGCTATTTAAAGAGGCAAATGCTTTTGGTTTAAAAAAGGAACAAGCTGTATAGCTAAAACATTTCCCAAAGTGATAAAAATGTTCAGACGAGTTGTGTGGTTAATAACAACTCCCAGGAAACCCTTTTTCAAGCAAAATTTATCTCTGGTCTCTGTTGCAAACAGTCTGGGTTTCTGCTAGAGCACTGTTCCTATGATTGAAAAAATCATGACTTAGGCCAGACTAACAGTTCTCAAAGTGTGGTCTGTGGGAGCAGGGAGGCCCAGGAGGTCCCCTTTTCCAACTACATATCTGGGGGAGGCTGAACTTTTCCATCTACGTCAACCAAAACAACATAGCACAACAGATTGAATGTGGGGGCAGAAATAAGAATCCAGCCGTCTTCTCTTAAACCAGATATTCAAGAGATTTACAAAATATGAAACAATGATATTCACCCCAACACCATAACTTTTTTCCCACCTTGGAAAAGATAGGTATTTTGCAGAAAGCATGTTGTTTACGTAATGATTTTTTAACTTTTTCAATTAATATTTTTAAAAATTTCTAAGTTTTAATTTCTATATGATAAATATTGATAGATACAACGCTTTTCCACTCCTTCACTCGACTGCGCACAAAGTTCTGCGGGGTCCTCGCTAATTTTTTAGAGTGCTTAGGGGTCCTGAGCACAAAAAATGTGAGACCAGCTGGACTAGAGCAACATCGTGTCATCCTGAGCGTTCAAAACACCACAGAACACGGAGGTTCCTAGTGAGTGGCTCTGCACTTTTTGAGGCCCTGGCCCAAAACCACATAAACGTGGAGCATCGGGTTAATCTGCTGTGGTCTTTCCACCAACCTATGCTTTGAAGGCCCAACATTTGACGTTTGGGTTGTTTCCTGTGAGACACCTCCCGTGTCCCTCGAGATGTATGCCCCTCCCCGTCTCCGGCGCCGTTGGACACATGTTCCCACTTCACTTCCCCAGGAGACCAGCTGTGTGTGGACTCCGTGGCCTCACGTGGCACCAGTGGGCCTTGCCTCACACCAGCACCCTGGGACTTCCAGCCCCCACACCACACAACCCAGAAGGGCAGGGCCTTGGGAAGGGCCTCCTGGAGGGAGGCCTTTGACCAATGAGATTTAGGAGCAAGCAGACGCAATTTCCTTCCTCCCTACCTGCGGTGGATGTGCTGAGTGAAGTACGGGGTTTTCTAGAGACTGCCCAGGAGCTGGAGTGGTGGGGTGTGGTGGGGTATGGTGGGTGCCAGTGGTCCGAGCTCCTCCGCCACCACGGTCAAGGCTCCACTCAAAACTCTAGTTCTGTGAAGCCAGGCTGAGGCTGAGTTTACTATTCACATTCTCAACATTCTCCATGTCCACCAAATGCAAATGACCCGCAAAAGAGCAGTATTTTCCTTAGTTTGCCATTTTTTGACCCCAAGTGACAAAAATTAAAGCAGCAGCTTCTAACACTATCACCTGAGAACAAAGGTTTAAAGTTTCCCAAAGTAACATTCTTTTCTATTGTGCAAAATATTATTGTTTACTGAGCTGGGTATTCAGGTTCTCTCAAAGCTCTCAAAATGGAATGAATCTATCCTTAAAGGAATTTTTTTTTAAGATTTTATTTATTTATTTGAGAAAGAGAGCAAGCACGCACAAGCAGGTGGGGGAGGGGCAGAGGAAGAGGGAGAAGCAGGCTCCCTGCTGAGCAGGGAGCCCAACTCCAGACTCAATCCCAGGACCCTGGGATCATGACCTGAGCTGAAGGCTGCCGCTTAACCTGAGCCACCCAGGAACTCCAGGAATTCACTCTTTTTTAAGTTTTTATTTATCCCATTTACATTTTTTTAAAGATTTTATTCATTTATTTGTCAGAGAGAGAGAGAACACAAGTAGGCAGAGTGGCAGGCAGAGGCAGAGAGAGAAACAAGCTCCCCACTGAGGAAGGACCCTGATGTGGGACTCGATCCCAGGACCCCGGGATCACGACCCGAGCTGAAGGCAGTGGCTTAACCCACTGAGCCACCCAGGCGTCCCCCATTTACATTTGTTTAAAACCTTGAGGTATAACATATAATTGTCATGTCACAAAAATTCACCCTTACAATATACCACTCACTGCTTTTAAGTAAGTTTTTCTAGTTGTGCAACCATTACCATAATCCAGCTTTAGGATATTTCCATCACCCTAATAAATTCCTTCACACCCATTCACCATCATCCAACACCTACCGCAATAGTTCTGTTCCACAGTTCACCCTTTCGCTTTTTCTTCCTGCTCCCTTTCATGTCCAGGTCCACTGTGTTCCAGTGAATGGTCAGTTCATGTGAGCAGCAAGCATGGCTGCAGGGCTATGGCCACTGGCAGAGCAATCTCTCTAAATCACCTCCAGGTCTGTGTCTCAGACACTCAACAGAGAGTCACAAGCCTACTCTCCTCTGTGGTTGAAGAGCCTTACTGATTGCCCATGGAGTAAAGTGCCCTTTCATTTGAGTTGGGTCAGCCTCTCCTTGTCAAATTGCTCTTTGCCAGTCCATCCCCTTCAGTAACAGTGGATGCCCTGGTGGGCTCAGCTGTCCAAAGACTGTTTGCTAGACAGCCCTTGCTCAGTCCTCAAAAGGCCTACTTTTCCTTGGAAAACAATTCATTCCTTTCCCGCTTCTTCTTGCTCCTCATTCCTCCTCTATTTTTCCTCCCTCTCTTTCCCCTCTCTACTTCCCTCCCTCCTTCAAAGAAGCTACACAGAGCACCCACTAATGCCAGGCCTGGTGCAGGAGACAAGAAAATGAAATAACTAAGGCACAGTCCTGCTATCAGGAAGCTCACACTGTAGGGAAGACAAACACATAGACAGTTACTTTTTAATTTTTTTTAATTTTTTAAAAGATTTTATTTATTTATTTGACAAAGAGAGAGAGAGCACAAGCAGGGAGAGCAACAGAGGGAGAGGGAGAGGCAGACTCCATGCTGAGCAGAGAGCCCAACACAGGGCTTGATCCCAGGACCCTGAGATCATGACCGGAGATGAAGGCAGATGCTTAACTGACCGAGCCACCCACGTGCCCTGACAGTTACTTTTTTTAATGTGATAAATTCTGGGATAAAAATAATCAGGGTATTATGGAGATAATTAAAAACATTTTTAGCATTTTGTGATTTCCCTTTTAGTTTTTATTGGAGAAATAAATTAATAAATTTTTAATGTACAGAAATTTAAAAATTTTTATAAGTCAATTGAGATGTTTAAATATGTGTTCTCATCTGTCCAGAAATTAAATATTAATCTTTTTTCACTTCAATATTGCCTTATTTTCATGTTTACATTTAACTCATTGATTCATCTAAAACATAGTCTCATGTATGATATGAGAAGATACTCCAACTTAATTTTTTTCTAAGAACTTATGTGTTTAGTATAAAATGAACGACTGCAAAGTGACAAGAAAAACAACAGCATCCTGACATGAAAAATGGGTGAAGAATATGAACAGGAAGTTCACAGAAGGAAAATAAGGCACTCATAAATACATGACAAATACTCAACCAAATTGTCACCATTAATTGAACAAATGAAAATTAAAACACTAAGGTACCACTTTCCACCTATTGTTATGGCAAAAACTAAAAACGGTGGCATTCAGATTCTAGCATGGTTATATTGAAATGGACACTCCTGCCCTATTGATAAACATGGTTACAACTTTTATGGACACAGATTTGGTCATAATCCCAGGGTCCTGGGATGGAGCTCCAAGTCAGTCTCCCCACTCGGCAGGAAGCCTGCTTCTCCCTCTCCCACTCCCATGCTTGTGTTCCTTCTCTCGCTGTCTCTTTCTCTCTCTGTCAAATAAATAAATAAAAATCTTTAATTAAAAAAAATTAATGCACATGGTAGTTATTTTAACACTTCTTTAGCAGTATTTTTGAAAAGCAATTATATGTCCAGTAATATGAGGACAACTGAAAATATTACGGTGTGAGTCTTTTGCCATATTGAAATTTCACGAATCTTTAGAAATCCTGTTTCCAAAGGGTTTCTAATGACAAGCTAAATAATCACTATATAATGTTAAGTCTTAAAAAGGCAGAATATGGGGCACCAGGGTGACTCAGTGGGTTAAGCCTCTGCCTTCGCCTCAGGTCATGATCCTGGGGTCCTGGGATTGAGCCCCGCATCAGGCTCTCTGCTCAACAAGGAGCCTGCTTCCCCCTCTCTCTCTGTACCTGCCTCTCTGCCTACTTTTTATCTCTGTCTGTCAAACAAATAAATAAAATCTTTTAAAAAAATGCAGGATATAGGGGCACCTGGGTGGCTCAGTGGGTTAAAGCCTCTGCCTTCAGCTCAGGTCACGATCCCAGAGTCCTGGGATCGAACCCCGCATCGGGCTCTCTGCTCATCAGGGAGCCTGCTTCCTCCTCTCTCTCTGCCTGCCTCTCTGACTACTTGTAATCTCTATCAAATAAATAAATAAAATCTTTAAAAAAATGCAGGATATAAAGCTATAGATGTATACTGTGATCTTAATAATGGCATGTAGAGAAAAAAAGAGGAAGAAATATATCAAATTTTTCAATGTTTGAAAAGAAATATGACAAAGTTAAAAAATGGTTGCATCTTCGGGATGGTACAATTGTGGGTGTTTTTTTTTTTTCTTCCTCCATCTTTATATTTTCTATCTATTTCTAGATTTTCTTTTTCTTTTAAGATATTATTAATTTAAGCCACCTGGGTGGCTTAGTTGGTTAAGCAGCTGCCTTTGGCTCAGGTCGTGGTCTTGAGGTCCTGGGATCAAGCCCCATGTCTTGCTCCCTGTTTGGTGGAAAGTATGCTTCTCCCTATCCCTCTGTGCTCTCTCTCTTGCTCTCACACTCTCTCTCTCACTCTCATTTATTTGAGAGAGCAAGAAAGAGAGTGTGCATGCACAAGCCTGCTTCTCCCTGCTGAGCAGGGAGTCCCTGGATACCAGGACCCTGGAATCTGAGCCAGGCACCCCCCCAGGCACCCCACAGTACATTCTTATCACTAGGTTTTTTTGACCACCTCACTGATAATAGCAGAGTATATTGCAAATTTGCAGTGTTGTTTTGGCATGTCATTGCCTGAGATTTCTAAATCTTGGACAAGAGTTCAATGTTGTCTGTTGAACCAAAGCACAAGGTTGTGATCTATGAAGTTTGTCAATGCTGCCAGAAGACTGACCCTCAAGACAGTAATACAAGTAGAAGTTAATAAAATTTTACTTATAAATGTGACATTACCAGTAGTAATACAGTTAATGCAGTAATTAATCATCCAAAAGGCATTTAGCCTTACTACATTATTATAAATCTTGTAATAATTTCTTTAAGACAAGGAGATAAGCCCAGTCTACTCAGAATGATAAACAACTAGGTATAAACTAGGCACTGGAGTGTGTGACAATATGTTTGTCACACTCAAATTCTTATCCTTTGTTCCTTCCTGGGGAGAAGGTGTACATGAGTAGGGAATGGAGTGTCTCACTTCTGGGCCTCCAGCCTGCTCAAGGGAGGGGGAGGAAGTCCCTCAGCTGGTGAGGGATCTCTTTGAGGCATAAGTTGGCCTGGGATAGATCAAGTCTTCTGGCGGTCAGCTGTGGGGCAGACATTCATTTCTCTGAGTCACTGTGGGAAGAACTGGCTGAGGCCCCAGGCTGGCTCCTCAGAGTGGCTCTTGCTTAAGTCAAAGCATGGCATTTGGTCAACTCCTGGTGGGCTTCAGATGCAAAGCCCTTCAGGTTCTTGAGTATTGTCCCTCTCTTTGCCCCCACATTCAAGACAGCAAGGACCCCTTCTGAAACAAACATCCTGGATCAGGTGCCAGGCTTTTGGTGACCCAACCCAGAAGTTTCTGATTTGTTCCTCCTCTTTCTCCATCTGTCCCATCTTTTTTTACCCACTATGCAAAAGCCCCTTTCTTCGTCTTCTCCCAGAGGACTTTAGATGATCCCTTAAAACCAGAACCCAAATCTTTAGCAACCCACACTGCCACAGGTTCCTCTCTCCTCGTGAGCAAGGATGGCTCAGACTTGTGGGCACATCACTTCCTTTATGATAGGTTGGTACTTACTGCCACTCAACCCAGGGTCACAGACTTGTGTGAAAGCATAGGTCCCCTCTGTGCCTGTCCAGGAGTTCCCTACTGAAGCCTGAAGTGCTCAGCTTGCCACTGAAGTTTGGTCTGCAGCTCCCATTGCGAAGGCCACTGAAAGAGTTGGAACAACCACTGAGTATCTTAAGCTGTTCTCCCACAGGCTCTTAAACAGAAAATAGAAATAAGGGTAACAGAAAATAGTTTCTAAAAAACAGAAAAAGTCATATCCTTGTACACAAATCCTTTTTCATATCTCTATATCCTTAAGAACATTTTTAAGGCTCTCATCACATATTTTCAAATTGATTTCCCAAAAGGGTTGTGCCAATTTATATTCCCATGGAAGTGTTAATTTTAAAACATCTCTTGTAAATGCTAACTTTATCTTACTCTTTAAATATTTCATTTCTGCATTTTGAGTAAATACACATGATGTTTCATGTGGGTTTTTCTTTTCATTCTAGAATTGTAGCTGAGGCCCAAAGCCATGGGCAAAGGATATTAAGAACTCCACAATCTATGTTCAGGGAGACTTCAAAACCCCTCTGGACCTCCGAGAAGTGCCAGGGGGCAGTCCACCTCATCACTACTCAGCTCTCCAAAGCTTCTTACTTCCCCAGTCAGCATAAACCTTTTTGTTCACCTGCTGGACTTCAGTTCAACCAGAGTTTTGCTCATCAGGAAACTGTGTCATCTAAGCAGAGCAGAACAATGAGGAAGAGACGAAGGGTGAGAGAGGGAAGGCAAGAAGCAATTCACAGTGATCGCTTGGCTGGACTTCTCCCCTTCAGTGAAGTAAGACTATGTCGGTTGAGTGGATGACAGCTTAACCCGAGATGGCCTAGTCAAGAAGCTGCCCACTGGACCAGGCATAGGAGGTGTGGAGGACCAAGGAGAGCAGAAACTTGTACAAGAAGTTCAAGCAGGAGCTGGACTTCCCATGTCAGGGGCTTGTGCAGATTCAGTCCTCCCAGGGTGTGAACCTCTTGCCACAGAACCCCTCCCATGCACCCATGCAGCTCCAGGATTTGGAGGGGCCACCTCGAAGAGCTCATGTCTATCAGCTTTGAGCAGAGAGACAGTGGTGACCACCAGAAGGGGGAACTTAGCATGAGGTAATGAAGTGAAACCCAAGCACCCCTCACCTGAATGAGCCCATTTCAATTTTAGTACTCAGGGGTCTCCAACATTCATAAATGTTTATAAGCTTCAGCTCTGAGTCCTGGATCTGCACCTAACAGGCAGTCACAGAAGGAAACCTCTGTCTCTTATACTCTTCTTTCTTTCTCCAACATCAGAGATGCCAGCAAAGAGAAAAGGTGGGGCTAATGCCCCCTTTACCCACTGCCCATCTAGAGCACAAAGACATTTGGCAGCATGCATTGAAAGTAAAGAGTTTGACCAAAATGTCTTCAGGGGACTGGCTACCCAGGGTGAAAGGTAACTTGATTTTGGTCAAATTACTTGGGGGTGGGGGGGGGCAGGCATATATACATATATTTTATGTTATGTTCTAATGGATTGAAATCAACTAGATTGAAAAGTTATGAAAAGGTGGGGCACTTGGGTGGCTCAGTTGGTTAAGTTTCAGACTCTTGTTTTTGGCTCAGGTCATGATCTCAGAGTTGTGAGATAGAGCCCAGTATCAGGCTCCTCGCTCAGCAGCAGACTCTGCTTGGGATTCTCTCTCTCCCTCTCCCTCTGCCCCTCCCCCCACTCACACATGCATGCTCTCTCTCTCTCAAAAAATAAATATGTAAAATCTTTTTTTAAAGTTATGAAATGGTATATAACCGTGGTTCTCAAACTGTGTGCTGAGGTGCCCAGTGCACAATCAACTCCCAGGGTCAGCAGGGGCTATTTCAAAGTTTTCTCCTATTGAATTGACAAATTGATAGGAAAACAGAAGTGATGCCTGTTGGACACCACTCTACTAACTCAGGGTAGCTCATAGTTTGAATATTAGATCACACTACATTCCTTGCAATGACATATATATTTACAAAGCTGGGAATTTTGGGGAGTGCCATGATGAAAAGCAAGAATCTTGTGAAGATCAGTGTAGAATGGGAAATGAGTGGCAGCAGCATCCGGTCTTTTTCCAAGATTTGAGGAATTGTGCAGTGCCCAACAAAAACACACATCCATTGGCAATTGTGGTTACTTAAGGATAAAATAAAAATAGCATTTTTTCTTTCAATTTAAATGAATTTTTTTTTTCAAATGTCTACTGGGATTTTAGAACACAAATAAATTGCTTGGAACTAGCTACATAATAAATGGCACTATTAGGTATTTCTTTTGGCAGGGGGGCACTGAGAAAATATCACTGAAACACTAGTGTACACAGACTAGAAGCTACAGTAGTAAGTAGGTCTCTCTCGCACCCAGAGAGGCAACCACAGGTACTCATTTCTTGTATGTTCAAGAGATACTTAATACACATAATAATAATTAACTTTTATTTAACTTTTACTTCATGTCAAGGACTCTTCTAAGTCTTGTATTTATTAATGAGTTTAATCTTCTATGATGCAGGTACTATTATTACTCCTATTTTAAGGACACAAACACTCAGAGAGGCTAACTAACTGCCCAAATCCCACACCCAAAAATGGCTTCAGGGTCAGAGCTCTTTGATCTACTCTATATTACCTTTGTGCCAAATTTGGCTATTATCTTAAAGATTTTATTTTTAGGTAATCTCTACACCCAACCTGGGGCTAGAACTTATAACCCAAGATGAAGAGTTGCATGCTCCACCAACTGAGCCAGCCAGACACCCATCCCATGGATATTGTCTTTTTTTTTTTTTGGACATTATCTTTAAAAATATGTCAACTTGTCAGGGAAAGAAAATACCAGTTGTTTGAGTATTTGTAAAGTTAAGCATTTTTTAATTTAACAGATTAAAATTAATTAATTAATTTAATTTAATGTCCAACATGGAGCCCAATGTGGGCATGAGCTCATGACCCTGTGATCATGACCTCTGCTGAGATCAAAGTTCAGACGCTTAATCAACTGAGCTACCCAGGTGTCCTGTGAGCATTTTTTTCATATGTTTACTGGTCATTTATATTTATTCTTTCTGTGACTTGCTTTCTATGTGAGCATTTTTAAACTTTAAAATGTCACCACTTTCTAGGGTGTCTGTAAAAACCTTAATGTGCTAATTACTTTGAAGTGCCCAATCAGGCAGAAATGCCAACTATTGTGCTAACTGGAATCTTCGGCTCCTCTATATTTCAGTAAGCCAAATTCATTTTTTCAAATTAGAAGTTTATTTTCTAGGGGCACCTGGCTGGCTCAGTTGGCAGAATATGTGACTCTTGACTTTGGGATTGTGAGTTTGAGCCCCACATCAGGTATAGAGATTACTTAAAAAATAATAAAATCTTAAAAAATGGTTTAAAGGAACAGTTACTTTCCAGACACAAAAATTAATCTTGAGCTTTTCCTTTGTCACTTCTAATTTAAAATGGTTATTTGAGAAAAATAGAAGAATCTCCCTACTTCATAAAAGAAACCTTAAAACATTTGTCTCTGACAATTAAAGATTGTGAGTGCTGCAGGAATCACTTAAGCCTACTTGTTTTTCTAAGAAGTGATTTTTTTTTCAAAGTCTGAGGAAGAAATCAATGTTATGTGATATTTTCTTATGTAAGTTTCATTGGTATTTATAATTTATCTTTGCTGATTGTTCTTTATTTCTCCATGTGGGAATCTTGTTTCCATGTCTTAGTTGAACTGAAATGGTTTTAAATTGGTACTGTTGAGGCACAGATCTATTTTTTTAAAGTTTATTTATTTATTTATTAAAACTTAGTCATTTATTTATGAGAGAGAGAAAAAAAGATTGGGGGGAGGAGCAGAAGAAGAGGGACAAAGAGACTCTGCACAAATTGTAGAGCTTGATCTAAAGACCCTGAGATCATGACCTGAGCTGAAGGCAGATGCTTAAGCAACTAAGCAACCCAGGAGCCCCAGGTTTATTTATTTTAAGTGACCTCTACACTGGACTCAAACTTACTTACCTGAAGATCAAGAGTCACATGCTCTCCCAACGGAGCCAGCCAGGCACCCAGGATTGAGGCCTACATTTAGCAAATAGCAGCCCATCTGAGTTCCAGTAGAGAAAGCAAATGAGGACCTCAACGATTATTGATATATGTAAGGAATTGAGTCCTGAAGATAAAAATAATTAAAATAAAATTTTTTCCAAATATTATTTAAAAAAATTTTTTTTAAAGATTTTATTTATTTATTTGACAGACAGAGATCACAAGTAGGCAGAGAGGCAGGCAGAGAGAGAGTGGTGGGGGGGAGGGAAGCAGGCTCCCTGCCGAGCAGGGGGGCTCAATCCCAGGACCCTGGGATCATGACCTGAGCCAAAGGCAGAGGCTTTAACCCGCTGAGCCACCCAGGCGCCCCCTAAATATTATTTTTAAACAGTCTAACAGACACCCCCCCTTTTTTAAAAAAAAAAGCAGTCTAATGGACATTTCCTTTTATTATGTTACTAATTGGCCCAATTAACTAACCTGTAGCATTAACAATCACATATCAGTTGTGATCTAGACTTTCAAGAAAAGATTGTTCTAGAAAAGAGGGGGGAGGGGAGGAAAGACTGTTACCATAGAGATTTTTCAAGTAACTTCTTTTTTTAAAAATCCATCTGCTTTGTAAAAATATAAAAGATTCCTTTTTCCAAATAAATCTGTCTTTCCCAATTCAGTCTGTGGACTTTAGGAACCAGTAAAATAAATGTAGGTGAGATCACCAGGTATATAAATAGTAGGAAAGAAACTATGATAATGCAGTTTATAGGTGGATCCATAAATTTTTTTAGTTATCACTTATTTTTATTAAAAAAAATAACTAGAACCCACCTGTGAGATTTCAAGAAGGCTTTAGTACTTAGAATGAGAAATACTTTAAGGCTAGGGAAAGAAAATAAAATTGTTCCCCCAAATATAACTGCAGGTTTTCTTCCTAGTTAAATTAGTTGCCTTTCCCCCCAAGTTTTGAACTTAAAGAATTGCTGAACTAGAGATGAAGTTTCAATTAGAGGCAGCCTGGTGTTTACCTCCTCCTGCAGCCTGGGAGATATCTACAAAGATTGTTAACGGTTTTGATAAGTAGGGATTCAGAACCAAAGTCTTTAGAATGCCCTAAATGGCATTTGGTTGTTTTGCTCTGTACTTCCAGCAAATAATTTTTCCAGAGATCACCTGAATTTTGTTGAGTAGATTTTTTTTTTTTGCTTGTTTCTCTTCTGGGCCATGGAGGTTAATACAAAATAAATACCTGTTACAAATCTTCTTTCTTCACAATAGGTTACATGATCACAGCTGAAACAAAAACAGAGATACTAATATAATAAGAATACTTGTAGAAATTCTTTTATGCAGATATATTTAGTGGTTTGATTTCCTTTACTCTAGAATATACAGATAACTGATACCCTTGCCTACTATCCACTAGGTAATTTATCCTGAATTCTATTTAGTATTTTAGTCCAGAAAGTACCATAGTTTCTCTGCGAGCCAAATCAAAGCAATAAACAGCAGAGGGAGCTGGTGAAGTGCTTTTGCAAGTAAGATCTGTGCTCACTCCAAGGGTACATGAAATTTTTTGGCATGACATTTTCATGGAGTGGAAAATAGGAATTCTTTATTAAACCACTTGCAAATTGCAATATTTTATTTTAGGATTTTCTTTTATATCTATATATTCTAAGAAGGTGCTGTTGAACCTACATTGTCAGAAAAATACTGTGCAGATTTCTGTAATGTTAAGGCAAATTGGCATCATATCCCCCCACCACCACCAAAAAACCTACACAATTATTAAGGGAACTTTGAATGCCATGGCTTACTCTCTCCTTGAGCCATTATGGGCACCTAATGTTTGTTCATTTCAGAATGAATCAATAAAAACATACTGAGCAGCCTTATGTTCAATGTATGTATTGAGCATCACTTTGCACATACTGAAAGCTTAAAACTGAAGCTTGAATATAAAATCCATGGGTGTCTCTACATAAAGGTATCATAAGTTTTTTCAGGACAACAGTATAAGGCAGGTAGGCTTATCTGATTCTGTTCATAAGCTCTATAGATCATTACTTTCATCAAAGTTGAAATTTGTAGGCATGCCTGGCCAGCTCAGTCAGTAGAACATGTGGCTCTTGATCTCAAAGTTGTGAGTTCAAGCCCCATGTTGGGTGTAGAGATTACTTAAAAGATTTTTTTTTTAAGTTGAAATTTGTCCATATTTACCCTCCAGAATTAGATGAACTTAGAACTTTGGAGAGAGAATTACTTTGAGATTACAGAAAGAACACACTTTTACTTCAAACAGGACTCCTCCTTTTAAGTAAATGTGTAGGGACTGAGTCAGGAGAGCTGGTTGGGGCCATCTTTGATAAGAGGTGGGCTTGAGCTCTGTTGGAATAAATAGAGTGAAAATCTTCACAGGAGGCAGAGAGGGTGTTACATGTGAGGGGAACAAGAGTCACAGGGTGGAGGCCCACATGCAAGTGGTGTGGCTGGTCTCTTGGACAGTGGGACCAGCCTGGCTGAGGTAGATCATGACTTCTGTAGTTCAAAACAAGCAAATGAGCTCTTGCCAAATACCACGTTCCTTCGCACTAGACTCATCTGAGATGTATTCGCTAATGCAGCAGTCCTCAGAGGTTTTTTTTTGGAACGCCTCCGCATTCTTAAAAAAGTATTCAAAAAGGTCCCTTCTGAAAACCAAGAGACCCTGTCTCCATGGAAAACTTTGCTTACAAACTTTGTTGGCATCAGGCCCATAGTCACGAAACAGAGCTTTCCCCAGTGTGTAAAAAACCGAACTCAGAACACCCTGCAGTGTGTAACCCACTCTCCCAGGAACCACCAAAAAAGTTAATGAATGGAGAGAAAAACAGAAACAAAATGAGAGAAAACAGAAAATATCAGGAGGTTGATAACAACTGCTTTGTTGTTCAAAAAACCTTGCCATGGTTGTAGGTCCTTCTCAGCGCCTATGTGACCTGGAGGCTTTAAAAGGATCAGAATATTTAGGGGCTGCTCGGCTATATATTTAAATCTGCTGTGAATATGACACATTTAGGCTCCAGAGTGTCTCAGTGCCAGCGTTTGCGTCACCTGCTTCTGGTGTGAAGATGCTCTCCGGGCCCCCAGGTGTGATGTTCTTATAGTGAGGCTGACTTACATAAGCAGGGTGGCACCTGAGGTGGAAATTTGTACACCAGCGGGTCTTGTAATCACAAGCGATGGGGATTTGATGATGACAGTGGGCAGCAGTGGGAAAGAGTGGTCTTTCCCAAGCTTCTCTTTCACTTGGAAACACTTTAAATGTTCAATTCCTGGCAATTCCTTTATTTTTCATGAGAGCATATTAGACTATAATTTTTGTTTTATTTTAATCATTTGAAAATGTGGCATTTTAACTTTAAAAATTAAAATTATGTTCTCTTCAATAATCTGACATTAAAAAAATCAAGCATTAAACCAGTTAAAATGAAAGGGGGCAAAACCCTTATTGATGAATCCAAAGAGCTTTTGTGTATGTGGATTATATTTATTGGTATCTACTATGTAAAAAATTAAAATTGAGAAATGATTATTATTGTTATTTTCTTTAGGGAAAGGAAGAGAGAGAGAGAGAGAGAGAGATTGGATGAGCAGGGGAGGAGGGGCAGAGGGAAAGGGCATGGAGCCTGACTCAGGGCTCGATCTCACCACCCTGTGATGGTGACCTGAGCTAAAATTAAGAGTTGGAAGCTTAACCAACTGAGCCACCCAGGAGCCCCAAAATTGAGATATTAAAAAATACTAATTTATTTTTTAAAAATACTAATTTATTTTTTATTTTTTAAAATAAATATTTTAAAACAAAACATTTAGTGAGGAGTGACATTGTTTTTTACATTTTTACAAGTTTCTTTAAGTCTGACATAATAAAAAAGAACTACATTTTCATATGTGTCCCTACATTCAATGCACAGGGATATCACATACTCAGCCCTTGGAAAACCTCACTGTTCATACTGACAGAAAAAGAGTAAAAAGGCAAATAATGTCTCAGTTTTATTATGAAAATAAATTTTTCCAATTATTTTGTTTAAGCAAAATCATCGAATTTCACATGAAAAATGGGATGTTTAGATTGATCTTCTAAAAAAGAAATTCAGGGGTACCTGGGTGGCTCAGTCGTTAAGCGTCTGCCTTTGGCTCAGATCATGATCCCCGGGGTCCTGGGATCCAGCCCCACCTTGGGCTCCTTGCTCAGCAGGGAGGCTGCTTCTCCCTCTCCCTCTCCCCATGCTTATATTCCCTCTCCTGCTGTCTCTCTCTCTGTCAAATAATAAATAAAATCTAAACAAATACATACATACATACATACAATAAAAAAGAAATTCAATTATGGTTAAAAAAAACCCAAAGGAACATAAAATTTACCATCTTAAGTATTTTAAGTATTCAGTTCAGTAGTGTTAAGTATGTTAACAGTGTTGTGCAACAGATCTCTAGAACTTTCCAGTCTTAAAAAACAAACTCTGTGCCCCCAACAGCCATCACTCTACTTTGTTTCTGTAAGTTTGACTACTTTAGGTACCTCATATAAGTGGAATCATACTGTATTTGTCTTTTTCTTTTCTTTATTTTTTTAAAGATTTTATTTATCTGTTTTAGAGAAGGAGAGACAGAGAGAAAGAGAGATACCATGAGCAGGGGGAGTGGCAGAGGAGGAGGGAGAGGGAGGAAATCTCAAGCCGACCTCATGGTGAGCACAAAGATTGTGCGATCACGACCTAAGCTGAAACCAAGAGTCAGATGTTTAACTGACTGAGCCACACGAGCACCTCAGTATTTGTCTTTTTCTAACTGGCTAATTTCACCTGGCACAATGTCTTCAAGGTTCATCCATGTTAGAGCATGTATCAGAATTTGCATCTGTTTGTTTGTTTGTTTGATTTATGTATTTACTTCAGAGAGAGAGTGCACGAGTGGAGGAAGAAGAAGAGGGGAAGCAGACTCCCCACTGAGCAAGGAGCCCTATAGGGGGCTAATCTCCAGACCCAGGGATTATGACCTGAGCCAAAACTAAGAGTCAGATGCTCAATCAACTGAGTCACCTAGGTGCGTGCCAGAATTTTCATCCTTTTAAAGGAGGATTAAGGGGCGCCTGGGTGGCTCAGTGGGATAAGCCGCTGCCTTCGGCTCAGGTCATGATCTCAGGGTCCTGGGATCGAGTCCCGCATCGGGCTCTCTGCTCAGCAGGGAGCCTGCTTCCCTCTCTCTCTCTGCCTGCCTCTCTGTCTACTTGTGATCTCTGTCAAATCAATAAATAAAAATCTTAAAAAAAAAAAAAATAAAAAAAATAAAAAAGGAGGATTAATATTTCATTTTATGTCTGTACTACATTTTGTTTATCCATGCATACACTTTCTTTCAAGAGTTTGTATGCTTTTAGGTGTTCAATCCATTTTAAGTTAATTTTTGTATATAGTGTAAGAAAGTCCAACCTAATTCTTTTTTGTCCCCAGCTTTATTGAGGTATAATTGACTTATAAAATTGTGCAAGTTGAAGATATACAACATGGTGATTTTATATATATGTATGTTTATATGTATATATATTTTGCAAAATGATTACTACAATAAAGTTACTTAACACGTCCATCCCTCACATAGTTACAATCTGTGTGTGTGCGCGTGCAAGTCAACTTCCCTTATTTTTTTTTTCACGTTTTTCCATCCAGTTTACCCAACTCCCATTTGTTGAAAACACTGTCCTTTCCCCATTGAAGGATCTTGGCACTCTTGTCAGAAATCATTTGGGGTGCCTGGGTGACTCAATCAGTTGAGCATCCTATTCCTGGTTTTGGCTCAGGTCCGGATCTTAGGTTCATGAGCCTGAGCCCAGCATCAGGCTCTGGATCCTGTTTGGGATTCTCTTTCCCTCTCCCTCTGCCTCTCCCCCTCCACCTGCTTGCACTCTCTCTCTCAAAAAAAAAAAAAAAAAAAAATCATTTGATCACCTATATGAAGGTTCATTTCTGGGATCTCTACTCTATTGTGTTCATTTACATGTCTTTGTGCTCGTAGCACAGTGTTTTGATTATTATAGCTTTGTGATTAAGTTTTGAAATCAGGAATAGCTTTGCTCTTCTTTTTCAAGACTGTTTTGGCTATTTGGGATCCCTTGTGATTCCAGGGGACTTTTAGAATGGGTTTTTCTATTTCTACAAAAAAAGTATTATTGGGATTTTGATAGGGATTACATTAAATCTGTACATCATCTGGGTATTACTGACAACTTAACAATAATAGGACTTCCAATCCATGAACATTCCCATTTATCTGTGTCTTCTTTCTTTCAGCAGTGTTTTGTGGTGTTTAGTGTATAAATCTTTCACTTCCTTGGTTAGGTTTACTCCTAATTACCTTTTTCTTATTGATGTTAATGTAAATAAGGTTATTTTCTTAATTTCCTTTTTAGATAGTTCAGTTAGTACATAGCAATGCAACTGGGTTTTTTTGTTGACCTTATATCCTGCAACTTTGCCGAATCTTTAGGATTTTCTATATCTGACATCATGACATTTGTACACAGAGATAATTTTACTTCTTTCTCACCAATTTGGGTGAAATCCCAGTTCTGCTATTTCTGAGGCAAGTAACTAAGGTGCTTTATGCCTCAATTTCCTCATCTGAAATTTGTGAAAATAATAGCATAATTATTATATCACAGAGTTATTGGGAGGATTGAATGAGTTAATAGATGAAAACAGCTTAAAAAAATAGCTTAGTGTCCTTCATGTAGTAATAGTGTGTAAACATTAACCACCATTTTGTAATATTCTTAAATTGATTGGAATGTTTACTATTTTACAATGTGCAAATTCTTATATATTTAAATAATCCATATGAGACACCAACTGTGTTTCCTACAATTCAATTCTTTTTTTAAAAGATTTTATTTGAGAGAGAGAGTGAATGAGAGAGAGAGAGTGAGAGAGAGCATGAGTGAGCAGAGGGAGGAGAGGGAGAAGCAGGCTCCCCACCGAGGAGGAAAGCTGATGTGGGGCTTGATCCCCGGATCCTAGGATCATGACCTGAGCCGAAGGCAGACGCTTAAGAACTGAGCCACTCAGGCACCCCTACAATTCTATTCTGATATTAACTATTCAGAATTAGTGCAGACCCCACAAATCAAGAACTCAATCCCATAAGACTGCCTCTACTTTAGATGCCTGTTTCAAGTCTTAGGAACAACCCATACTTTTGACCCACTGGGATTCCCACAACGCTCTGCTCAGATTCAATCATTTGCTAGAATGGCTCACAGATCTCAGAAAAACACTTTACTTACATTTACCAGTTTATTATAAAGGATACAAGTGAACAGCCAGATGAAGAGGTACATAGGACAAGGTCTGGAAGGTCTCTATCACAGGAACCTCTGTCCCTGTGGAGATGGGGTGTGTCACTACAGGTGGATATATTCACCAACTTGGAAGCTCAGCAAATCTCATTGTTAAAAAAGTTTTTATAGTGTTCAATATCCAGCACCCCTTTTCCTCCCTGGAGGTTGAAGATAGGTCCAAAACCAAAAGAACCAAAGGTTCTTAACCTTTGCGCCTTTAGGTGACCAGCCCCATCTTGGGACCATCTGGAGGCCCCACCCTTTCACCTCATTAGCATAAACTCAGGTGTGCTTGGAGGAGGCTTGTTATGATTAAGGGAAGACGTTCTGTCACTGAATCCAAGGGTTTTAGGAGCTTCTTGCCAGGAATGAGGGCAAAGCCCAAATGTATTCTTTATTGTACTACAGTTGGAAAGAAGTAAAAGAAAATGAATTAATTAATGGCTGTTATTTTAAATAGCCTTATCTCAAACTTTTCGGAAGCAAAGACCATGACTTCAATTTTAATTGTCCTATAATGTCAACCATTGTGCCAAACAAGTAATCAATTGATAATAGTAATACCTTTCATTCATGGAATGCTTCATAGCTTTATAAGTCATCTCACATGTATTATCTTCTTTGAATCTCACACATTTGTAATGGTCAACATTATACAGATGATCAAACTGAGGTCCTGAGATGTTAAGCTACTTAGCCAGTAAACATACCTTAGAAGAAGCAGAGCTAAAATACAAACTCAGTTCTACTGATTTAAATTCCAGCCTTTGTTTACTTCACCACAAAAGATACTAAACTATAAGATAGGTGACTTGTTCTACCTGGGTTGGTCCTAGATCATTTAATTTCTCTGGGTCTTATTTTCTTTATCTGAGAAATGATCATTAAAGGATTTTCATTTCCAAATCTTAAGATTCTATTATCTCTAAATTCTCTTCTGGTTTTAAAGTAACATTTAATATCATTTAAAATACCACAACAGTTGGTTTTTCCTTTGCACTGAAATGTCAACAGTGGAGATAATAACCATATTTCCATTTTAGAAATATTCCTGGAAAGCCACTAATTTAGGAAAGACACAACATTTAGTAACACTGGTAAACCCCACTGGTTTCCATTAAAAAAAAAAAAAAGCAAACACCAAACACTTGTGTTTCTAAGAAAAAGTATGTAATATACTTTACTAATTAGTTTTGGTGAAGAATAAGTAGGGATAATTTTGACTCCCATGACATCATATTTGTTAAAGGAGTACTCTAAAAGTAGAGGGGATGTATTCGTGAAATATTCTTGATTTCAGGAACATTTCAACCAGACATCTACTTCTTCTTAGACCATTAACATTTCTCTCTTAGAAATTATTTGAATCTAAAAAAAAAAAAAAAAAAAAGAAATTATTTGAATCTGCACAACTTTCTTCTCCTTTTTTATTATAGGATATGAAAAGCTTGTGGTAGGCTGGAATACTACTTCTTAATTCTCTGCAAGAGAGCATTATTATTGACTAAATAAAGAAATAACAAGAGCCAGGCATTGGAGGGGAGGTTAAGCTAGTAGGTAAATTCTACTGTTTTCCAACATTGAGATTCTACAATTTCATTTTTTACCCCACCCTAAAATTCATGGTCCCCAGTAATATGAGATGTCTATAATCCATTTTATAAAGCCTCTAAATTCAATATACTAATTTGAAAAGAAGCCTACTCATCTCCACATTTGATAAAGTACTTTTTCCCCTCCTTTTAAAAAAGTGTCTCCATGCAAATTTCTTATATAATTACACAAAACAAATGCTTTAGAACACAAGGCTCAATCTGAAGCATTATAGGCCTCAAACATTTAATGTCACAAACTATTCATTTGCCTACACTTTGCAGATAGATCCCTGATGTACAGTAATTACTCTTACAGTGACATTCTGTAATCCTTTTTTGGACTGCTATACTTAGTCAAATATTTATTGAATGCCTACTATATGTCATGCACTATGTTAATCATTTAGTTTCACACAATTCTTAAAATAAAAAAGGCCATTCACTGCCTTTTGGTTAACTTTACCCTTTTGTAATGAAATAAAAGCTACTTCCTTTATTTCTCAAGCAATAAAAACCTCATTAATTCACTTTCTCAACTCCCAAGTTGCAGATATCAAATACCAGAAATGTGTGTTTTTTTTTTTAACAACCTGTTTTCCAATGGCGAAAATAATGCAATTCTGTTGCAGTGACATTAAAAACACAACACAAGACAACACAACACAACACCCTGGGGTGCGGCTCAGTTGGGTAAACCTCTGCCATCTGCCTTTGGCTCAGGTCATGATCCTAAGGTACTGGAGCCTGCTTCTTCCTCGGGCCCTCATTCATGCTTGCTCTTCCTCAAATAAACAAAATCTTAAAAAAAAAAAAAAAAAAAATCTCAGGGCGCCTGGGTGGCTCAGTCCGTTAAGGGGCTGCCTTAAGTCCAGGTCATGATCCCAGGGTCCTGGGAAGGAGCCTCACATCCGGCTTCCTGCTCAGAGAGCTCCCTCTCTCTCCACCTGCCGCTCTCCCATTTGGACGCTCTCTATCTCTCTGTCAAATAAATAAATAAAATCTTAAAAAAAAAAAAAAGAATCTCAAAAGTACGGTTTTCTTATAACTAGGAAGAATAAATAGAAAGATTTCAACTGAGGAAAACTTAAAAACACTGAAATGAATTTGACTTTCTGCACAGTCCCAGGAAGCAGACCAGCACCAAAAGATCAAAGTCATAGGAAAGTAGGTATCAGCTCAAAACAAAATAACCCCCTCTTCTGAACAACTTTTCTAATAGTTAAAGCTGGTTTGAATACTGAAATAGCTGCTCTCAGGACTACTTGCTTGGATGTTGTAAAGAAGACTGAAGCACAAGAGGGAAAGTTATATTACTATATAAAGTACCCGTCAACATGGATTCCGTAACTAACATTGCTATTACAACTTCCTTAAAACCGACAAAACGGGTGACGATGAGTTCTTTCTGAATTCAAGAAGCAGGGTATTCAAGGTTAGGATTCCTGCTATTTCACTTTCCCGTATGACATAGCCCTTGAAAAGACCTCGCAATGATCTCCTGTCCAAATAAATTTGGAGGAATCTCCTGCAGGACCTCCCATTAGGAAAAACGAACCTTACTAACCTTTCTATCCTGGAATGCTCCCCCCACCCCTCCCTTTCTTTTTGGCAAGGAGGGACAGAGAATTAGGACTCGGAAGACAGAGATGTTCTCAAAGGCGGCGCACTCTTAGGAGAGGAAGTGGGGAGAGCAATTCCAAGTGAGATCCTACACTACGTGGAGCGTGATAGGGTCGGGATGAAAGGAGTGAAGGGTAGAGAACAGAGAGCGTGCCGCCGTCGCGTAATAATGCCTGGTGATGGAGCGGGGTGTGTTCACGGTGGAGGGAACCCAGCCGCTCGTGGGCACAGGGGCTGGAGAAGCAGAGAGGCCGAGAGGCCCAGGCGCCGGACAGCACGCATGCGCGGGCCCAGAATCGCGGCCGTCACGGTCTGGGTCAACTGCCCGAGTCTTGCCTGGCGCGGGTCTGCGGGCGCCTTCCGCTCCAGCGAGGCGGCCGGGCACAGCCTCTTCTCTTTCCCGCCGCCCGGAACCCGACGGCCAGGCCAGGCCCATGGGGCCGTAGCACCGGCGTCGACGGCGGCTGAGACGGCTTCTGGGAGCGCGTGAGACTCCGGGGTCGCGGCGGCGATTGGCCGGCCGCGGCGCCCGCTCCCATAATGCAGCGCATGGCGCGTCATTGAAGAGAGACCATGATGGCGGCGGCGCTTGGGCCCCCAGAAGTGATCGCTCAGCTGGAGAACGCGGCCAAAGTTCTGATGGTGAGTACACCGCGACCCCCGCACCCCAGTATCTGCGAGACCCTGGCTGGCACTGTCGTGCCAGGCGTTCCCGTCCGCCGGGCTGGCGACCGGCAAGGGCCTCCAGGGAGCCCTGGAAGTGGAGGAGGTGGCGGTGGCGTGGCGCAGGATTCTCCATCCTACTTTCCTTCCCTCTTGGTTCCCCCTTCTTCCTGGGGCTGTCCACTTCCCCTAGGTGTCTGGCACTCCGGTCGGGCGACGGAATAGGGTGCTGAAGGAAAGAGGGTTTCCTGTGCCACGGTCTTCACGGTATACCCTGTCCCGCAGACTGGGTCGAGAGCGAGGCGCGGGAGTGAGGTCCGGGTCATCTCCGCAGGGCTTTGGTTGGGGGCAGTGTGTGCGCCGCTGAGGAATTGCTGCCAGGAAGGTAGGAAGGGATGGCTCAGCCCAGGTGCTGTTAGCAGCCCTTGTTTCCTTCGAGGATGTGGGTCCTCAAGCTCTTTCTCCGACCTGCAACCACCTCTGGGGTAACCGCAGCCGCCAGCACGTGGAAGGACTGGCAGGAGGAAGGAGGGGAATCTTTGGGACCAAGGTCATTGGGGCAAAACTTTTTTAAGTACCAAGTTTCCTGTGGGTCGCGCATTGAGAGCTGAGTCTAAGGGGCTCCTTGACTTAGTTCTTAACACTATTCAGTGAACAGTTTGATGAGTATGTTATTTGCTCAGGGAGTTTAAGAAGGCTGAGTTAAAGGATAAAAAAAAGTATTCCACGGAGGGAGTAGAAGTAAGGATAAACTATATTCAGTTACTCAGTAAACTGTATTTTCTGACTCGGTTTTGTTTTTGTAAATTTTGGTTTCCGTGTTAATTTTTTTTTTTTTTGAAGTTTAAGGCCCGGTTGATTGCGTGAATTTATCCAGCCTTTCTAAGAATCGAATATCGAATACAGCTAGCTTCGTTTTATTTTATTGATTGATTAATTGAACTTTTCTTTCCTTTTTGGTTCGGTGCTTGGATTATATGTTCGAGCATCACGTTTAAAAGTATTTGAACTAATTCTAGCATAGTATGTGGTACCACTTATCAAGTTTTGTTTTCACACACAACATCAGATAGCTTAGGAAATTTAACTAACGAAATTGAGAAGTCTAATAAAAGCAGGGTTTGCTTGCTTCCTTATGAGCAAATCTAAGTGAATCGTTTTGTCACAAAACCGAGTAAGTTTTCAGACTCTTCCAAGTTAAGTCCAGAAAAAACTAGCTAGTGTTCTCCTTAATACAGGTTCTTAAAATCCCTTACGTGGTATTTCCTGAAATATCTGAAAAATTTCTGGGAGCCAGGGACCCTATTTTCATTAGACTCTGGAAGCAGTATGTGACCCCAAAAAACACTGCCTTTGTTCTTACATTAATAAGATAAAATTAGTGTCCTTCATTACTGGCCTGAGTACTAATTAGCACTTGAGTTTGCCAGTACCAGTACTGTCCCTCTTCCTTGGCAAAGCTGTTTTATCATCTGTAAGGGAGTAGCTGAGAAGAATAGCAATAAGTTCTGTTTATTAAGTACATACTACATCCAGATACTATGTGTGATGGTTTTACATACTTTATTAATCCCTGCAACAGTTTTACAAGGTTGAAAGAGAGTTTATGTGGCCCAGATTACATAATTACTAAGTTGATGATTTAGGTTCAGAACTCAGATCTGCCTGACTCTAAAGCTGGGTCTGTTTCTACTGTACCTCACCATCTCTTAGATATGTTGTGTAGATATCCATTTACATACTTCTTATTTAATCATTCTAGAGGGTAGTATTAAAAAAAGTTATTAAAAGGAGGAAATTTGTTTCTAGAAGTTTCCACTTTATATTCACAAATGCGGACTACAAATGTTAGGAGTAACAACTACTGCATTATTTGAGTATGAAAGCTGTATTCCAATTTATTATTAGTAATAACAGCTCACATTTATTAAATGCTTACTGTGTGTGGAGCACTATGCCAGGTGCTTTTACATATGTTACCTTATTCTTACTAACTATAAGGTGGTAGTTTTTTTTTTTTTTAAAGATTCTATTTATCTGCTTGACAGAGATCACAAGTACACAGAGAGGCAGGCGGGGGGGTGGGGGTGAAGCAGGCTCCCTTCCGAGCAGAGAGCCGGACTCAGGGCTCCATCCCAGGACCCTGGGATCATGACCTGATTCGAAGGCAGAGGCTTTAACCCACTGAGCCACCCAGGAGCCCCTGTGAGGTGGTAATTCTTAACTTTCATTTTCATTTTATAGACTAAGGGGCAAAAACGTGTAAATGCTAAGTAATTTACCCAAATTTGCAAGCAAAGTAGTAGAGTGGGGACGCCAACTGAGATTTGTGTGTTACCAGTTTGTGGCTCGTAACCTAAAGGGTAGTAGGACTAGAAAGCAAATAAATTAATTAATTTGGGGATAGTTAGGATTGTTAAATCTTCAACTATTAAGCATTAGAATATTTTTTAAAAGGTTGAATGATTTTTAGCATTTATCCATCTGTGGGTCAGATGGATAGCCATCTGAGGAAATCTCATTTATAGGAAGTTGCTGTATGTTTTAATTGTTAATGTGTTTTGGGATTCAAAGTAATTAATAATATCTTTCACAATCGTTTTGCTGAATTTTTCCATTTGGTATCCATATATTTCTTTTATGAAATTTGGCATAGAGTTTTAGTGTGCAGAATAAACTCAGACCTCTTTTAGTACAGAGGTCTTAGTCCACAACAGATATCAGAAGGAAATTGTAAGCAAATTTTTTGATGAAAGCATACATATTTGGAAATAGGGTTTATAGTTTTATCAGCATTTCTAAGGAAGTAGAGACCCTGAAAAATAAGAACCTAGTCTAAGCATTCTCCCTTCCATTCTACAGATGGGGAAACTGAGGTTCAAAGAGGTAGAAGTGACTTGCCGAAGGTAGGTCACAGAACAAATTAGTGAGAAGAGTGATCCAGAACCTAGATCACCAGACTCCTATTTCGGAACTTTAAAAATTTTTTTACTCACCCATGTTGTTTCTCAAAGTCAATATATTATAATACTGTAAATGTTACATTTTATTGCTTGATGGGAAATTTTGAAATGTGTTTTTGGATATTGCAGTTGCTTCATTGTAAATATCTATATTCAATCCTATTTAGGTTATTGGGTAAATTGCCAAATAGTGTATTAGACCTTTATAGTGGAAAAGATATTTATTGATTTTATAGATCGCAACATAAATGGTGATTATCCCCCCACCTCAAGTTGTAATAGGGAGTATTTTCTGTAGATGGCTTGCAAATGCTGGTTAATCTTCTGATTCAAGACAGTGAGGATACCTGCTAGAAAATAAATTTGAAGGTGAACAAGCTAGAATGAGGATGGACTTTTGTAGGTTAGCAGTTGTGCAAGTGAAGTTATCTATTTTGAAAGCATTGTGCAGATGGAAAGTTATTTAAATAGGTCCTGAATATTTCTTCTGCAAAGAAGATTCCATTTATTGGCTTTTGGCTAAGACACCTAACCCTAAATTTTTGAGAGTATATTAGATATATACTAGAGTAAGTAAAGTTGACCACACTTCAGTGCTAACAATCTTATCAGTGAGAATCTTCTTTTTGACTGCTTGAATTTAGTAGGTTACATTACAGACCTGAAAATTTGGTGTTGTAGACACATATTCTGTTATTTAAAATTATAGCAGTAATACTGGAACGTATTATTTTAAAATACAGTGACAGCACACAAATACACAGAATAAAAAGTGAATCTCTCTCTTCTTCCTTTCCCCACTCTCAGTACCCCCTCCCTAAGCAGTCTGTATTAAGTTTCAATATACCTTTTTCCTGTGTTTTTATAATACACATTATATAGTTTTCTTTTTTTCACATGAATGAAAGTACTATAAATATCCTTAATTTAGGAAATCTTGCAGATACCTTTCTCAATAGTAAGAAATTCAAGCTGTGCAGAAAGGTGTATAGGGGAAAGTAAAAGTTCCCTAAGCTCCCATTTGCTTTTCAGACATGACTGTTTCTTGAGTACACATATTAAAAATCTCTAAACAGGGTGCCTGGGGGGCATAGTTGGTTAAGTGTCCCACTCGTGATTTCGGCTCAGGTCATGATCTCAGGATCGTGAGATCGAGCCCTGAGTTCATCTCCTTGCCCAGCGCAGAGTTGGCTTGAGATTCTCTCTCTCGCCTCTGCCCCACTTGTGTGTGTGTGTGCGTGTGTGTGTGTGTGTGTGTGGGCAGGCGTGCCCTCTCATGCCCTCTTAAATAAATAAATCTTAAAAAAAAATCTCTAAGCATATAAGAGCATACATAACATTTTTATTTTTTATTTTATTTTTTCATTTATTGGGTTTCTTTTTATTTTATTTTTTCATTTGTTTAGTTTCTCTTAGTGGATAATTATAAATCAGTAGGACCAACACAAAACTGACACAGCCTCTACAATGCTGATAGCAATTTTACATTTATAAACACATCAACACAGAGAGTATGTAGGCTGGTAGGCTAACAAAACCATGTCTGAACCTCACAGAGATGGTCCTTCCCTCGCGACAGGGACCTTATTCTGAGGCTGCATAACTGCCCCCGCTGCCAAGAAGTACACACATAATTTTTCAAATGTATTTTTTTACATCAATGAAATTGTATAAGCCTTATCTTCCTGTGCTTTTATTTATCTTCTTGTGGATGAATTGTAAATGGAGTTTGTTTCCATTTTGTGTGTGTGTGTGTGTGTGTGTGTGTGTGAGAGAGAGAGAGAGAGAGAGAGAGAATAGGTATAAAATGTAGGATGTCTTGATTTTAGAGACATAATGGAAAAGTTTAGTGTCCTTTTAGTATTAATATCATATTTGAACAATAAACCTGAAAAATGTTTTATTTTTTTAAATTTCCTTGGTATTGTTTTCCTGGCTTGCTCGAGCTGTTAGGAATTGTCCTTTGTGTGTGTGGTGCCAATATGTTGCAGAGTCCATATGTTAACTGATACTTCAAAGAAAAATAATTTACTGTAGTTGTTTTAAAACTAAAATGGATTTAATACATGTAAATGCAGCTTTAATGAGAATGATTTTATGATTGGTTTTCATGGTTTTTATTGTAGTGGAATCTGGCTACTATTTTGAAAGCATCTGTAAAATTGTAGTGAGATATAAAAAATTCCTATTTCATTCTCCCATCAATTTTGTGAAGCAAACAGAAGAGATATTAAATTTTATAAAGAAGTTCTGAGATTCAGAGATGGTAAGTGATTTGCCTGTGGTCCCATAGCTGGTTTGGATTTGGAGTTAAGTCTGGTCATTCATTCATTCTAGAGCATTTCTTCCATATGTATTTGCTAGGCATAATGCTCTCTACGCTAAGGAGATAGGAGAAAGACCTTGTTTTGAGCATATTCTAATGGGGGAGAAAGGCAAAACTATTAGTTGTTAGGTGGCATTATGGAAGTATATACTAGTGCTCTGAGAGTACAGAGGAGAGGGAGTAGCTGAGTAGTCAATGAAGGACAAGTTGGAATTTTCCAGTTGGGTGAGGGGTGAGGGTAGAGGAACATATTTGTATAAAGGCCCAAGAGAACCAAATGCCATGCTTGGGGAATATTTGAGCATTTATTTATTTATTTAAGATTTATTTATTTTAGAGAGAGCATGAATAAGGGGAAGGGCAGAGGGGGAAGGAAAGAAGCACAGTCCCGGCTGAGTGCGGAGCCCAGTGAGGCAAGTCTGGATCCCATGACCCCAAGATCATGACCTGAGTCGAAACCAAGAGTTGGACGCTCAACTCCCAGGCACCCCTTGTGCATTTATTTAGTAGATATTTCCTGATCCCTCCTATGTTTAAGGTACAATGCTTTTATTTTTTTGTAACCAATCATGAACATGTCAAATTTAAGAATTTTGATTATAGCATTTACTTTTCTTATTGGAAAGATGCATTATATTGAGTAAGCATTTTTCTTTCTTTTTTTAAAAGATTTTATTTATTTGAGATAGAGATAGCGAGAGAGAGCACAAGCTGGGAGGAGAGGGAGAAGCAGGCTCTCCACTGAGCAGGGAGCCCAATGCTGGGCCAGGACTATGGGATCATGACCTGAGCCGAAGGCAAACACTTAAGCAACTGAGCCACCCAGGCGCCCCCATTTTAATTTATTTCACTTTTGTCCTTTAGTCTCTGTTGTGGCACTAGTAATTTTTTCCCAAAAATTAGTTAGTGGGGAATTTTTATTTAAAGTTCAATTAAACATGTATTTTACATTTGGACTCATAACTCTACTAATTGAAACATGGCCAGTGATCCAGAGAAATATGAAAAGACCTTTGAAAAAGGCAGTTGATAAAATTTAACAGCCTTGGGCGCCTGGGTAGCTCAGTGGATCCTGGGATCCAGCCCCACATCAGGCGCTCTGCTCAGCGGGGAACCTGCTTCCTCCTCTCTCTCTGCCTGCTTCTTTGCCTACTTGTGATCTCTGTCAAAAAAAATAAAAAATTAAAAAAAAATTTAACAACCTTAAAATTGAACAGCTTTAAAAATTCAGTAAACTAGGAATTGACTTAAAAAATACAATATAGTTATTTCAGACCACTAGTAAATGGTGATATTCTTAAGAGTGAAATAGGGAGTTGTAATATAATTATTATTTAACACTTGGAGGGCCTAGCTGATACAGTAAGATAAGAAAAAGGAGTAAGTGCAAATATTGGAAAGGAAAGTAAAAAAGATAGTTTTTTGCGGGTGATATCCAGAAAAAGAAATCCAAGGAAATTAAACTATTAGAACTATTAGAGTATGGGGATGCCTGGGTGGCTCCGTTGATTAAGCAGCTGCCTTCAGCTCAGGTCATGATCCCTGGGTCCTGGGATCAGAGTCTCTTATCTGGCTACTTCCTCAGCGGGAAGCCTACTTCTCCCTCTGCCTGCACTGCCTGCCACTCCCCTTGCTTGTGCTCGCTCTCTGACAAAGAAAGAAAATCTTAAAAAAAAAAAAAAAAGAAACTCTTAATAGTTGTTTGGTAATGTGACAGATATAAGAGAAATAAACCAATTGTGAGATTTCTTTTATATCAACAATAATCAAGTTAAAATTGGGGAAAAAAAGACCTCATTCCTTCAGTTATAAAAACTGTGGGAATAAATTATAGGATACTATTAAACATTAAACACTATTAAACATGCAACTTTTTATGAAGAAAACTAAATAGCTTATTTGAAGAATACAAAAGGAAATCTGAATTAGATGAAGGCTATGTTCATCATTTCAAAGAATTAATTTGGTAAGGTGGCAATTCCTCCCTCGTTGATCTATAAGTTGAATGTAATGTCAATCAAAATCTCTTTCCTCTTCACCCTTTTTTGAGGTGGGAGAAAAATGTGACTAATTAATTAGAAAATATATCTGGAAGAACAGTTGTATGAGAATAACATTTTTTAAAAAGGAAAATGAAGGGTTGGGGGGACTTGATGTACAGTTAACTAAAATTTATTCAAAAGCTACAGTAATTGAGCGGCACCTGGCTGACTCAGTGGATGGAGCCTCTGACTCTTGATCTCTAGGTCGTGAGTTCAAGACCCATGTTGGGTGTAGAGATTACTTAAAATCTTTAAGAAAATAAAATAAATAAAGAAACAATTTTTAAAAAGTTACAGTAGTTGAAACTTTGTAGTGCTAGCATGGGAAAAGAATAGAAAATTGAAATATTGGTCTAAAAACAGAACTTTGATTAAAATGATATTTCACATTGTGAAGGTAACATAAGAAAAAAACAAACTATGCTTTAATGCTAGCAGAGGTATAAAAAGTTACAACTTTTAGGGGTGCCTGGGTGGCTCAGTGGGTTAAAGCCTCTGCCTTTGGCTCAGGTCATGATCTCAGGGTCCTGGGATCCAGCCCACATCAGGCTCTCTGCTCAGCAGGAAGCCTGCTTCCTCGCTCTCTCCACCTACTTATAATCTCTCTCTGTCAAATAAATAAATTAAATCTTAAAAAAAAAAGTTACAACTTTTTGGTAGATCGTTGAATCTCAAGAAATGTAGGTCTAATATATTGTAGTGTTTCTTTTTTCTAGAAAGATCAAAATGGACACGGAAAGAACCTCAAATTGGTAAAAAATGAAGGACAGAATATATGATCTTGTTTTTGCTTTCTAAATAAAATCTCTGCATATATTTGTATATGTATAGAAGCAGAATTGGAAGATATATTCTAAATTTTTAAGAATGGGGGTTTAGAGAATGGGATTGGAAGTGGGAAGAGTCCTTTCTACATTTCAGTATAGTCTGAATTTTTTACAACATAAAACATCAGATCACACATAATTAATATGTCATTCTGATAAATTTGAATGTTGCATGTATTTTTAAAATCTGTGATTACTTTCTTGACTATTCTGTATTTATCTCAAATTAAAAGCTGTCTCACGGCTGAGGCTGAATAGAAACCACATTTGTAAGTCAGGTCCCATTTCTGCGGTTTTCTTTAATCAATGCTAGTTAAGGATAATCTTACTAGCAAATAAAAGGAAAAAAAAGGATTTTGAGAAAGAGCTATTAGAAAATCAATAAACTTTTATTTTGGAGAAGGGATATGGATTTATTCTCATGCCAAGTTCTATTCACTTATAGTCGTGGGAAAAATTAGGCCCATTATAAAATGACAAAGAGAATATTCTAGAGTAGGGACTTTCAAAGTTTAGAAGGTGCATAATCATTCTTAGGGTGTTTTTTGTCTTTTTTAAAGATTTTTATTTGATAAAGAGATTGAGAGCAAGAGAGGGAACACAAACGGGGGAGTGGGAGAGGGAGAGGCAGGCTTCCTGCTGAGCAGGGAGCCCTGTGCGGGGCTCCATCCCAGGACTCTGGAATCATGAGCTGAGCCGAAGGTAGACACTTAACCGACTGAGCCACCCAGGCACCCCTAGGTTTATTGTTAAAACTAGAATGCTGTCTTCTGTGTAAGGGTTCTGATTTACTAGGCTGTGTCTCATTTCACTCTCCTATCTTTAATGGCTTCCATAATAGGGTTTTGAAAGCTCAGCGTGGTTGTTGGCCCCAGCCTCATCTTCCAGCCATAAAGCCAGATCCTGTCTACTTTTTTTTGTTTCCCAGCCGGGGATGGCTACATAATATGTGGGGCCTCATGTAAAATGAAAATGTGGAGCTCCTTGTTCAAAAGGCAGGGAAGAGGTCCCATTAGAGGCTTTAAAATATAATGCTCTTTCCTTTATATTTTATACTTACAAAATGTAATAGGAGTAATAATGTTTTCTGGGTAACAGCAAACTTATAAATTGTAAAAGTATTTTCGTTTAATTTTATGTGGAATTGTGATTGGTCATAGATTTTTTGGCTTTTCTACAAATTTATTAGGTCATCAAAATTTTTACTTTTAGCCAGTTTATTTTCAGTTGCTATAATTGAAAGTGATGTCATTCGCTCTTGGCAAATGCAAGATTGTTAATTTTTAAAAATATTTTATTTATTTATTTATTTATTTTTAAAAATATTTTATTTATTTATTTGACAGACAGAGATCAGAAGTAGGCAGAGAGTGAGAGGGAGAGAAGCAGGCTCCCTGCTGAGCGGAGAGCCCGATGCAGGGCTCTATCCCAGGACCCTGGGATCATGACCTGAGCCGAAGGCAGAGGCTTTAACCCACTGAGCCACCCAGGCGCCCCAAGATTGTAAATTTTTGATAATTATTTTGAGTAGGATCTTTTTATTATTGCAGCTATTACTAGAGTTTAATTTTATAGGCTGTGACAACTTTGGGATACATTTCTGATTAATTATAAATACAAATTTTAGCTTATGATTCTTACAGAACTTTTTTTTTTTCTTTAAAGATTTTATTTATTTCTTTGACAGAGACACAGCAAGAGAAGGGTACACAAGCAGGGGGAGTGGGAGAGGGAGAACAGGCTTCCCGCTGAGCAGGGAGCCAGATGCGGGGCTCAATACCAGGACCCTGGGATCATGACCTGAGCCTAAGGCAGGTGCTTAATAACTGAGCCACCCAGATGCCCCAGAACTTTTTTTTTTTTTTAAAGACTTGGTACTGAATTTAGTTTTAGATGTAACTTTAGACAATATTTTAATGTTTCTTTTGACAGTTCTTGTTACTTGTAGAAGTTATAGAAGAAACCAAAAGTAGCTTGCTTAATGGTTTATTTATGATTAAATTTATATACAATGAAAGATGTGTTTTTATGCATCCTGCCATAATATCCTTCAGTTATAAAAGAAAAATAAAATTGTCTTTCTGATTAATACATGGTCTGTCCAGAGCTTTATACTAAAACAGTGTCTTTTCTGTTGAATGCAGTGATTTCTAAATTTAATTTTTATTTCTAAGCCTGGAGATGCTTGCTTTGGTGTAGAAATTTTGAAAACCAGAGACTCTAAACTCTGAAGGATTCTAACAACTCCCTGAAATGCTTTATTGCAGTGTCTGTTTATATAATTTTCTTCTGTAATTTGCTGACAAAGTTTACTCCTTGAGTTCTTGTCAGTGCTTAGACTGGAAGGTTATTGTTTGTGTAGATATCTTAGGGACAGGGTTGGGTCATGAGCAGGCAAGTGACTTCCCATGGTGGTAGGTCCTGGAGCTGCTGCTAGTTGGGCCCAGCTTTGTCCATAGCCAGTTGGGGCTTGTGGCACTCCATACTGTCTTGAGGCATGTGCATGTGTCCCAGGCCACCATCCTGTCTTCACAGCTCCTACACATGCTCTCTTGTCCCATTGGGCTTCACCTGCAAAACATAAGTTCAAAAATAAAATTATTAAGAATTTCAAAATGGCAGCAGCAGAGTATTCATGTTAAACATAGATCACACACTCTTGAAGCTGGCCTTAGGCTACAGCTTGCCAGGCATTTTGAGTTGCTCCCTTCTTCTGGAACCTTACATGTATGTATTCCCTTCTCTTGGAACATCGTTCTCCCCATTCTGCCTAGTTAATGTTAACTCTTCAGATCTTAATGTAGTTGTTTACTTTATCAAAGAAGCCTGACCACTCTTAGGTTAAATTGTTTTTTTCATAACATCGTCTACTTTAGTAATACTTATTTATACCTGCCATTTTATGGTATTTATTTGATTGTATGACTGACTCATCTACTGGATTTTAAGCTCCATGAGGACAGGGGTTCTATTTGTTTTTGGTTGTCATTGGCTCACTGTTGTGTCTGAAGCATCTAGCACATTGCTTGACATATAGTAGGCATTTGGTAGTAATTTATGGACTGAAATAAAGGAACAGATTACTATAGGGAAAGGCCTAGAGTATAGTGGTAGGTTTCAGAGACAGATTATGCAGGTTTGAATTGAGGTTTTATTGATGCTTGCTTTTTGCAAGGTTTTGAGTAAGTTTTTATCTTTCCAGCTTCTTAAAACCCTTCTTCTATTGCTTTTTTTCTGTCTCAGCCATATCAGCCCTCTTTTCAGTCTTTCACTTTCCTGTTCTTCATCCTGCCCCAGGACCTTTCATTAACTTTTTCCTCTGCCTAGGATGTTCTTCACTTTCACCTAATCCTTAAAGTCTCTCCACAGTCACTTTGAGGAAAGCCTTTTTTAGCTTTCCTAAAAGGTGAGATTCATCTGTCCTACACTTAGATAACTGTGTAGTTCTTTCATAACACCTACCATATTTGAAATTTTACATTTATTTGTGTGATTAACGAATACATGTTGGTCTCCCTAGACTCTAATATATATTAGTTCAAGGACCTTGTTTACACATACTATTTGCTCAGTAGTATTTTTTGAGTGAAAAAAAAATGCATGAATAAACGAGGGAGTACTATGAGATGAACCTAGAGAAATAGGCAGGGACTAGGTTATCATAGGCCCTTATTTGCCATAATAATTTAGCTTGAATTCACCCAGTAGTGATGACTTGACAGACCTCGGGTTTGGTATGTGAAAATCTGACTGAGGGAAGCAAGATGGGAGGTAGAAAGACCAGTTAGGAGGCTGTTGAAGTTATTCAGCAAAGACTTGATGAAATTCTGAACAAAGGGTATGGGGGGGATAAATTAATATTTTTAAAAAAGTTCTAATGCCACAGTGACTCTAATGGGAAAGGAGAATGACTACATATTTGGGGGAAGCAGGGAATACCTTACAATGGCTTGTAGAAGCTCAAAATTTCTCAACTTTTTTCTTAAAATGGTCCGTGGAAATTTCATTCTAATTAGTAATATATCCACATTTTAATATAAAATTATTTGACCCCAATCTTTGAATAAGATTAATAATGTTAAAAAGTTGGCCTGTCTTTGTTCTTTGGTTTTGTGGCAGGGGTTAGAGAAACAATTAGAAAACAGCAGTAGTATGGTAGTGAGCTACTCAGATGAGATATTAGAAAAACCACTCTGTTGCTTATGTTAGTAAGCACATATGGAAAATTATTGAAATTTAGAAATTGAAAGGCAGTATAACAAAGAGGTTGTAGAGCCAGACTACTTGGATTCTTCTTGGCTTCCGACCATCTGTGTGACATTTGGCCAGTCGATAACATCGCATCAAAGCATATAAATCAAGGCAACCTTAGGGTAAGCACTTAATAAGTATTTGTTGAGTTAATTAAATTTCTTATAGAGTAGTGCTGATAGAACTTTCTGGTTGATGGAAATATTCTCTATCCACACTTTCCAGTATAGTAGCTGGTAGCAACATGTGACTGTTGAGCACTTGAAATGGGCTAGTGCAGTGGAGCCACTAAAATTTTAATTTTAGTTAACTTAAATAGCCACACGTGGGTAGTGGCTGCCATATTGGGCAGCATAGATCTAGAGTGTGGCTGGGTGTCTCTTTGCATTCAACTTCTGATTGGTAAATATTGATTCCAGATTTCAAATAATTCTTGGAGTCTGTCATTACTTCTGGTTGTTGCATTCCTACTGTTAAAATGCAATGTACACTGATTTAGATATCAACTGCTGCATCTTTAATAGATTTTACCTTGTGTCTGGGTGGCTCAGTCATTTGGGTGTCTGCCTTTGGTTCAGGTCATGATCCCAGGGTCTCTGGAGCCTGCTTCTCCCTCTCCCTCTGCCTGCAGCTCCCTTTGCTAGATGTGTGCATTCTCTCTCTCTGTGTCAAATAAAATCTTTAAAAAATATATAGATTTTACCTTGTTATCCTGATTCTTGCACTAGAATCATCAAAACACATACTTTTGGAAACGTTAGTGATACATAACATTGATAAAGAGAAGATGGCCAAATTTTTTGCTTCATAATTATAATTTTCCTGTTTAGGTTTATAAACAGCAATTAGAATGATCAAAACAATGAATTTTTCATCACCTTTATATATATACCTGCCTTTTAACAATTGTCCACTTATGAACTATATCTTTTTTTTTTAAATGCAGACCTCATAAAAGAGTTAAAAAATAGTGTCACATATCCACCTAGCAAATATTTTTTTTGTTACAGAATATTGGGTAATGAGGTAGTTCTTCTGTAATGACTGGATGAGAATACCATCATTTCCTTTTGTCCTTGGACGTATATGGTTCATTTACTGATTCTTATGTTTGAGAGAACTAGGGCAATGCCATTATTGATATTATTGTGGTCTGGCATGTGCGTCCTGGGAAGTTTGGCAGCATCTTTATCCTTGATCCGTAGTTACCAGTAGCACTTCCCAGTTATGGCAACCAAAGATGTCTCTAGACACTGCCAGCCAGGCCCTGGGGGATAAATATTGCCTTAGTTGAGAGCCAGTGATGTAGAATATCATCATCTATAGACTCAGGGTCTGAGATTATGTTTATATGATCAATTTTATCATCATAGAGTCTATTCGTTAGAATTTTCTGCAGTGATAGGATTTGCTTTGCCTAACCAGCTAGCCACTAGCAACATTTGGCTATTAAGCATTTGAAATGTAGCTGGTGCAACTGAGGAACTAAATTTTTAATTTAAGTTAATTTAAACTAATTTAAACAACCACATGTGGCTAGTGGCTACTGTATTGGACAGTACAGGCCTAGAGTGCTGTTCTTGTGTCTTTTCTGTTCTGTTGATGAAGCTGTTCTGTGCATCATCTTCTGATTCACCTCATAATTGTGTCTTGTCTGTTTCTCTTTCTCGTTTTGGGTGGAAATTTAAAAATTCTGAATTCTCAGGACTATTGAATGTAACGTTAAAACAAGACTTATGAATATGGTGTTTCCATATTTCTTTTATATGTTCTTGAAAGGTCATGCTATATCTTGAGCAGTGTAGTAAAAGAAAAATTGAGGCTAATGTAATAGGGTTGATTTGTTTTGCTATTGGATTACTTTTCTAGGTTATTTCATCATTTCTTGTTTTTAATTTTGTTGTTAGTTTAGCCATAGTATAGTTGGGAATAGTTGCTGAGTTCTGATGAAATAGTCCTTAGAATGGTGAAATGGGGGCACCTGGGTGGCTCAATGGGTTAAAGCCTCTGCCTTTGGCTCAGATCATGATCTCAGGGTCCTGGGATCCAGTCCGTCATCGTGCTCTCTGCTCAGCAGGGAGCCTGCTTCTCTCTCTCTCTCTCTCTGCCTGCCTCTCTGCCTACTTGCGATCTCAATCTCTGTCAAATAAATAAATAAAACCTTAAAAAAAAAAGAATGGTGAAATGGTAAAATGTTTCAAGATCTAAGAAAATATTATTATTAAGATTCCATTATGAATCCTAGACTTATAAAAGGGTCTGGTGGGTTCATAAATGAGTTCAAAATCAGAATGAGTTTTATTCTGTTTTTTAAAAAGTAAATTTTCTCTTTAGTCTTTGAAATATCTCTAAAAAACCAAACAATCAAAAATCAGGGTGCCTGGGTAGCTCAGTCAGTTAAGTGTCCGTCTTTTGATTTCATGTCAGTTTATGATCTCAGGTCCTAAGATCTAGCTTTTATTGGGCTCCTCGCTGTTCATGGAGCCTGCTTGAGATTCTCTCTCTCTCTCTTTCCCTTTGCTCCTTCCCATCAGGTGTGCACTCACTCACTCTCTGTCTCTCTTGCTCTCTCTCCCCCTCTTAAAAAAAAAAAAAAAGAGAGAGAGAGAGCAGAAATCACAAAATACCAAGCATTACAAATAGTTATTAAAAAAAAAAAAGACAAATTTGCTAATTAAGGAAAAAAACTCCAAAAATTGAGTCCACGAGACCCTGATGGTATACTGACACTTATGGATAGTTTAAGGGAGTGCCTTCATTGTCTCAACATTATTGTGATGTTTGCTCTGTTTTTGGGGGGAATTCTTTTTTTTTTCAATCTGGTTAAGGAAGTTCCCATTCCTATTTTGCCAAAAGTTTAGTCATGGATCTTATTAAACATGTTTCTGCATTTTTTTTTGTTATAAATACCTTTCTCCTTTAATATGTTAATGTGGTGAAAGACATTAGTTTTCTGATGTTAATCCAATTTTGCAGTCCTGTGATAAACTAAGTTGGTCATAGTGTACATTATTTTTATTTTAAAAAAATCCATCGTTAAAAAAAATTCATTGTTGTATTTGGTATGTGAACTGTCTTAAGATTTTTTCCATCTCTGTTCATGAGTAAGCTTGGCCTGTAATTTTCTTTTCTTACACTGTTCTCATCTGGTTTTGGTATCAGCATATTTGTGATGATTTGCTGACTTCCTAAAATAGGTTGAAGAATGTTCCCTCTTTTGTATTCTCTTGAAATCTGTGTAAGATTGGAAAGATTTATTCCCTGCTGTTTGGTAAAATCTGGATTAGGGGCTTAAAGAAAAAACATTTAAAACTGATTCAATTTATTTAATAGTTGCAGGACTGTTTAAGTTTTCTATTTCTTCGTAAGTTAGTTTTGTTTTATTTTTCTAAGAATTTGTCCATATTACATAAGCTATGTTTATCAGCATAATGTTATTCTTCTGGTATCTCTTTATTATTCAAGACCTTTGTAGTTACAGTTTCTTTAATCTTGCCTGCTTAAATTCTTGTGTCTCTTCACCCCTCTTGCCAGAATTTTATTAGTTTTATTAGTCATTCCAAAGAAGCAACTCTGGGCTTTTTTGGTTTCTATTTATTGTATATATAATTTCTGTTTCATCATTTTTTGCTCTTTGTTATTTTCTTCATTCTATTCTTTTTGGGTAAGTTCTGTCATTTTTCTAAGTTCTTAGGTTAGAGGTTTAGCTTACTTGTTTTAACCTAAAATTTCCAGTGTAAGCATTTAAGGCTATGCATTTTCCTCTTTTACTTGATTTGCATATCACAGATTTTTGATATGAAGTATTTTGGGTCAGTGTTTTCTATTATTGTTTCTTCTTTCATCCTTAAGTTTTTCTTTTCTTTTCTTTTTTTTTTTTTTCTTTTAAGGTTTATTTATTTGAGAGGGAGGGGAATGGCTGCAGACTGAGAGGAGGAATCCTCAAGCAGACTCCTGGCTGAGTGGAGGCCTGATTAGGGCTTAATCCCAAGACCCTGAGATTATCACCTGAGCCGAAATCAAGGGTCAGACACTTAACTGACTGGGTCACTAGGTACCCTGTCTTTGAATTTTTTTAGTTTTCATTTTTAGTCAGGTTCTAACTTAATTGCTTTGTGATAATGTGTTACGTATGTATCAGTTATTTAAAATTTGTTTGAATATGCCTTATAGCCTAGTATGTTGTCAGTTTTTATTCAGCATGTATTTGAAAAGAATATGTGATATCCAGTTAAGGGCCAAGGTGTTTATGCCTCTTAAATTAAGCTTGTTAAATCTTTTTGTCTCCATAAGCTAGCAGTTACAGACAGAGATGTATTAATGGATTTGTTGGTAGTCCTCTCATTTTTGCTTTCTATATATATTGGAGGCTGTGTATTTACATACCACTTCAGTTAACCCTTTAATGATTATTAGATGACCCACTTCTTTTTAATAATATTTTACTTTAAATTGTTTTTTTTCCTGTTGTTATCATAGTTATATCAATTTCATTAACTTCTGATGATAATTTTCTTGGCATGTTTTTTTCCCAGCCTTTTCTTTTCAGCCTTTTTATGCCCTTGGGTTTTTTGTATGCACGAAGTTGGGTTTCCTTTTTATCTAGATTGAGAATCTCAGGTTTTTTTTTTTTTTTAATCTACAGTTAGTTTATTTATATTTATTTGTGATTACTGATAAGTTATATATTTTTGTTATTTTGTGTATGGGTATATGGTTCTTCCTTTTGCTTTCTTTTGGGGTTTGATAATCTTTTGTTTCTCATTTCATAGTTTGGGTGTTGTAATGTATATATTTTCTATTTTCTTGACCATGGCAGATATTTTAGTATGCATACTCAGTTTAAAGTTAATCTGTATATGTTGTCCCAGAACAGTGCAAGAACTTAGAACTACCTCTCCTGATTTATGTTCTGTATATTGTCCAAAATCTTAAGCACCTTTTAAAATTTCATAAATTAATCATTTAAAAAATATCAGTATTCAGATTTAGTCCTGTAATTAATTTCTTTGTCCATAGTCCTTTGCATTCAAGGCTTCCCATCTGGGATTCCTTTCCTTCTTGGAGTATATCCTTCAGAATTTCCTAAAGGAGGAGTGTTTCCATAGTTAAGAGTTTTTATTTAGCTTTTATTTGCAGGAACATGTCTTCAATTTCATCTTAATCCTTGAAAGATGTTTCCTGGATCTGCATTTCTAAGTTAATAGTTACTTTTTGTTAGTACTCTGTAGCTGTTACTCTGTTTTCTCTCTAGTCTGGTTTTTCCTTGCTTTAAGAAATCATTTTCTATCTGTTACTTCTTTGAAGATAATCTTTCTTTTTTGGCTGTCTTTGAGATCTTCTCTTTAATTTTTGGATTCTTCAGTTTCACTGTGGTATCAGTAATACGATTTTTTTTTCTTTTTTATTCTGTTTGGATTCATTGGGCTTTCTTACTTTGAGTTTTAGTGTTTCTCATAAATTTTGAAATTTACTTATCAATTTGGAGTACTTCCTGCCATTATTTTTTGAATCTTTATTTTTCTCATCCTTACTGGATGGTGTGTCAGTCAAGATCCTGGCAAAGGAACACTAAAAGGAGTAATTGAACAGTGTTGCATTGGGGTAAGGTCTAAGGGAACCTCAGTGGATAGGGAAGCTTTTGTTGGGGCCTGAATGTGCGGGGAGGGAGAGTGAAGAATTTGAGAGAGCTGCAGCTGTAGGAGAGAGCAGCCTGACTGGAGTTGTGGCTTTTGGTGAAGAAAAGGTGCCACACACTGGGGCTAAGGGAAGAGGGTGAGGAAGCCTAGATGATATGGTTTCGTGTAGGTTAGTTTCCTGGGGCTCTAACCTTTACTTTGTCCTCCAAGACTTGTAATGTTTGCGCCTCTCTGCATTCTGAGTAATTTTTTGTATCTGTTTTCAGTTTTCTCCTCAGTGTGTCTTATGTGCCATATATATATATATATATATATATATATTTTAAAGATTTTATTTATTTATTTGACAGAGAGAGAGAGAGGTTACAAGTAGGCAGAGAGGCAAGCAGAGAGAGAGGGGGAAGCAGGCTCCCCATTGAGTAGAGAGCCCTATGCGGGCCTCAATCCCAGGACTCTGAGATCCTGACCTGAGCCAAAGGCAGAGGCTTAACCCACTGAGCCACCCAGGTGCCCTCTTACGTGCCTTTTAATCTATCCATTGAGTTTTTAACATTTTCTGAGGCATATTAACATACAATAAAATTCACAAATCTTGGGTGTCTAGTTTGACGAGTTTGGGCTGTTGTATATACTCCCTGTAACTACCATCTAAGCGAGTTATATGTTTATAAAATATTGAAATTTTTCTTGTTATGTTGTTCCTAAGAGATCTGTTGTGTTATCTTGCTCCTTACTTTTACCATTTTTAAGTACTTTCGTATAGTTGTACAGCCTTCACCACTATCTCCAGAATTTTTCCATTATCCCAAACTGTAACTCTGTACTCATTAAATAATAATTCCCCATTTCTCCCCTCACCCCACCCAAGGCAAGCACTATTCTACTTTCTTTCTCTGAGTTAACTGTTTTAGATACCTTATATAAGTGGAATTATATGGCATTCTTCTTATTTCTTGCTTATTTCATGCAGCAGATTGTTTCCAAGATTCATTCCTGTTGTAGCATGTATCAAAAATTCATTCCTTTTTAAGGCTGAATATATGCCATTATATGTGTATTTATTGCTCCATCAGTGGACATGTGGTTGTTTCCACCTTTTGGCTTTTGGGAGTAATACTGCTATGGACATTGGTATATGGTCTGTTTGAGCCCTGCTTTTCATTCTTTTGAGTATATACCTAGAGGTGGAATGCTGTCTTGTGTGCTAGTTCTGTGTTTAATTTTTGAGGAACTGCCATACTGTGTTTCATAGTAGCTGCATTAGAAAAACCTACATGTTGGGGTGCCTGGGTGGCTCAGTCAGTTAAACATCTGCCTTTGGCTCAGGTCATGCATGATCCCAGGGTCCTGAGGTCAAGCCCTGCATCCAGCTCCTTGCTCCCTCTGCCTGCCACTCCCCTTGCTTGTGTGCGCACACACGCGCACGCTCTCGCTTTCTCTCTCTCTCTGTCAAATAAATAAATAAATAAAATCTTAAAAAAAACAAACAAACAAACCAAACCTACATGCTTTACATTCCCATCCAGTAATGGACAAGGGTTCCAGTTTCTCCACATCTTTGTCAACAACTGTTCCTTGCTTTCCTTCCTTCCTTCCTTTCTGTCTTTCTTTCTTTGTCATTCTCCTAGATGTAAAGTACAGTCTCATTGTAGTTTTGGTTTGCATTTCCCTAATGAGTGATGTTGGGAATCTTTTTATGTGCTTACTTGCCGTTTGTATGTCTTTGGAGAAATGTATATTCCTGGGGTGCCTGGGTAGTTCCGTCAGTTAAGTATCTGCTTTCTGGTCAGGTCATGATCTCAAGGTCTTCTAATTGAGCCCCGCCTCAGGCTTTCTGTTCAGCAGGGCATCTGCTTCTCCCTCTCCCTCCATGCTTCCTCTCCCTTTCTCATTTAAAAAAAAAAAAAAAAAAAACTTGAATATAAAAGAAATATATATTCGAGTTCTTTGCTCATTTTTAAATTGAGATCTTTGTTTCTCTGTTGCTGAGTTTTAGGAATCCTTTATAGATTCTGGCTGTTACTCCCTTATATATATGATTGGTAAAAATTTTTCCCATTCTGTGAATTGATTTTTTGTTTTGTTGATAGTATCATTTGATATGCAAAGGTTTTTTTGTTGTTGTTGTTAGGCTTGCCTCATATAGTTTTAAGTTCTTTTAAACATTTTGTACTGTGTTTCAGAACATTTCCAATATTTAAGAGTTTTGTTGGTTTGATTGTTTAATTTATTATTCTGCATACTCATGGTGACATGTTTTCTCATGTGTTTAAAAGTTTTTGAATATTAGCTCTTGGAGGTGTTTCTGGAAAAGTCTGAAACCTGAATTATAGTGCATGACCAACACAGGACTACTTTAAATTTATTGGCTTGAAGTTTTTGGGCCACATGGGTCCTGTTGAAATGAAGCAGAAACTTGTTTGAAGGCTTGTTCGTGGTTATCAGTTGTAGTAATTTTCTACTTTTACCTATCACTAAGATCCAGACTAGGAAGTTTCTTTTTCCCTCTCTTCTTCCTCCCTCTCTGTTTTTCTTTTTGTTTTTAATGGTTTACCTGTACTAAATTTTATGTTTACCTGTACTCAGGTTTTTGTTTTTTAATGGTTTATCTGTGCTCAGTTTTATGTGGAGGGATGTCCTGTTAGTTCCCATTTTAGGAGGTTCCTGATTATATCTTGTGTCTTTTTTACCTTTGGGCAGCCATCAGAATGGAAACTCAAGGTCACCTGGGATTGGCAGATGTCTCTTGGGTAAATGCATAAGTGCCGTCTTTGATCTTTGGATCCCTGCTTTGGTTTCCTTTTAGCTTCTGAGGATTTCTTAATTTGTTGTAAGCTCCGCAGTACATTAAAAATGTAGAAATACTTCATCCACCATTTTTATTTGGTTTTAGCCGGAGAGTTCAGAGTACCTTGAACTGTTGGGAAAGGAAGGCTCCCTCATTTTAAAAATGCAATGTTTCAAATAAATGGAGAAATATGAGCAATTTAAATCATAACCATGTACCCATCTCCTGGGTTAACAAATGTTAATATAGCCATTTTACATATAATCTTAAAAATAATCTGTTACAGATATAATTGAAGCCTCCTTTGAGTTCCTTTTAGATACTGTTCTCCAGCCTCTGCTTCTTCATCCCCAAAGATAATCATAATTTTAAAATTGTTTGTCCTTACCATCCATGTTTTTACACTTTGCCCACAAAGAAAAATAAAAACTACCATAATTTAGAGTTTCTGAAATTTTATATAGATGATATGTTATATATATTCTGTCATTTGCTTTCTTCATTCAGAGTAATTTTCAGATTTTATCCACTTTGGTAAATATAGCTCCAATTCAGTCTTTAACTGCCATATAAACCACTATATGACAGTACTATAATGTATTTCCGATTGATGTAATTCAAATTGTTACTCCTTTTTGTTTATTATTATGGTGCCTTAGGAACTTTGTGTGATCTTATATGTGTGTGGGAGAGGTTCTCTAGGGAATAAATGCCTGGGAATGAACTTTTGCATACCTTGCTGTTCAGGGCCACCAACTTTTTCTAGGTAATTCTAAATTCCAAATGAATGTTTCATTTTAGATTATCATAAGCTTATAGCTGTGTACAGTACTCCCAAACTTCCAAGCTCTTGTTTTTGTACTATTTTTTTAATCTGCATCATTTTACATTGATGTAATAATATCATCAGAAATAATTGCTTATTGTTTTAATTTGCATTTCAGTGGTTTCTAGTGAGGTTGAGTATGTTTCATGTTCATTAGCCATTTTTGCTTTCTTTGTGAAATATCTGGCTTGTTGTTCATTGGCCACTTTTCTGTTGCATTATGTAACTGTTTGGATTGGATTAGACAGCATGTAATATGAGCAAGAGGGGCAGAGGGAAAGGGAGAGAATCCCAAGCAGACTCCACACTGAGCACGGAGCCTGAGGTGGGGCTCAGTTACACATGACCCGAGCCAAAACCAAGAGTCGGACAGCCAACCAACTGCGCTGACCAGGTGCCCCTCTCCTATTGTTTCTTCTTGTGTTTTGTCATTAGTTTTTTAAAGTTTTGCTTTTTGTGTATAAATCTTAAATGCACTAAGAACTTATTACTGTGTATGAGGAAATATCTGATCTTTTGTTTTTGCTTGTAAGTAGCCAACTTTCCTGTGCCATTTATTGTATAGTGTAGCCTTTCCTTACTAATTTGTCATATGTCATGGGTCCGTTTCTTGGAATTCTCTGCTCCCTTTTTTTTCCTGTTCTATTACTATTTTTAAAAATTATGATAATGCCTTTATAGGTGTTCATACTTGGATGTCTAAGACTCCCTTGTGTTTTTAAGTTTTTATTTAAATTCCGGTTAACATACAGTGTAATATTAATTTCATGTGTACAGTTTAGTGATTTAGTACTTCATACAACACCTCATGCTTATCAGAAGTGCACCCCTTAGTCCCCATCACCTATTTCACCCATCCCCCATCCCCCTTTCTCATTCTCTCCATATTTTAAATAGTCTTTTTGAACCTCAAAGTGTTATTTATTATTACCTGTAATATTAGTTTCAGGTATACAGTATAATGACTTAGTATTTCTCTTGCGAAATGATCACAGTTAATTAATACATGTCACCATACATAGCTACTAAATCTTTTTCTTAAGATGAGAACTTTTAAGATCTATTCTCTTAGTAACTTTCAAATATACAATATTATTAATATAGTTACCATCCTATACATAGCATCCCCATAACTTACTTATTTTATAACTGGAAGTTTGTGCCTTTTCACCCCCTTCACCCATTTCATCCTTCTCTTCCTCACAGCCACCAATCTGATCTCCGTATCTATGAAGAGCTGTTTTTTGTTAGAGACAACATATAAGTGAGATCATTCTCTTTAAATAAATGTCTTTCTCTCTCACTTCACTTAGGCATACTGCTTTCAAGGTCCTTTTTCCTAGTTAATTTGACTCTTTTGGGCCTTTTTCTTAACATGTTTTGGGATCACCTTGTCATATTCTGAGATGAACCATAAGGTTCATTGGTATTTAAATTGGAATTGTATTTATTATTATAGGTTAATTTGAGGAGACTCATACGTGTATTTTTAACTGCAGTTCTCTTACCAATTATAAGATGTATTCATCAGCGTCATTAGATGGGAACCATGACTTGCCTGGAGAGATCCTTGACTGGAAGTTTCCCAAATACTGTGCTACAGAGATAGGATTAGAAACCTGGTATCCCATTCTTTTAATTAAAGGGGACTCTAAGATTGTTTAAAAGGATTTTTAAGGTAGGGTAAACCTGTTTGTAAGCAGAAAGCACGGTGCCATTGCTTAGCATAACTTTAAGATAAAAAGAGAGAAGAGAGGAGGGAGGAATTGAGGTGATATGTGAGCAGGGAGCCAGTGGGGCAGGAATGGGAGGAGGATTTAGATTTCAGAGAAAGTTGAGGGGGAGGGAATATTTCGTTAGAAATTGGAGAAGGTGATAGGAGAACAGTCCTTTTGAAAAGGAAGATACATAAAGGAACTAATCATACAGGAAGGCTTTCACTTTGGGAAAGAAAAAGATCATTTTCTGAGAGATTGCAGTACTGGGTATCATGAGATGAGAGGTTTAAGAGAAAAACAGATTTGAAAGGACAGTTTTTGGGAATGTGCTAGGAAATCACAAGAGATTAATTAGGGCACATCTCTCAAATGTGTTTAGCTGGAAAGGTCCAGTATCTGGAATTTAGTCTTTGTGAAACACTGTGAAATATTGGTATGATAATATCATTATATATTATGGTTTTAAATTTAGGTAGGAGCATTGGTAGGTTCCAAAGGTTTAAGGAAAGATTATAGATAGAAAACTAAAAATTGAACAAATTCTTAACTTAAAGTCTTCAGGGAATGAATGAAAAATTGCCAGTAAACATGTTTTTAGGTAGTACATCTGTGATTTTCTTTTTTTTAGTGTATGTGCTGCCAGAGGGAGCACCATCTGTGATTTTCTAATTTGAACATTAAGCCATGCTCTCTCTCTAAAAAAAGAACAATTAGAGCTAAGAAAATTCTTATTACGAGCTCTATGACATAACTTCCACTTTTGTTTTCTACTTTTGTAGCTTGTTTCCTTTCTACAAGTTGTGCTTGATTTTTCAATCTTTGACCATTTTTTAACACAGTTCTATAAGTGTTGGTATTTATAGTAAGCCAAGAATATTACTCAGATTTCTTTAATAGCTATCTGATAGAAATTAGTCTCAACCATGTCTCCTCCTTGGTACTAAAAAAGAGTCAAATAATGGGCTTTGATATCACACAAACGTAAGGTGAAATTCTGGTTATGATATTTGATCTTGGGTATGTGATGATCTGCAAATACAAGTTTCTCCATATGTAAAAGAGAGGAAATAATTTGTACAGGGATGTTGCTGTGATTAAATAAGAGCGTATGTTATGTAACTTAGCAGTCTGCATGGGGAATAATTAATACTTTTGTTGTTAACCGGAATAAAAGTTACTGTAGCTGCCCAGGGAAAGAAAAAGTGTGAAGGTCTCATAGGATTTAGCAAGTGGGATTTTTTGAGGATAGATTAGCATGATGACAGAGAAACCAGAATGCAGTTAGTGGCAGAAGTGATAGACTGTCATAATTACTTGCAGGATTACTTGATCAATGTCTGTCTTTTCTAAGACTCAGAATTCTGTAAGGGCAAGGGTAATTTTCCCTGTTTTTACACACTCAGCTTCTGGCATGGTGCTTGAAGTTTAGTTAGCCTCAGTAAATACTTTTTGAATAGAAATTATTTAGGTATTTTGGTTTTCCCAACCCCCTCCCCCCAAACCCCTCTTATTAAATATGTCATTTAATCCATTTATTAGTGTATTTTGAGTTCTAACTTCAGATGCCCTTGGCTGTGTGCTACCAATGGTGTTTTCTCAGGTTTTTTTGTAAATTGACGGTGGCCTGGATAGGCTAATGGAATGGTGCAGGCTGGGTGAGAAACACCAGTATATTGAGTTAGGAATTTGTGACCTTCATGTTTCTTGCTAGCGTGACTCCCTAGAAAAACCTCTCAATTTTTTCCTGATGTTGACTTTGTTGTCCTGAAGAAACCCAGAATTGCTCACCTGCTGTTTCCTCTTACCATTGCTGTACTCTGCTACCACCTAACTATTTCTTTCAGCTCTTCTGATTCATTTGATCACACCTTGGAAGTGTGAGCTTTTTTAAAGTTTTTACTATTTATTAGTGACAATGAAAGAACATTAATAGACAATACAAAAAGACTCTTTTATTTTACTATTATTATTTCTTTACTGAAAGTTTACAAGCTATGTAAAACATTCTAATGCCTGCATTGGGTGCTAGAGGAGGACTTTTAGGGGGAATTTACTTCCTTTCTATATCCATGCTTTAAACACTGTAAGTCTTACATGGTACTGAATCACCTAAGTGTAGTTTCTGTTAAAGAGTTAGGGCTCTAGGTTCAGTTTCCACCTCTGTTTCCTCTGATCGTGAGCAGATTGATTACTCCATTCCTCAGTTTCCTCATCTGTAAAATGGGGATAATGATAGTTTGTACCTCATAAGGCTGTTATTGGGGTTAATGAGATTATATATGTACGTTCCCATCCATCTGTTTGAAAATAATGCTTTGCAGTGCTGAGTACTCAGTCTTGTGTTGCCTCTCCTTTTGGTATGTGCAAGGCTCTAGGAATTTAGAGATGAGTAAAATAAAGTTTCTGGTGTCAGAAAAGTCAGAGAAAAGGAAAGAGGGGTAAGCAAATACTTGGAGTACATTATGGTAAGTTGGGTAGCAGAGATACACCTGTAGTGTATCCTACAAGGTGAGAGAGACACATCATTTGTGTTCAGGCTGACTAGGTTGAGGTCAGAAAAAGCTGATGAAGGAGAGACTGAAGCAGAATTTGAAGGATGAGTTCTGATTTCTTTCTTTTTTTTTTAAATTTAATTTTATTTTTTTCAGTGTTCCAAGAGAGTTCTGATTTCTAAAGAGGAAGTTTATAGGTGGAGGTTCTATAGGTCATACTATGTAGGGACTTTGGAGGGAAAAATGCATATTTTTGGTTTAGGCTCCCCACCTGCTGAATCTTTAGGGGCTGGGAATCTGTTTTGTGTTTTGTTTTGTTTTGTTTTTAACAAAAAAGCTTTTCAGCACTCAGCGATGCATATAACTTGCTATTTGGAAACCACTGCCAAGTCATTTTCAAAAAGAATTAAAAGTTTTGGTTTTGGGAAACTAAAGTGAACACCATATTGCCATTTAATGAATCAGTTGATGATTTTATTGTTTGTATGATAATGTTCAACCAGGTGATTGAGATAAACCAATTTTTAGATTATACTTCACTACTTAGGAAATCTGATACTTTATAAATGAAATAGTTAAGTTATATTGAGACCTGTACTTTACTAGAGTGTCTAAAGGTCATTAGCCTTAGGAACTATTTTTGTTTGTAGAGTAACTGGCATGATTATTTGCAAAATTGTATATGTACTACTTTTCAAGGGTGATGAGATGAATGTTTAAATCAGAATTACCTGGGCAATTCATAGTTGTTGATTTGTATTCATAGCAGTATAACATGTTGCAGTGATGTTTAATAATATGCCTGTGTTTCTGGGGTATAGTCAGCAGATATTAATGAAAATATATCTTGCAAAAACACAAACTTGTTGAATTTAAAAAGACGGTGAGAATGAAGAATTTGCAAATGGAAGGACAAAAATATTTATATTTAGCATAGCTTTCACAGTATTTTATTAATAAAGCCTTTTTTCAAAAAACATATTAAGGAATTTAACACAATTCTTTAATGAAAATATTTTCATTTTTATTAGAGAGCTGTAGAGGGTGCTCTATCATTGGGAATAGTATCTGAACTGGTTTTAGCTAATTATAAGAATTCCCTTAGGCCAGACTATCAAAGTTGGTTAATTTCTCATAGATACACATTTCTGCTCACTATTTTAACTAAAATTATAGTGACTAATGTTGCTGTAGTTTATAATAATGATCTAACATACTTTGTTGCAAAATGTTTTTTATCTTCCAGATTATTTGAATATAGTTGAAATTTTGATCTCCCCATTTTGTATTGGTTACAGTAGCAAAGGTTTATTTTCCTACCATCTACCCTGACTTTCCCTGCCCAAATTGAGAATTCTGGTATTTAATTGGTAGACTTATTTAAGCAATCTCTTCTCTTCAGATGGGTCCCGATGAGTCAAAGATAACCACGCCATATAATGAGAATATATATATTTTAGGTTCAAAAGAATATTTATCTTTAGAGGAAAGAACAAAATGGAATTTTAGAACAAAATAGAATTTAAAAATCTAACAGACTGTACAAGTGGTTTTTGTTAAGCCAGAATTCTGGCTTTTTCTGATTTATTTATTATTCAGATAGGAGTTTTATAAATCCCAACTTCACTGTTCCCTAATTTTTCTGGTTTAATGGTGATTTTAGAAAACTTGAGGTAGAATTATCTGGTAATAACTTTTATTTTAAAGGATTGCTGTTAGAAAACAAATTTTTAGTAACTTAAGATTCATTTTCACCAGTGCTGAAGAATTTAGAGATTATTTGAACTTGATGAAGTGATATATTTTGGAATAAAAAGCAGTAAGTTAGCTATGTTTAAAAGATAAGGAAAATGTTAGGTAAGTATCTATCTTCTAAAATGTAGGCAACTTTAAAGGGTTCTCATCCAAACTTTGCCAGGAATTTCTTCCTTTTTCCTGAAACCATATTTTAAATATTTATTAAGAAGTTTTATACTATAGTTTCTTTAAAATAATAAGCAGGAATTTGTCCTTTCATTACCACCAACCCCCCCCAAGTGAAAATATTTTCTCTTTCTGTGGGTTAAAGGTTTGCTGCTGTTCAAGCTTTCTTATTAAACAAGTGTACTCTGTTTTTTTGTTTTGTTTTGCTTTTGTTTTTTTAACTCTCAAGGCACCACCTTCCATGGTTAATAATGAACAACGCCAGCATGCAGAGCACATATTCTTATCATTTAGGAAATCAAAATCACCATTTGCAGTTTGCAAGCATATTTTGGGTAAGTATTCATTTTAAAAATATTGTTGCAGAATCAGATCTCGTTTTTCTGTCTTGAATGTTTTTAAATTTTAAATTCCTTTTAAAGCAAGCAGGTTTGTATAGTTAAAATTTTCCATTAATAATGATTCTATTGAAGTGGCTTTAAAGATATCCCATAAAGCCAGACAGAGAAATTTGTTTTTCCTTTGAATTTTCTTCCCCTGAATATAGTATTCAGTAATTTATTATTCAATAATTTGTTCAGTAATTTATTATTGACCATAACACGAAGGCTGTTAATGGTGGGGGGAAAAGTCTAACAGTTTTTCAGTTGTTCAAGCGTGCTGTCACTTATCATAGGAAATGTACTATAATATAGCTTATCCTAGTGTTTTAAAATTATGATTGTTTTGGAGGTTTCAACAGTTTTTCTTTTAGTTTTTTTTTCTTCAGAAAAAATTTTTTTAACCATGTAGCTTATACTCAGCTTTCTTAGCAAATATTAGTCAGTTCTATGTAGGTTATCACTGTATATTTTTAAATGAAGCATTTTTACTCTTGTAAAAATGTTTTACGGGTACCTTTTATCTGACATATGTACAGAAATGATCTCTTTCCTTTAAAAATAATCACAAAAGTTAAAACTCTTGTCCAAAAATGGCATTTTCTAAAATATATACACACAGTTTTCTTCCTCTTACATGTTTTTCAAAAACAGTAAGAGATAATTTCATTGGTTATTGTTATTTTATAACTTAATTATTGTTGGCTCTTTTTCTTAATTGGAGCTATTTTTTGTAACCCATATTTGAGGCTCTGAGTTATCCTTGACTACAAAGTTGATTAGTTGTGTATTAAGACCTAAAATTTATGACCTTTTATTCTTGTGCTTTTAGAAAGACTCATCTGTTAGCCACCAGCACTCTGGTTTCTAGATTGAAATAGCCTATAATTAAAATTATGTTAATAATGCTTTACATAAAGGGCTTATAAATAAGTTGTCAGATTGGAGTAGAAAGAGTATTGCTGTAGGTATGGTGAGATCTGGATACCAGTGGTGCCTGCTGCATGGTATCAACTTAAGGAAGTCATTTAGCCCGTTTTTCATCTGTAAGAGGAGAATATTGGTACCGTTTTCCTTCATGGACTTGGTTGCCTTAAGCTGTTATGAGGCACAAATGTAATAACATTTAAAACCGCTTTGTAAACAGTCACATAAGTGACCCCATTTCCTGATTTCGGAGGCATTTAAAAAATATGATAACCTTAAAAAAGTGCTCTGTTCTCTTTTTGCAAGGAGCTAGCAGTGGTGGTGAAGGTGGCTTTGTCTCGTTCAGGAGTTAGATCTTACCATTAGAGGGACAGTTTTAATAACCACCTTTTAAATTCTAAATGAGGCAGTTTTTGTTTTTTTTTTTTTAATGGTCAATTTTTATACTTTGGGGTGAATTTGTTTCTGGCACTAAGAAAATTTGTTACCACATGCCCATGGAGAATATTTGATTTCATGTTAAATTATAAGAAGCAAAACTAAAATCACTATTAAGAATTTAAGGGAGGCTTCATCTTTACTGCCTTGAGCGTGTCCAGCATTTAGAAATTTGATTTAGAAAGCCATCGTATTAAACTAGTCACCTAAAATAATTTGAGTCTGGATTTTATGGCTTATGCCTTAACTACATTAATTAGGATTCCATCATTTTCATCTGACTTTCTATTGTAATTCAGTTGTCATTCTGTACTAGTTGGGAAATAGTTGATCTAAGTTTTAAGTATTTTATTAGAGTGTATTTGTTTATACAACTCTTTCCTTTTTAGAGTATGTATATTTTATGAAGTACTATTGCTTTGTTATGATTTGAGCTTGTTTTAGAATACTTTTGTTTTCCTGATAAAAATTTCTAAAGAATAGTATTGCTAGTTCTGGCTGTGGTTTTAAAATCAGTTTGGGTTTTGAGACATTAACTATTTTAAAAGGTTGAGTGCATGTATTATAAGCATAATCTAATCATTAATGTACTGCAAAGCCCTGTGTTACATTAATGTTTACATCTAAACTTCACAGAAAATCTTTCAACTCCTTACTCAGTTGCCACCAGCACAGAAGGGTTAATTCCTCTAAGAAGACTTCTCATACAAGTGGCAGTCAATCGCAATTCAGAATTTTCACATTCTTATTTAGGGATAATATGTCATTTTTATACAGTGGGTGATATTCTGATGAAGGGGAGACTTTCTCTTTGATGCTTCCCTTTTCTGGCCTCTTAAAATTCTTCCTTCCCACTTAAGTTTTATGTTGCTTGTTTCTCCCCATTTCTTTCTCTTCTACACTTTTATTTTTATTCTAGGTTTACTTTTCCACTCTTCTCTGTGTGTGTGTGTGTGCACACACGCATGTGCGTGTTCATGTTGCATGCCTGTGCATTTTATCAGAAGACTTTTAGACTTCAGAAGTCTGGCACTTAAGGTTTTGCTAGTTTGGTCTGGTCGAATGTGCGTTCACAAATCCTGCAAGTTCTGTTCTTGTTTTAAGAAATACCTCCAACCAGTCAGAGATTGGTTCAATGCTTCTGGGACTAACTTTGTAGCATTCTTCTATCCTTCCCTCAGAGAGAAATGGATTTCTTTAATTTCTTATCTCAGAAGTGGTTGAAACAAAACAAAGTGAAACCCGGGACTTATTGTTGATTGGTGTGCCTATGTATCATTAAGCAGACTCTGGAGCTTCTATTGCCTGTGCTTTAGACAGAAATCTGGCCAGAGGTAATTGTCTATAGTAGCTGAATATCTCAGACTTGACTATTATGGTTTTAGTATTCCTCTGAAAATATTTTTGATCAGAATGTAGTGCTCTGCCTCTCATTATTTACTTCAATTTATTTCACCTCTCATTATTTATTTTAACTTTTGTCTTCATGGTTCTGTGTAGTTTCAGATGGCTGACATGATAGAAATTAATTTTATTTACATAATTATTATTAAAGAAAGTTACTGTGGTGGGAAGTGAGAGCTTCCTGCCGAAGTGGCCCAAAATAATTTATTATCTAGACAGTGTCCTGGTCAGTGGAGAGTCATCCTAAAAGTATCAGAAATTCTAAGTAAATTGTGATTTCCTCATGAAGACTTTGCAATTTCAAGCATTTTTAGAGCAGAGAGCAAGAATAAGAGGTTGTTTGTCCAGGTGAAGTCCTAATCTTCTGCTGGTAGCTTCTAGAGTTCCATAGAGCTTCTGCACATTTATATTACATGTAAGTACAGTTTATGAAGGCTAATCATAAGTTTTACAAGAAGGTATAATTCATTAGGTTAGGAAAATTTCTCCTTTTAAATTTGGAATTCGGCTTTCTTTTTTTCAGATCCTCCATTCTTAGAGACAGCTTCTTATGGGAGTAGTAATTTAGCTATGCCTATTTAATATCAAACAGAGGTATCTAAGAGTTATCTTGGAAACTTTTGAATGTCATTCACCTTCTGCAGTTATTTCCTCCCCCAACCCTTGCAAAAAAGGAGGAGGAGGCAGGAGAAATGGATTGGGTATAAGCACAAACAGTTAGAAATAAGCATGTTTCATTGCTTATGAAAACAAGAAGGTACTTGTTTGGTCTTCTCTTCATTGGCATATGCCTTTAGGGGCGGGTTAGTATCGCTCAAGAAACATTTACCAGCCATGCTTATTGAATTTCTTCTCTTAATCTCTTGGTTCATCAACACTTTCTTTAGCTGTAAAATGCAGAAAATGAATTAGATAATCTTTGGAATTGTATTTCCAAAATTCTGTGAGTCCATAAGATTTTGCTTCTTTGTTAAAACTCATAGTTAAGGATTTCAGGTTTCTTGTCCTTAAAATTTTTACCATTGCAATAGAAAATGAAATTAGGCCATCAATCATCCTTCAATTTCAGGAAGAGGTTTATAGTAAGAGACTACTTAACTTACCTTTATGAAGCAGTACCATATTTCTCCTTAAGTGATCTAAATAGATAGAGCTAGTTTCTGTTTCAAATCCTCTTTGAATAAAACATGATTTGTTTGTTTTTTACTCCTGGAACTTTAAATATCTTTTTATAATAGGTTTACATTTTTGGAAGCTGTTGCTTTATTTATTGATAATTTTTTAAGGTTTCTAAATTTTTGTGAGTTCTGATTATCATCTCAATTAGAATTCATGTTAAGATAGCATGGAATAATCAAACTTAAAAAGAAGAAAGTCCAAATTGGTTCCTCTTATTAGTTTTTATAGGTTCAAAACTCACATGTAGTAGTCTAAATTGATAGGAATTTATGTAGGGTATACCTTTTCTCATGCATTTTTATAGCTTATTGTGTCAAGATCACTTACAAGATTTTTAAATGACGTAATCTTGAGTAGGAGAGAAAATGATGTGCCTGACTATATCTTCATGCTCTTCTAATAAATTCTTGAAGGTGCCATTCTATGCCTAGAGTTAATTTCTCATGGCTTTCAGATACTCATGTCTAGTGATCTTGGCAAATAACCTGCAATCTAATCATAGACTTTTCATGGATTTCACATGATGGTTATTTTTTAGGACTTCACAAAATTTTCTACTTTTTCTTGACTTCATTTTGACTGTTTCTCCCTTTTGATAATGCTGTTTGGAAACCCGATTGTAGTGGTATTGGTGAATGAAAGAAAAAATAGAAGATTAAAATATTTCTTACGGATGTTAATTTTCTATTTTTTCTTTCCCTCCTGATTCAGTTTTTAGTTCAGAAACTATAACTTGCTAGTTAAGGCTGGGTTTTTCTAAGTGTAGCTTTGGAATTTTACTCAGTTTGAACAATATTGCAATCAGAAAATTCACAAGAACTTCTCACCTTGTGTAAATGTGACTCATTTTTCTTTTCTTTTCTTTTCTTTTTTTTTTTTTTTTTTAACATTTTGAGAAAAGTAACCTGAACGTGATAGTGTTTGTTTCTGAACTTGCTATTGGAGATGGGCCATCCTGCTGAAAGCTCAATCACTTAACAAATATTTTAACAGCATGGCTCATCACAAATAGTGATGTTCAAAGACTAGTTTAAGATATTTTGCAGATACAAAGCTCTATTTTGCACAGGGTGAGAATCTCTTAGGAAATTTTCTGATTGCTTTATATTTTTATTTTTATTTTTTTTAAAGCTGTGTTATTTTTTAGTTCTTCATGCTTTGGAAGTAACAGTTGAAGAGAGGTGAGGAAAGTTTGTGAAAATTGTGATCGGTGATTAGCTGCCACCTGCCTGGGGTGTCTTCTGAGAGGAACTAACCTCTTTGTGGTGCTAGAGCAAGGTCACTGGATTAAAAAAAGAACAGGTAACCATCTTATTCCTTGTCTGAAAAGTTCTGTTTTTAAATTAATAAATGCAAAATGTTCAAAGGAAGATGAACGGCTGTTTAAAGAAAGTTTCTAATTTTCTCCTCAGAAACAAGTAAAGTGGACTATGTCCTCTTTCAAGCTGCCACAGCCATAATGGAAGCAGTTGTCCGAGAGTGGATTCTCTTGGAAAAAGGTAGCATCGAGTCACTGCGAACATTCCTTTTAACATATGTCTTACAAAGGCCTAAGTAAGTATGTGGTGGAGGTACTGCTAAAATACTTCTACTGTGCTTCTCTCTCTCTCTCTTTTTTTAATGATAGATGTTTATAGTTAAGCTCTGCTTGGAACTCATATTTTAAAACTCACATGGTTGTGAGTTGTTTTTGGTACTTAATGAAATACTACTTTTTCTTTACGCTTACAGTACTAGGTTTTGTTTCTTTGAAAAGATGATGCTGGATGTTAGGGATTTTTTTTTTTTTTAAGAATTTATTTATTCATTTGACAGAGAGACACAGCAAGAGAGGGAACACAAGCAGGGGAAGTGGGAGAGGGAGAAGCAGCAGGCTTCCTGCTGAGCAGGGATCCCGATGTGGGGCCCAATCCCAGGCTCATGACCTGAGCCGAAGACAGAACCTTAACGACTGAGCTACCCAGGTGCCCTGGGTGTTACGTTTTTTTAGGTGTTGGTTTAGTTCCAAAGATTTTGATTATAAATAAAAGTTGATCTTGGACTCAAATGAAAATACTTTGTACTTACTTGTTCTTTTGGTACTTGGTAAGTATTATAAGACATAGGTGAGTATCCTAAGACGGGTGAAGAGGGAACCATCTGTGTTATGTATATATGTACATAGAAATGCACGTTAATAAGGCTGTAGAAGAGAAAGCATCAAATTTCAATAGTTTCTTTTGGGAAAATGGATCAGTTTTAAGAAATGGGGTAAAAGTAAGTTTTCTTTTTGTGTCATACACATTCTGTCATTTGAATATTTTATAAGATTTGTACATTCATTGCCTATATGATTTTTTTAATATGATGAAAATTGTCAGTCACACTATTTGGGGGAGAAATTCATTTACCAGGGTGCCTGGGTGGGCTGTTAGGTTAAGCATCCGACTTGATTGCAGTTCAGGTTTTGATCTCAAGGTCATGAGTTCAAGGCCCGCATTGGGCTCCATGCTGGGCATGGAGCCTACTTAAAAAAAAAAAAGAAGAAGAAAAAAGAATTCATTTACTACTTACCTTTTTTTTTAAGTCCCCCAAACACCAAGTTGTCTTTTGAGAAGAGGCAGTGCACATTGTATGTATGCGATTTGCGTAATTGAACAATTGAATTCGAGGAAAGTGTTACGTAATCAGAAATGTTGGTAATTAGGAATTTCGATTAGTGGCATTAAACATACATAAAGCTTTAAAAGTAGAACATACATTTGTTCCTACTGATTATTTTCTAGCAGTCTCTGAATTCATAATATTTAATAATAATTACTGGCACAAATTTAGCACACAGTTAAATGCTGGTTGCTTTACATATGCAAGAATGCATGAGAGAAAAAAGGCAAGATTTACTTAGCTTATAAACATTACAGGTGTAATGGGTAATGTTTTCTATAGATGAGTGGATATAGATGTGTGTAAAGGGAGAGTTTGGCTTGTTTTTCCCAGTTTTAATAGCATAAGGAAAAATTGACCAGTTTTCAAACCTTTCTCTTCTTCTTCACACTGGTTTTCTTTATTTAAATTTTAATTTGTGTGATATGATGAGGCCATTTGGGTGTGATATGATATTGTCTTGCCCTGGGGCTGCTCATTGATCCCACCCTCCCCACTTGGGAACCACTGAAATCTGGAGAGTTTGTAAAACTTTAATGTGTAGTAGACTTAGAGAGAAAGAGAGAGAGAGAGTGTGTGTGTGTATACATGTGCTCACATGTGATCTCTTGTATTATCCAAGAATAGTCTCATTCTTATTTTTTTTTTAAAGGAATTTATTTATTTATTTATTAGAGAGGGTGAGAGAGAGAACAAGCACAGAGGGAGAGGGAGAAGCAGACTGCCCGCTGAAGCCCGCTGAGAGCTTGTTGGAGGGCCTGATCCCAGAACCCTGAGATCATGACCTGAGCTGAAGGCAGACACTCAACTGACTGAGCCACCCAGGCGGCCCCCAAATAATCTCATTCTTAAATAATTTTCATTAGTTCAGAAGCTATTTTGGAGCTGATTGTAGGGTTCTACGTTGAAATGGTTCACTTATATATTTTCTCCCAAACTGTTTAAAAACAAAACTCTTAGCAAAATTGTAAGAAGAGTACTGTAAACACACACATACTCTTCCTAGTGGGGATTCAGTTAACATTTTGTCACATTTGATTTCTCTTAATATATGTGCATTTCCCCCCCCAAACCACCTGAAAGTATGCCACAGAAATCGTGATACTTCATCTTTAAATATTTGAGCATCTCTCCTGAGAGCATAATCTCAATACTCTTGATATAATTTACATATCTGTATTAATCTAATGTAATTCTGATTCTACATTTTCATTTCCCCAGTTGTCTGAATTATGTTATTGATATCCTTTCTTCCTTTATGTTACTTGTTTGATCCAGAATTTAACCACAGATTATATGTATTTAGTTGTCATGTCTTTTCAGTCTCTTTTAATCTGGAATAATGCTACCCTTCTTTTGTTTCTCGTGACACAGCCATTTTTGTCTCGTAGATTTTCCTACAGTATGGACTCAAGTCAAATGAAAACCATTGGTATACTGCATAAGTAGAATACTATGAATATTGTGTTCATAATGTTACATACTTCTCATTTGGTGCACAGAGTTTTTTCTGTTTTTTTCCTCCTAATTGGGATAACATTTGCATAGAGTAAAATGGAAGATACACTTGACAGTATAGCAGAGTGGTTCAGAAAGGGACTGATTTCCACTTCTGCCACTCTCTGTGCACTGGCAGATTACCCTCTTTGTGCATTAGTTTTTTTAATTGTTGTTTAATTAACTATTAGAGTTAATACTTTTTTACTCAAAAGATAGTTGCGAGGATTAAATGTATGTATTTTTGTGAAGGTGGTTTATAGGAAGCCTTGCATATTGTAAGGATCAACAAATGTTAACCATTATTATTTATTTTCCTATTAACTTACAATTTTTGCCAATGGACTTCCTTAAAACTAGCTTTATGGGGGCTCCTGGATTGCTCAGATGTTGAGCATCCGACTTTTGGTTTTGACTCAACTCATGATCTCAGGGTTGAGGGATCAAGCCCTGCATCAAGGTCCCTGCTCAATAGGGAGTCCGCTTGGAGATTCTTTCCCTCTATCCCTCTGCAATTATGCACACACACATGCACCCCCCCCCCAAATAAATAAAATCAGCTTTATGTACATTTCCTAGGAGTAATCAGTGTATTTGAAATTATTGTGTTGCTCCAAAAGTACAGAAATTCACTTTGATCAATTCATATTCTTCCACATAGTAGGATCTCTGCATTTATTTGTTTAATGAATGCTTCAAGTCTGTATTTTGAAGGAATGCTTTTCACTTCAGTCTTGACAGGGAGACATGTTTGTTTGTAAATGCCCATCATGTGTTGGGGGAGCCCTCCTTAGTAATGGCCCACCATGTTCAGGGAATGTTTTTAGAGAAAGTGGCATCACAGTCTTGGCAGAGGACATCAACATTTAGAGGCCAGGAAGTGCATGTGCATTGTGCCAGGAACTGAAAGAAGCTCAGTATTTCTACAGTTTGGAGTGTGTGTGGGTGGGGGGAGATTTGAGAGGGCAGCAGATACCTGACCATGAAGGGCCCCAATCGGGACACTTTCCAGGGTTAAAGAAAACACTATTTGTAAGTAATGATGTGAGACAACAGGTAAATTGGGAGTGTCCAAAGAAAGCTGGGCAGGATCCCACTGCTTGTAAGCCATGTTAAGGAATTTGGAGTTTATCCCAAGGGCACATGGTTGTCGTATCCTGTGGCATCCTAGAGTCTGGATTACAAAGTTGAGAGTTAGTTTTCTGAACCTTACCTTTAAGAAGAGATTGCAAAAAGTTCTCTGTTTCCTTGTGGTCTAATAGACTTTGTAGAATGCCCCCACTTGGGATCAGTCAGTGCTTCTGCCATCACACTGAGGAGCACAGTTTAGATTTTAAAAAGTTTTTAAAAAATTTGTAAAAGTTTTAAAAAGTTTTAAAAAAATTTGTATGTGTCCATAATATATCATGAGCAGCTAGCATGTTGCCTTTTCATATTATAGGGAATGAATTTAAGATTATACTACTGGTTGGAGATGGATATAGATCAGAATTTCTTTTAATTGACAGAATCACAAGCTGGCTCTTAGTGAACTAACTCGCATCTATTGAACACTGCCTAAAGCAGCTAACACTTATCTAGCACTTAGTATGCACTGGACATAGTTTTAAGAACATTTAATCCTAGTGACAACCCTGTTCTGTTTATCCCCTTTGAACAGATGAGAAAGCTTGAGGCTCTGAAGCTGTCTTGCTCAGGGTCACATAGCCCGTAAAATAATGAGTGCAAATTCAAATCCAGACCTTACGGCTTTGGACACCGTGCATAACCAGTAGGCTATACTACCCTCATATATAAGCAGTGCTATTAGTAGCTTCAGACATAGTGAGAAATTTGGGAGTATTTTTATAGTAGATTCACGTAAAGATTTTTCACAATGATTTTTATGTTTTACAGCCTCCAAAAGTATGTTCGGGAACAGATTCTATTAGCAGTAGCAGTAATTGTAAAACGAGGATCCTTAGATAAATCAATTGACTGCAAAAGCATTTTTCATGAAGTCAGTCAGTTGATAAGTAGTGGCAATCCCACTGTGGTAAGTACGCTATCTGTATTTATAAATATTTAAAATTTTTATTTTGTATGGCACAACAGTAATGAAATCTGCATTAAAGAACAAGTGCACAGTCTAAAAATCAAGCGGTTTTCATTTGTTCATATTTTCTTTTAGTCCTTTATGTTTACATACTATCGATAGAGTACTTTGCTTTTTCCTTTGACTCTGTTTTTCCGTGTTGGCATTGTTCATAGTCATCATTTTAATGGTATAAAATACTATAAGCCATTACACTGTAATATTCTTAAACGTTTCTTCTCTGTTGAGCGTTTTTCCTCATTTAATAAACTGTTGACAACTACTAATAATAATAGAAATGTTTGAATAAAATATAAAACAATATGTAATGTAACAAAAATTATTTAAATGTTGCTGTACTAATGAATCAAGGTATGCTTTGACCACCAGGTGTTAATTGAACACATTTGAGAACCCTTTTTCTTGACTGAATTACTCTGGGGAACGTGTTTTTTTTTCCCCCTTTCAGTATTTCGTCTGCCTTTTGAGAACTAGTCATGCCTAGAGAGTGACTGGTGGTAGCCTCCTGTCAGAGGCAGGAGGAGTTGGAGTTGGTGTTAGTGATCAGCTGTGATCTGTGGTTAGAACTTTTTTTGACTGTTACCAGCTGAAGGATATTGTGGAGTTGGGTTTGGTAATATCTGGCTCTTCTGATTTTCATGTGTAAATCTTGAAATGTTTTGGGTGGTTTTTCATTTTACCAATATCTTTAATCATTTGGAAGATACCTATGTGAGGCTATACACCTTAGAACTTCTTATGAATTACTTTATATCTTCTGTGGCCCCTCAGGGAACGGTACAATTTTAATAATGTATTTGATGTATGAGGTTAGGGTATAGGTACATTTTTGGAGGCCTCTTACATTGTCACTTACTTTCCATAGTATCTTGGATCTCCTGCCCCTCACACCTCTTACCATAAACAGATGCGCACTCTTCTCTTTGCTCTAGTCATCTGTCCCCCACTCTGGCTTGGATCGCCAGCCTGATAACCAGGGTCTCAACTGAAGGACTGCAAAAGGAAGTTGTCAGGACTTTGGAACTTCCTCTACATGCCCAAAGTATATTTTGTTTTTCCTTTGGAATACACCAGTGGTTGTATGTCTGTTCCTTTTCCTTATCAACTTTATTGAGGAATAATTTACTTAATGTTACCTTATCCATTTAAAATGTACACTTACAGGGGCACCCGGGTGGCTCAGTGGGTTAAAGCCTCTGCTTTCAGCTCAAGTCATGATCCCAGGGTCCTGGGATCGAGCCCCGCCTGGGCTCTCTGCTCAGCAGGGAGCCTGCTTCCTCCTCTCTCTCTATCTGCCTGCCTTTCTGCCTGCTTGTGATCTCTGCCTGTCAAATAAATAAAATCTTTAAAAAAAAATAAATAAAATGTACACTTCCATACTTGTGACAGTTGTGTATGAACTACCATCACAGAACAGATACAGAACAATTTTGGTTGTGTAGGTATCATGTTCTTTGCCATTTTTGCCACAGATTTCTTAAAGTACTGCTCTCCAGTAGAACTTTCTGTGTTGATGCAAATGTTCTGGGTCTCTACTCCAATATTTAGCCACTATACCAGACACATGTGGCTTTTGAGCATTTGAATTGTGGCTGGTGTGACTGAGGAACTGAATTTTTATTTTTTATTAATTGAAATTCAAATAGTTAAACAGAGCTTGTGGCAACCATATTGGACAATGTAGTTCTAGAGACTTAGATAATCCAAAGGTCTAGTTTTATGTTTTTTTTTTCCCCACTTAATCTTAGTATAGGAAAGTTTTAATTGCTTACATAAAACTGACAACTTCAGAAATGTGCATGTGTGAATCATTACATTTTAGGAGTCATTTTGGCTTTGTTTTATGTAGTGCAAAGCTCTCTTGAAAATAGTCCTCAAGATTCTGTTTAAATTTTTTAGATAAAAATGATTGGGAAGCTACTTTTTAACTGTGTTAATCTTTATACTTTCAGAATCTTCTGTTGGTAGACATGGTCTCCATTTTTGATGATGAGCTTTGCTCCTGTTAAGCTGATGCCTCAGGGTTGCCTACATTAGTTGTGTAATGGTAATCTTGTTATTTGCATGGATTTTTGTTCACATTTGTTGCCTAACTAATGGCCATGTGTGCAATCCAGTGGTGGCGGTCATTGATAGCTGATGGGAAAGCAACTAGCCATAAGTGGTAGGGAAGGGGTATGTTCACTCCAGTGTTTATAGCAGCATTATCGACAATAGCCAGACTATGGAAAGAGTCCAAATGTCCATCAACTGACGAATGGATTAAGATGGGTGTGTGTGTGTGTGTGTGTGTGTGTGTGTACACAATGGTATATTATTACTCAGCCATCAAAAAGAATGAAATCTTGTCGTTTGCAGTGACATAGATGGAGCTAGAGTGTAATTATGCTAAGCAAAAAAGTCAGAGAAAGATTTCACTCATATTTCACTCATATGTGGAATTTAGGAAACAAAACATGAATATTTGGGAAGGGGGAAAAAGAGAGAGGGAAGCAAACCATAAGAGACTCCCCATAAGAGACTCTTAACAATAGAGAATAAATACAGTTGATGGAGGGAGGTGGGTGGGGGGTGGGCTAAATGGGTGATGGGTATTAAGGAGGGCAGTTGTTATGATGAGCACTGGGTGTTAATGTAAGTGATGAATCACTGAATTCTCCCAAAACCAATATTATTCCACTATATGTTAACTAACTAGAATTTAAATAAAAATTTGGAAGGGAAAATAAAGTAGTAGGGAAAAGGTTTGGAACTAAAGTTACTGCTTAGAAATGTTATCCTAGACCCTGCTGCTCTGAATCAAGTTACTCTTTATATTTTTAGATTCTACTTGAGGATGTATTGTTTCATTTGCTAATCTGCAGTAAAGGAGCCCAGCTCATTGTGATTGACCAGGATTTAACCTTCAGGAAATTAACTAGTAATTCTGGGATCTATATGTTTATGACTAATGCTTTTTCCCTTGTTGATTTGGTGATCATGTTAGCTAGGATTTCAGTGTTAAGGTAGAATTTCTGTATCCTGTCCTCATCCCCCACGAGTAGCTTCTTGGCTCCGGATACTGAAGGCACAGGAATTGCGTTTTCTTTCTTTCCCCTTGGGTAATTTAACCCACCACAAAAAGTAGTCCCAATGCAACCTGGCATTTGGATCTTTTTGAGCCACTGAAATAACTGATGTTCTAAGAATGATTGGAACAGATGTAACTGTTGAGTTAGAGAAGATTTTGCTCTGTTCACAGTGTTTGCACTCTGAGCATAGTGGGTAAATTTAATATCCTCATGAAATATTCCAAAACAAAGTTTGTTTTTTTTTAAGTTGAATTTCTACTAACAAGATTAAGAACTTATAGTAGTAGGGAGTGAGTAGTGGGAGGTAGAATTTAGTTTCAGGATTGCTGGATGAATTTACTTCAGTGACCACACTAGAACATTAAACTAGAAAAGTAGCCCTACAATTACATGACAAGTTAAATGCCCGCCATGCCACCATGTGGCCATCCCGATTTGTCCTTGCCTGGTAGTTTAAAACTAGCTCATTTGGCAGGTCTATAAAAATGAGGTTAAGACCATTACAACATTTTAATATATTTTCTTCTCTTTATTTTCTTCTGAGACTAAGAATTTGTGGGAATGCTGTAAGAATTTACTTAACATTTTCTTAATCTCAGAGACAGAATTATCAGTGGGAGTGAGGGTAAAGTAGAATGTTAAAATCAGAACACTGAAACTTTCTTCATGAGAGTAATTTTAAGAGCTATTTGAAAAGAAGAGCTAACTGACTGATCGTTTTCTATAGATAAAAAAAGAGTTGATCTCATGAATTATTTAGTTTACTAACTTTCCCATCATACCTCTTCTAGAATAATGTTCCCATCAACCTTAACTGGTCAGAAACTGAATGTAGTCTGGCTTTCCCACGTCCCTTTTATATTTTGTGGTGGTCCATCCCCTTTACTAAAGTACATGTTCAAATAAGTTTTGGGGCAATATAGTATAATAGAACACTGATTCTGATTTTGGATTCACATTTAGGCTCAAATCACAGCTCTTCCATTTACTGTCTTACCAAGTTGTACAAATTATTTACCATCTCTAGGCCTTGATTTACTAATAGTGTGTGTAAAATAAATGTGATAATGTCCATTTCTGGGACTCCCCAGGCAAGGAAAGACGATGTTAAGTAAATTAGTAAGTAAGCATTCAACAAATGTATGTTTTATCTTCCTAGTGATCTAACACCTTTGCTTATAGAACTTTGGGACATATGTTCTAATAGCTTATCTCTTTTAATGGAAGTAATTTTTTTTTTTTTTTAAGATTTTATTTATTTATCTGACAGACAGAGATCACAGGTAGGCAGAGAGGCAAGCAGATAGAGAGGAGGAAGCAGGCTCCCTGCTGAGCAGAGAGCCCGATGCAGGGCTCGATCCCAGGACTCTGGGATCATGACTTGAGCCGAAGGCAGAGGCTTTAACCCACTGAGCCACCCAGGCACCCCGGAAATAATATTTTTTAAGTGTTGAAATTAGAAGAAAATATTTGTCCTTTTATTCATGAGTGGAAACGAATTGTATATTTTTAAAAATTATATATTTTAAAAAAAATCCAACGTAATAACTTTCCTTTAAATGCTTTTAGGAGGTTTCTTACAGTGTTCGTTCTTTACAGATAGTAGTAAAGTATTTCCTAAGGAGATTATATTTTTTAAATACAGTCCACTTTCCAGGTGTCATGATGTATTCTCAGAGTAATTGTGTTGGTACAATTATTAAATAATATGTTGTTTCCTGCATGTCTTTGTGGACAGGCTGTTTTCCTTCTGTGGTTATAAAGGTTGTCGTGGTTACTTCATCTTGGTTTGTAATTGTATCAGACTCACTCTACTAATTTGAAAGGGATAGGCCTGGAGACTTCAGTTCCTAAGGAAATTAGCTAAATTTTTTTAATTTTAAATTAAAATTTAAAGCTAAATATTAAAATTTATAATTAATTTATAAAATATATAATTTTATAAATTATAAAATTTATAATTAAAATATAAAGCTAAATATTAAAATTTAAGCTAAATATTTCATCTATTTAATGTTTATTTCCTTTGAAAGTAGTAAGCATATGTTAAATCACTTTTAAAACTGTTTAATTTAGCATTTAAGCCTCCTGTCTTCCTCTTTGCCATGCTAGAGAGAAGTGGGTGAGAAATTCACTTATCTACAGCAGTGCTGCCCCTGGATATGATAGCCAACCTAATCTCTCTTATCACAAGTCTCATTGATGTTTACTTAGAAGAGCAGCTGGAAGTCTGCTTTATGTATGGCAACCTTTCATAAAGTTTATTCTTGGTAATAAATCTCCTGGGGTAAGAGCCAGGCTATTATAAGAGACAATCCTCTCTCTGAACAAGAGTATTTTATTTTGTCAGCTGGAGTTAGTATTTGAATATCTTGTGCTTATGACAGTAAGCTGGTGAGTAAGGCAAGCTGTCTCTGAAGGGTATTTTTACACCATCATGAAATTATTGGCTTTCACTGGAAATGAGAATGCTGCTGTAGGATTGTGATGTGAAGACAACAGTTACTTAAGTTGTTAGTGAACTTAACTTGTGAATTTTTAGTAGTTCAGTGAAAGAAAACATATTAAAACTCATTTATAATGTTAAGACCTCATTGAATTTCTTCTATTGTACATATTTAAATTTTCTTTTTGAAATTTATTAACTGCTAAAAAATGGTGAACACATCATGTATTTTCCACTTGCCTTTTGTTAATATGGTATTAGGTGTAGATGCAAATGTTGATTCATCAGTTCAGCTAAGATTTACTGAGCATCTGCTATTTTGCTTTAATGCTTTAGTTATAGCTTTCTTTTTTTAACTGTTATCTTGTAGTTTTAATTTGATAGAATGTACTTAATAATCAAGAGATGGAACAAAAAAAGCCAAAATAGGTATTTTTATGATAATGATAAAAATACTGTTGTTGTTTTACCTTATCAAATCATAAGCTGCTGGCGCCTGGGTGGCTCAGTGGGTTAAGCCGCTGCCTTCGGCTCAGGTCATGATCTCAGGGTCGTGGGATCGAGTCCCGCATCGGGCTCTTTGCTCAGTAGGGAGCCTGCTTCCCTTCCTCTCTGTCTGCCTCTCTGCCTACTTGTGATCTCTCTCTGTCAAATAAATAAATAAAATCTTAAAAAAAAAGATTTTTTTAAAAGATTTTTTTTAAATCAGATTTTCTGATTTCTTTGTCTTAAAAAAAAAGATCTTTTTTTAAAAGATTTTTTTAAAATCAGATTTTCTGATTTCTTTGTCAAAACAGGAAGATCCTTGTACTAGACTCCCTAAAGAGTCCCATAGAGTATTTTAATTTAGAGTTTATTTTAGTCATAGTTTTTAAAAATTTTATTATTTGGTTTCTAACTTGCTGAAAACAAAAATGATCAATTTAAGACTACGTGTTAGTGCTAGTCAAATTGCCAGCAGCAATGAGCGATAAGACACCAACAAAGGATGGTGGAGAAAAACTGGGGCAAACATAAATCAAAAAGCATTGAGTCTGGTGTCACTTGGTCAAAGGATGTAAAGCATCATATGTTTTAGTAGATTCCAAGTATTCTCTTTATTACTACATCTTATAATAATTGCCTTAGAAATAATTCATTTGAAAACATTTATGAGAAGGAAGTCGCATTAAAAATGTTGGCTGCATAAGATACTAACTTAATTCTCTATGATCTTGGATAAATGAGACATTACTGTGTTAACATCATGCTGCTAATATTTGTACAAGTGATATTTTATACTGGTCTAAATCACTGCTAATTTTAGTTTGACAGTCTTATAGTATACTAATCAGTTCACTTTGATCTGTTTTCATTGAAATTCGCCACTTTAAATTATTTACAACAGCTTTTGTTTCTGACCCTCTTAAATATCAGAGTCCCTGTCTCTGGTACAGAAATAATATCTAGCCCTGACTGTGACAAAGGGCGGAGAGGCAGCACTTGAAAGTACTGGTCATTAGAGTGAGGTTAAGAGGTAATACCCCTGGGATGACCATTGAGACCTGAAAGTCTGAAACAGGCAGACAGGAATCTTCTATATGTGTAAGAAAAGCAAAAACTCGTGATCTCTCAGAGGCAGATTTTATGCTTTTCCCCTGCTTTCCTCTTTCTTTGTCCTGAGAAGGAGTTGTCCTCTTTTTCCCATAGGATATCACATTTGGCTTGCTTCCCTAGTTATCTTCATAACAGTGCACTGCAGCTGCTGTGAAGGTCACTTGATTTCAAGGAGATTAAATTGATAATCAAATACCAAAAATGAGCTATCATGTTAGGAAATGAGTCCTGGACACAATGTGATATGTGAGCTGTGAATAGGGAAAAATAATTGTTTTGATAATGTATAGAAGTGCTTTTCCTTCTTGCACTACAATCAGTGCTTAATTATTCATTGTTCTTGAGGAATTTTTATTAATCTGGCATCTTTGAACCCTAGTGGTGTGGAATATTTCATGTTTATAATGTTAATCTCAAATCCTTACAGGGCTTCCAAATTAAGGAGCAATTAAACTGATATCTTTTAATGATGAGACTATCTTACTGAATTTTAGTTCTTTGAAAACTGGTAATTTTAGGTAGGTTAACACCAGAATATTTGGTTTCTGATAATACTTGTAACCATGCTGCATAATACATTTTTATGTATTTCTTACATCTTTTATTAGTAATTTGAAAAGAACTTACTTTAAAATATTTTGTCTTTTTATTTCATAAGTATAAAGTGGAAACAGAATACAAAACAATACATACTGGTGATAGTAATTATATATAAATGATGTATGCCTATGAATGAAAAAATTAGAAAACTGAACAGATGTTCAGAGTAGTAACCTCTCTATGGTAGGATTGTGAGCAGTTTTTCTTTGTGCTTTTCTGTACTTTCTAGTTTTTCTAAGATTAAGATATAGTATTTTTATAGGAAGAAGTTAAAAACAATATTATGTTAAGAGAATTGTGTCTATAAGAAGACTCTGTTTTGTTTTTAATTATCATTTGTTAAGAATGTAATTTTCTGGGGCAACTGGGTGGCTCAATGTCTGCCTTTGGCTCTGGTCATGATCCTAGGGTCCTGGGATTAAGCCCAGTGCCCTGTGTTGGGCTCCCTGCTCAGCAGGGAGTCTGCTTCTGCCTCTCCCTCTGCTCCCCTTCCCCACCCCGCTTGTGCTCTCTTTTCGTGCTCGCTCTCTCTCTCTCTCCAAAAAAAACAAAACAAAACAAAACAAAAACCTTAAAAAAAAAAGAAAGAATGCACTTTCCTTTATGGGTGAAATTTACTTCAGTAACATGAAAGTTTGCTCTTTTGGAGAGATAATCGTTATTGCTGCTTATGAAGCCATCCTATCCCCCTGTGGCTTCTTGTTTATCTGGTGATGTTTGTAGTTAAAGGAGACTTTTATTTTTAAAAAATTCTCTTTGGGGTGCCTGGGTGGCTCAGTTGGTTAAGCATCTGACTCTTGATCTCAGCTCAGGTCTTGGCCTCAGGGTCATGGGTTCAGGCTCCTAGTTGGGCTCCATGCTGAGCGTGGCACCTACTTTAAAAAATGATAAAAATTCCTTCCTTTTTCCAGGTAACATTAGCTTCATAAAGTCTTCAGCTTTCATTGTTTTACCTTTCTTCTTCACTCATTTTTTCATATCTTGACTTCAGACACATGCATGTACTCTTAAGAAATGTTTATTTCACATAAAAATAAAGCTTCATTGTGAGTACAGGTTGTTTCATTAATTAGAGTTGAGTTACTGAGAATTTGAATGTGGAAATCATTTTAAAAATAAGCCATTTTGTGGTGAATAGAGGTTGACATTAATAGTTTGGGAATTTATAAATTACTTGTGTATACTTTTATAGATAATAATTTAAGAATGATAAATTTGTGTTTAATGAGAGCTTCTGGGTTCATAATGTTCTATTCACTGAAGTCTTATTTAGAAAGGATGAGAGAAAAACCAAGGTTAAAAGACATAAAATACAGGATGCTATAAAATGTTTACAGAATCAGAGGATCTTGTTGTCTTAGATTTCTGTGTGCTAACTTTTTGCTTTGAATTTTATTAATTTGAACTTAATACCTACTTTCTCTACTAAAGCCTAGGTATATTAAAAACTATGTTGATAGTTGGTCCCAGTGTTATTTAAATGTATCTGTGAGGTTTTGGTTCCTTGCATTTTAATTATTTAACCATTTTAAAAGAAACCTATTTTTTAAAATACGATTTTCTTAACTGGAAAAAAAAATGACGGGATTGTACTAGTGAGTTTCCAAGAGTTTGTTAATATGTAAAATGAATTGAGTATGTAACAGACTGCTTTTTCTATGAGAGGTTTTTAGTGCTTCGTTTTTCAGACCAGGTTTCTTTCTCCATGTGCCTGGGGCAGTTAAGCTTACACAATTCTCTTGATGATTTGAGGACATTTTTATATTAAATGTATTTTAAAGTAAAATTAAAAAGAGTGAGTGTGCACGTGTGTGTTTGTGTGTGTGTGTATGTGTGTTTAAACCAGGCATATTAAGAGTACTTTTACCATTGTTGAAGGCAGCTTGGTCTGTACCCCCAGATTCCTGAAGGAATTTGCATGTGTTCTTTATTGTTAGGGCTTCCTGGTGTGGCAAAGTCTAAGAAACTGCTTGAATGGATGGGCTGGTGGTGCCATCCATAAATAGTAGTTATACAGTCATGCTTATTTTAATTGAGATTGAGACAAATATGAATTTAATTCTTTTTTACAGTTTTTAGAAGAAAGTTTCAGACATCTGCAAAATTAGACATGTAGTATATTGGTCATCCGTGTAACCACCATTGAGCTTCAGCAAATATCACCTCATGCCATTCTTTAGGAATTTAATTTTATGTATATTTGCTCAGATTTGCCAAGATAAGCATCTGTAAGGTCAAGGTACTGACATCAGAAGCATTTGTGAACAAAGATGTTGCAGTTGGTGGGTGGGTATGACTGTGTTCAGCTGTTGTATAAGCTTGCATAAATAGTATCATCTTGACTTTAATCTTTCGGTTGTTCAGAGGTAGTGTGCATATTTCTGCTTAACCCCTGGAAACTTGCCAAAATAATTTGTATCCTCTCCATCCTTGTTACCTTGACCCTAAATAGTTTATGAGTAAAAACAGTAAGTTGATGTTAGGAGCCCGTTGGACTAGAAGAGATTACGCTGAGTGAAATAAATCAAGTAGAGAGTCAATTATCATATGGTTTCACTTACTTGTGGAGCATAAGGAATACATTGGAAGATGGAGAGGAGAAGTGAGTGGGGGGAAATTGGAGGGGGAGACAAATCAAGAGAGACTGGACTCTGAGAAACAAACTGAGGGTTTTGGAGGGGAGGGAGGGTGGGGGTGGGGTGAGCCTGGTGGTGGGTATTATGGAGAGCATGTATTGCACAGAGCACTGGGTGTCTTGCATAAACAATGAATTTTGGAATGCTGTAAAAAATAAAAAAAAAATCACTAGAAACTTGTTTAGCGTACAAAGGAATAAAACTCTTACCAAAGAACTCTAATGTTTAAGTGCAAGTCACAAAAAGAGTTTTTAGAATTTGACGATGTTGTTCTACTCTAGGGGATAAATACTTTGAGAAACTTCTGAGAGACCAAAAGTTCTCAGAAGCTAGCCCTTCCAGCACCCTGGTCCACCATTGTTTCCTCCAACCAAATATTACACTTCTTGTGATGGCCTAAATTTGTGCAAAAACAAAACAAAAAAGGGAACATCTTCATTTTCAATTTAAAAAACTTCTGAGAATTACCTCATTAATGTTTTGGATGCTGTAAAATCTGTTTTGCTTTACAAATATGAGAACATAGACCTGAATTCAGATCTCAGCTGGCCTTAATTACTTATCCTCTCCAAATCTCACTTGTTCAAATGTAAAATGGGGATATGGATTGTTGTGTGAAGTAAATGAAATAATACATTTAACTTTGGTTATCTTGAGGTGTAATTTGCTCTCCATGATTGAATAGATGTATGTCCTGAGTTAAGTCGTGGATGGATTTGTATAGCTGAAATTGGGGAAGTACTATTTATAATTACTAGGGTACTTACAAAGGAGAGCTAATTTTTACTTTGTCATAACTAGTTTTCTGACTAGTAGGTGTAAGATTGAAAGATATAATAGAAGATCTAGAGATATAATGGAAGATCTAAAGATAGAAAATGTTCTCTGAACAAATATGTATTGGAACAAAGCATTGGAAAAAAAACATGCCTTACGGTTGTTTCTTACCAAATAATTACAGCAAACTCTGGCGTGTTCTATTCTAACTGCACTATTGAGTGAATTCTCAAGTTCAAGTAAAACTAGCAACATTGGACTCAGTATGGAATTCCATGGTAACTGCAAAAGAGTTTTTCAGGTACTGGTATTTTTATGTTTTATTAGATTGTTAACATTTTACCATCTGTTCCTAATGGAGTGAGAACATTTATTTTATCTAATTGAATGGTGGCCTGTACTTGAAGATTTGTGTTGTGATTTCATAGCATTTAGTAAAGGATAAAGATAAGATAGGATAAAGATAAGATAGGATAAAGATTTGGCAAACATAGTTGACAATTTTAGATTTCTTGTTTAATTCTAGTCTTTAAACAAAAAGGAAATACCACTCCAAAGATCCTTAGATTATTTATTTTGTTCTTATTGAATTTAGATGTAACTAATTCAATTGGTAGGACTTTGCTGGCCTTAAAATAGGCCTGGCAGAATGCCAATGAGGGCCATGTATTTAAAATGTTATTGCAGATGGTGTGGGCTCTTTGTCTCATATGTATTGTTTGGCTCTGAAGTAAAGTTATGTGAAGGCATTGGCTTAAATCCGAGGGCTCTGCACTAAAGCAACTGACCCATCCAGCTCTCTAGTAGTTGTCAAAGACTGAGCTTCTTTATGGAGTAGCATTTATATTATAGTAGATGCATTCATACGGGTGTTACTTGAAAGCATACTTGTGATATAAATTATGAGCAGGCCTAAAAATGGAAAATGTTCTTAAAAAGGTAGTGTTTTTCCTTGAAAATGTTAAGGTTTTTGTTTATTTCATTTTATGGTTCTTAAATGGTATACATATTGAATAAGCTTTTGATTGAAAAATACATGTGATTTATTTATTATAGGAAGAAGACCTTCGTCAGATCTTCATGTTAACGGTTGAAGTTCTTCAGGAGTTCAGCAGGCGGGAAAACCTCAATGCTCAGATGTCTTCGGTATTTCAGCGTTACCTTGCACTTGCCAATCAAGTCTTGAGCTGGAACTTTCTTCCTCCAAATTATATCCTTTTAACAACTGAAGAATTTATTTGTGGTAATTTTCATAGATGACTTAATTTTGGCTAAAAGCACTTTATCTCTGCAGGTTTATAAAGCATGTTGTTGAATAAAATGAGCTTTTTTAGAAATGGAATTAATTTTTTTTTCATTTTCCAATACACAATGCAGTGGACTACTTAGAGGTTTTAAAATTTCATTTATAACTTTGTAGAAGAGAGTCAAATAAATGGAAGCATTTAGTGGATAAGGGTGTTATTGCTAACTAAGGAATAGCAGTGTTCCTTAGTAAGGAAAAGGAAGGTGGGAAGCAAATTTTTGTCAAGAAACTGAATCATTTCCTCCATCTAACATGTGATTACATTGGATTTTTTTGGCTGACTTTCCTTAAGACTAAATTGGCATTCTCTAATTTGATCTTTATGGATGCAGATGTAAATATTAAGGTAGTGGTATGTTTATTCTGTGAGGACCTTTTTTAATGTAAAAATATTAAACTTTTATTTCTAGATAGTTATGAATAATACAAAATAAGTTTAAATGGGTTATGTTGTAGGTACCTGTGTGCTTTTTAAAAAATCAGTTATTGAAGTTGAAAAATTTGTCTTTCTGAGTTTAAGGTTTATGATTTGCTTTCTAGAACATTTGCTGCCCACTGACAGATTGAAAGCAGTAATAGCTGGTGTCTCTTCATCTTTATCGTAATTGAATCAAACAAATCTAGGTTCAGTTCTTAGTTGATGTTAAGCAAATTACTTAACATCACTGAGACTTGGTTTTTCCAGATATTAAGTGGGGATATGGATTGCTGAGTGAATTGAATGTAGCAAAAAACTTAAAACACTCAGGAGTTAGCTACTATTTATTGAGCTTTTAATAGTTTACTTAAATGAAGAAGCTCATCAGCTGTCTGTTTATGCTCCTTTTTCTTGACCTAATATATAAGAAATTTAATTTAACTTCTACATGTCTTTAATCAGTCTTTTCTTGGGGGCATGAGTATGGAGGGTTAGGGAATCTATTAAGGAGAAAAAGACAGATGACAGGCATATAGGAAATATATATTCGGCCATACCAGAAATTTAGGATGAGACTCATCTTTATTCCAACAGAGCCAACAGTTGCTACATTCATATACTAGAAATTACCTACTGTTTTTGGCTGGTAAAATTGTGGGATTTTAAAGGTGCTGAATATAACATTATCTTCTATTTTCAAGTTAATACACTTCTGTAGAAAACTAACTGAAATGCTGTATAGGGTATTGAGTCTCTGACTCAGACCTTGAGTTCTCCAGTTTTCTTTCCTCAAGGCAGACACGGTGAACTACTGCTCTGTGGGGCAGAGCGTACAGGGATGTTAATCACTTTCTGCTTTTATCCGTGTTATCATCTTTCTACTCATTATTAATTTTATATCTTCAGTATATTCTTTTTGGTTGTTAAAAGGCACATATTTTCTTAGGTTTGCTTTTTAAAAAAATTTCCCCTATGAGTGTTGCAATATAATTTTTGCTCCAGTTTTTGTTAGCAAAAAGAAAGATGTTGAAAAACTTTGAGACAGATTTAAAAAGTAGCAGGCCATATGGAGCTATCAAAACATTAATTATATATGTAGGGAAAATCAACAAAAGTTACACTGCATATATTGGAGCCAATTTTAAAATCTCTGTTTTAGGGGGAAAAGTAGTTGGCTGAAGAGTGACTGTTTTGTAAAGGGAAACAGTGCTGTGGGAGTTTGGAAACAAAGTTTCTCTAAAGATACACACATAAAATATTTTCATAAAGTATTTAGATAAAGCTTTGGAAAACCTGTCATCCGAAAATAATAAGCACAACTACAGTGTTCCCAAAGGAAATAATTCCTTGTTTAAAGAAAAGTAGGTCTTGATCTTGACCTTCAGATATTCTACTTCATGACTTACAGATAAATTCATATCTGATCAGAGATGTTTGCATAGTAGCCATTTGTTGGCCACTTGAACTCTAGTCCAGTATCCCTTCCTGTAAGCTCATTACCTTTAAATGTAGGAGAAAGAGCATGGCAATGGAGTTAAAACTAAGCTACACTTTTAGTGCTAATTAAGGGATCAGTTTCAAGGAACCCAATTCTGATATAATTTCTAATCTTGGCAACTCCTTGGTAATCTGTTTAATCATTGGGAAGGGAACTGGATAATTATTTAGCTTTGTACCTTGAAGAGGACCTACAGATCAAATTTAACTTAGTTAATATAAAATGGTTGGCTTTTTAAAAAATGATTTATCTTTTAAGGTAGAAGAATAGCTAGTAGACCTTGTAAAGTGTGTATTTTATATCAAATATATTCTATCATTTAGAATGGTATCATGTTAAATGAGGCTATGTAAAATTGCCAATATCAGTCTCTATTCATAATTTTTTGTAATGTGCTTTTCTCTTTTGCGTCTTTTTATTTTGATGTAATTCTAAACATACAGAGATACTGCAAGAGTAATTCAAAGAATTGGCCATGTGCCCTAATACCAAGATTCACCAGTTGAGAACATTTTGTCCCTTTTTCTTTTTATTTCTTTCTGTTTCTACATAAGCATAATTTTCTGTTGTAAGAATATACCACATTTCTATGTAATCACGGATCAGTTGATTGATAGTTGGGTTGTTTCAGCTTTTTGGTTATTATGAATAATGCTGCTGCTAGGAACATTCATTATAAGTTCATGTTTGGACTTATATTTTCATTTCTCTGGGATATACCTGGGGGGTAGAATTGCTGGATCATATGGAAACTCTGTGTTTAATCTTTTTTTTTTTTTTAAGATTTTATTTATTTATTAGACAAACAGATCACAAGTAGGCAGAGAGGCAGGCAGAAAGAGAGGGGGGAAGCAGGCTCCCCGTTGAGCAGAGAGCCCAATGCGTGGCTCGATCCCAGGACCCTGAGATCATGACCTGAGCTGAAGGCAGAGGCTTAACCCACTGAGCCACCGAGGCAACCCCATGTTTAGTCTTTTGAAGAGTTGCCAAGCTGTTTGCTAAAGTGGCTGTACAATTTCACATTCCCACTGACATTATGTGAGGTTTCCAATTTCTCCACATCCTGGTCAACACTTGTTATTTGTCTGTTTATAGCTATCCTATTTCATATGAAGTGGTATTTCATTGTGATTTTGATTTGCATTACCCTGATGGTTAATGTATTAAACATCTTTTTATGTGATTGTGGGCCATTTGTGTATCTACTTTGGAAAAAATGCCTGTTGAAATCCTTGTCTATTTTTTAATTGGTTTATTTGTATGTTTAAATTTGAATTGTAATAGTTCTTTATATATTCTGGATACAGGTCCCTTAACAGATACATGATGTTCAAATATCTCCTCCATTTCTCCGAGCCGTATTTTACTTTTTACGATATCCTTTGAAACACAAGTATTGAATTTTGATGACGTCCAGTTTATTTATTTTTTCTTTTATTGTTATATCTCATAGCCCAATCCAAGGTCACGAAGATTTATGCCTGTGTCTTCTTCTAAGACTGGCTTCTTACATACAGACTCTTTATACTGAATTACATACAGACTCTTCATATTGAAGACTTTGATCCATTTTGAATTAAATTTTATGTATGATATGAGAAAGTGATCAGGCTTAATTCTTTTGCGTGTGGATATCCAGGTATCCCAACAGATAACTGACCATTGATTAGAAAGATAGAAGAGTCTGGGGGAGTAGGAAGTACCTGAGATATGTCATGGTGGTGAATGACTACTATATCTATTAGTATGTAACTTAATTGCCCTAACATGAGTTTTTAACTTGGAATGCCAAAAGGATTGATAGGAGAAATTATTCATATGAATCTGTAAGGTTAAATATGCATGCTCAACCTCCAAATTTGTATTTACATAGGTATTTGTTGATAAAGGAAATGATTATAGACCAAAATATGTATTAGATTGCCTGGAAGGAAATTTTGTATAGTCAGCTGCTGAAGCTTTTGGAAATTTCTTACAGAGAAGTATGTAAATTTTGACTATAAAAATGTTATCTTGAAAGCCAGTTGAGGCTAACTCCGCAGTGGAGCTAGGATATTCAGAGAGGTATTAATGAAAAGAATACACTAATTGAATATTTAGATATTTATTCATATTTAAGAGTATACAATAATTTATTTTGCAATGATCTTAGGTCAAGATTAATGTACATACATAGAGTTTCACTGAAGAAATCACAACTCTACAGCAGTGGCTCTTAGTTGGGGTGATTTTGCACACTTGGGACATTTGGCAATGCCTGGAGATGTATTTGGTTATCACTTCTAGGAGAGTATTACTGGCAACTGGTGGGCAGAGGCCAGGGTTACTGCTAGATATCTGCAATGCACAGGACAGCTCCCACAGGAAGCAGTTATTGTGCTCAAAATGTGATCAGTAGTGATCCACACAAAAACATTTATGTGAATGTACTTAGCAGTATTATTTATAATAGGCAAAAAGTAGAAATGACCCAAGTAGCCATCAACTGATGAATGGATACATGTAGTTTACCCACATTATGGACTACTATTTAACAACAAAAAGGAATGCCAATACTGATACATGCAGTAGCATGGATACAGCTTGGAAACGTCATACATCTTAAATGAAGGAAATCATTCACAAAAAACCACATGTGCAATTCCAGAGTAGGCAGACCTATGGAAACGAAGATTAGTGGTTATCTAGGGCTGGGACGGTTGGAAGGAAACAGGAAGTGATGGCATAAGTGGATGGGGCTTCTTTCTGGATGATGAGAATGTTCTAAAATTATATCATGGTGATGGGGTTGCATAACTCTGAATATACTAAAAACCATTGAATTGTATCATCAATGAGTAAATTATGTAGTATGTGAATTAAGTCTCAAGGCTTTAGAAATACCAGTCATGCCAAGGGTAGAAATCTTGCCATACAGGTTGACTGCCTACTGTCGTAGAATGTTATAGAGGGAGATTAATGATAAAGATATAGTCTTGGGGGGGGGGCACCTGGGTGGCTCAGTGGGTTAAGCCTCTGCCTTCGGCTTAGGTCATGGTCCCAGGGTACTGGGATCGAGCCCCACATCGGGCTCTCTGCTCAGCAGGGAGCCTGCTTCCCCCTCTCTCTCTGCCTGCCTCTCTGCCTACTTGTGATCTCTGTCTGTCAAATAAATAAATAAAATCTTTAAAAAAAAAAAAGATAAAGTCTCGGGAGATACTCCTTTTACGGGACCATTAAAGGGAATGAGAACGATCATTCAAAGAGAAGCAGAGTCGATCGATGATAGAATCTTTGGGTACCACAGCAATAGTAAGAAACAGGAAGAAGCAAAAGAGATTGAGCAGGGCAGTTCAGACAAGCAGAAGGAATAGCTAGGCACGGGAGTCTGAGAAGCAAAGATAGATCAGTATTTCAAAAAATAAAGTTTGTAGACATGCTCTGTTACTGATAAGGAAGATGTAGATTGGGTGTCAGGGCACAGATAGTCATGTGGAGATGTGTTTATTTGAGTACCAGGCAGGTGGGGTATTGCCCAAAAGCCATTTCAGTGATTGACTAGTGATTGGTAATTGAGGTAGAAAGTGTAGGTATTGGGTGCCTGGGTGGCTCAGTGGGTTAAAGCCTCTGCCTTCAGCTCAGGTTATCATCTCAGGGTCCTGGGATCGAGTCCCGCATTGGGCTCCCTGCTCATCGGGGAGTCTGCTTCCCCCTCCACTCTCTGACTGCCTCTCTGCCTACTTGTGATCTCTGTCTTTCAAATAAATAAAGAAATAAACTCTTAAAAAAAAAAAAAAGGTCAGTCTGTAAAGTCATTAATCAGCGTATGAAGTAGTTTATGTATTATCCTTCCAGGGGTATTTCTGTTTTACAAGGAACATATCTAGAAGAATCAGCAAGAAGAATTTCTGACTTCAGGCTGTTGGAAGGGAAGGTTATGTTGAGAATTGTCTCTCAGTCCTAGGTCATAATTGATTCTCCTGAATTACATGTTAACCTATACTATAGTATTTTGAAAAATACTTAGTAGTTGAACTTACAAACTTGGTAGTTCTTATATCTGTTTTCTTGCCTGTGACATCCTGTTATTACCCCATTATACATAAATGTAGTTACGTAGAACCATGATAGCCAGTAGAGCTTTTGGCTATAGGAGAAAGTTAACTTTCTCAGAAAGCAACTGCTTTACTGATGTCAGCCTGCACGTGATTAGAGAGCAAACAAGGGAAAGTCTGGGCTACTAAGTTGTTTGCTACTGTCAGAGCAAGGCTGTGCAGTTTTATTTTCTCTTTCTAACCCCACAGATTTTTCACTCACTACTTTTTATAGTTTAAAACTATGCAGGAGCAAGGGAGTAGTGGAATGAGCATTAGAAAAAAGTCTCCCCAAGAGGAACCTTAACTTCTGCATTTTTAAACTTAATTTATCTTAATTGCTTAGTAATTTCAGGCCATAGGCAACTTAAAAGTTGAACCTTACATTCCAGGAGCAGTGTCCTTTGGTGCCCCTTTGGCTCAGTAAGTTACATCATTTATGTAGGTGTTTGTTGGGCAGACCTGACTTAATTATTTTAAATGCTGTATTTCTCACTAGAAAATTTCCTTTAAAATTATGTATTTATAAAGAAATATATCCATTGAGTTCTAAATTCCATGAACTAGCTGGGTTTTCAGTTCAATAATTTTTTTTTTAATTTTATTTATTTATTTGACAGAGAGAGAGATAGAGAGGGAGAAGCGGGCTTCCCGCTGAGCAGGGAGCCCTATGCGGGGCTTGATCCCAGGACCCTGGGATCATGACCTGAGCTGAAGGCAGACGCTTAACGGCTGAGCCACCCAGGCACCCCAATAAATTCTTAAGGAATACAACTACTTACAAGGTAGTCCTGGGATGTACTCTGGAAGCATGGAGTTTAAGATTATATTGTTTGCAAAATGATGTTGACGGGAAGATGGTAAAAGAGTTGCCCACTAAAGTACTTGTTTTTCCCATGTATTAGTTTTAAGTGAATAGTGAATACTCAAGAAATTACAATTATGTGGAGAGTTTTGGTTTATTAATATCTAATGTGAATTCTTGAAGGCCATTCTATACATTTTAATTTTGATGGCAGAATTCTTTTGTTCATATCAGACAGCATTAAGACTATGTAGATTTAATCTTTTTATCGGTTAAAGCAACTTTGCTTTTGCCATGGGTAGAACTGTACTTCCTACCCGGGTCGGTTGTCTTTAACAGATTTTGGTCATTATTTGGACTGGGGAAGAGTGTGCAAATGTGTTACCATTAATGCAAAATCATTGTTCTACTGACAGTAGGCTGGTAGCATGATCTTTATATATAAAAATTATACAACTGCCCACCCTAGATAGTTCTTGTGATAGATCAGACAGTGATTAGTTATTAACATTGTGGCCCCACACCTCAGCCCGAGTTGGATTTTTAAGTTCCATGAAAGAGGGAATGACACCTTTTCTCTCTGTTCACATCAGTGTTGGTTGACTAGCCTAGCCTTTAGTAGGATGGGTAAGCAACCAACATACTGGAATAGAATACAAAAGAGGGCTTGATAGCCTGAAAGTTCTCTGACCTAACCACCAAAACATATATCCACACCTAAATGTGTAGCATTGGACTCCATAAAAATAATGGAAATGTAATCTAATTGGGGTAAACTTCACTTACTGTATCTTTTGAATTTTTAATATTTGTTTTTCTATTTTTTAATCCACTTAGGGTAGTAAATATTCCTCATTATACATCAGTTTTCCTTCACAAAGAAGGAGGAAGTGGGGAATCATCCTATATGGAAGACTTTGATCTTACTTAACATTTTAAGTCATCTAAAATGTCTGCTTGATGCATTATATCTTTTCATTAAAACGGCTGTGTTCTTAATTGAGGATTCATGTTCAAAAACTTATGTTTGACATTGATAAACAACAGATACATGTTGACATAGTATAAACTTTGAATTAAGAAATACTATGATATTTTTTAAGGCAGTGCAATATAATTCACAAACCATACAAGCCACATATTTATTATTTTTTTAGAAAGAGAGAGGGTAGGGAGAGAAGATCTCAGGAAGCCTCCATGCTTAGCCTGGAGCCTGATGCGGGCTCAGTCTCACAACCCTGAGATCATGACCTGAGCCGAGATCAAGAGTCCGATACTTAACTGACTGAGCCACCTGGGCGCCCCACAAGTCACACATTTAAAATGTAGAATTAAATTTTTTGCTTAAAGTTTACTCAAGAGTTGTACAACCATTACCACCATTGATTTTAAGGAATATTTATCATCCCAAAAGAAACCCCATACCTTTTAACATTCCCACTTCCACTTCCCCCCACCTCCACCGCATTTCAATGGCAACTATTAACCCACTTTCTATCTCTATAGATTTTTCTATTCTGGATTTTTTTTTTTTTTTAAGATTTTATTTATTTGACAGAGATCACAAGTAGGCAGAGAGGCAGGCAGAGAGAGAGGCAGAAGCAGGCTCCCTGCTGAGCAGAGAGCCCTATGTGGGGCTTGATCCCAGAACTCTGGGATCATGACCTAAGCTGAAGGCAGAGGCTTTAACCCACTGAGCCACCCAGGCACCCCTGGATGTTTTATTTAAATGGAATCATGCAGTATGTGGGTTTTTTTGTTTTTTGTTTTTTGTTTTTTTTGTGGGTTTTTTTGGCCACTTTTATGTGGTATGTTCTTGAGGTTTATTCATGTAGCATGTATTGATATTCCATTCCTTTTGTTGCCAAGTAATATTCTACTGTGTGGATAATACCATGTTTTATTTCTCAGTTCATCTGATCAGTTGATGGTCATTTGAGTTCTTTCCATTTATTTATTTATTTAAGATTTCATTTTTTCATTTGATAGGGATCATGAGAGAGAGAGAGAGAGAGAGAGAGAGAGAGAGTATGAGCACGGGGGAAGGGAGGGAGAAAAGGACTCCCTGCTGAGCTGGGAGCCTGATGCAGGGGCTTGATCGCAGGGCCCCAGGATCATGACCCAAGCCGAAGGTAGATGCTTAACCAACTTAGCCACCCGGGTACATCGGTTCTTTCCATTTTTTAAAAACCAATTTTCAGTATAGAATAATGCTGCTGTGAACATCTTTGTACAAGATTTTCCGTACTTGCGGATTTGTGTTCCCATTTTTCTTGGGTGTATCTGTAGGAATGGATTGCTGGGTCAATATGGTAACTATATATTTAACATTTTGAGGAACTGTCAGATTGTTTTCCACAGTACCTGCAGTATTTTCGATTAACATTGTAATATATAAGTATGCCATTTTGTTTGCATTCTCACCAACACTTACCTGGGTTTTCTTCTTGTTTATAAACCATCCTGTTTCATACAAAGTGGTATCTCATTGTGACTTAGATTTGCCTTACCCTAATGGTAAATGCTGTTGAGCATCATTTTATGTGGTTACTGACCATTTTTGTATCTTCTTTAGAGAAATGACTGTTGAGATTCCTTGTCCATTTTTATTTATTTATTGTTGTTATTTTAATTTTTTAAAAAAGTATTTAAGTGAGAGAGTGCGTGAAAGAGCGCAAGTGGGGTGGGGGAGAAGGGCAGAAGGAGGAGAAGCAGACTCCCACTGAGCAAGGAGCCCGACATAGGGCTTGATCCCAGGACCCTGAGATCATGATCTGAGTCGAGGACAGAGGCTGAACTGACTTAGCTACCCAGGCACCCCTCCCTTGTCGGTTTTTAAATTGAGTTGTCTTTTTTAAATTTTTGGGTTGTAAGAGTCGTGTATATATTATAAATATATAAAACAAATCCCTTGTCAGATAAATGATTTTCAAATATTTTCTGCCATTATCTGAGTTGTCTTTTTACTTTACTGATAATGGCCTATGAAACATAGAAATTTTTAATTTTTTTTCTTTTTTTTGTGTGTGCTTCTGATATATTTATAAGATTGTTTTGCGTGACCCAAGGTCAGAAAGATTTTTTTAAAACAGACTTTTTTAGAGCAATTTTAGACTCATAGGACTATTGAGCAGAAGGTACAGAAATTTCCTGTATACTCCCTTTCCCCACACATGCATAGTCTCCCATTATCAATATCCCCTTCAGAGTTGTGCTTTTGTTATTATTGACGAACCTACAAGTAACACATCATTATCACTCAAAGTCCATGGTTTACATTAGAGTTCACTCTTGGTGTTCTGTGGATTTTGACTAATGTGTAAATGACATGTATCCACCAATCCTTTTTGTTCCCTGCCTCTCCCTGAACCCTTGTCAGCCACTGATCGTCTTACCATCTCAGTAGTTTCTCCTTTTCCGGAATGTCATGTAATTGGAATAGTATAGTATGTGACCTTTTCAGACTGACTTTCACTTAGTAATATGCATTAAAGATTCCATGTCTCTTCATTGCTTGATAGCTTATTTCTTTATTACTGAATAATATTATGTTGTCTGGATGATGGTTTACTTACCCATTCACCTACCAAAGGACATCTTGTTGCTTCTAAGTTCTAGCAGTTATGATTATACAGCTGTGTGCAGGTTTTTGTGTTGACACAAATATTCAACTCCTTTAGGTAAATACCCAGGAGTATAATTGCTAGATCACATGGTAAGAGTAGGTTTAGTTTTTTAAGAAACTGCCAAACTGTCCTCCAAAATGGCATTGTGCATTCCCACTGGCAGTGAATGCATGTTCTTTCAGCTCCACATTTTTATCAGCATTTGGTGTTGTCAGTGTTCAGATTTTGGCCGACCTGGTAGGTGTGTAGAGGTATCTTATTGTTTTAATTTGCATTTCCCTGATGACATAATGATGTAGAGCATCTTTTCATGTGCTTACTGCCATCTGTGTATCTTTGGTGAGGTATCTGTTAAGGTCTTTGGCCCATTTTTTAACTGGGTTGTTTGTTTTCTTATTGTGGAACTTTAAGAGTTCTTTGTATATTTTGGATAATAGTCTTTTACCAGAAATACCTTTTGCAAATACATTTTACTGGTGTTTGTCTTATTTTGTTAATACTGTCCTTCACAGAGCAGAAGTTTTTAATTTTAATGAAATTCAGCTTATCGGTTCATTCCATCATGGGTCATAGCTTTGGTATTACATCTAAAAAATAATCATTGTCGAATCTGTCATCTGGAACATCTAGAACATCTAGATGTTCTTCTGTATTCTAGGAATTTTAGTTTTTTGTTTTACATTTAGATCTGTGGTTATTTTGAGTTAATTTTTGCTAGGGGTATAAAGTCTGTCTAGGTTGTTGTTTTTTTTTTTTTTTTGCATTGTTTGTACAGTTGTTCAGGCACTATTTTTGGAAAGACTGTCTTTACTCTGTTGTATTACCTTTGCTCCTTAATCAAAGATTATTGGATTACATTTATGTAGGTCTGTTTCTGGTCTCTTCTATTTTGTTTCTTTGATCTGATTTGTCCATTTTTCTCTCCAGTACCACCCTGTCTAGATTATTGTGGTATCATAGTAAGTTAGCATCAGTACTGTCACTTTGTTCTTGTTCTTAAGGCCACAAAAATTTAATTTTATATTTTATTCTGAGTTTTATGTTTTTTTTAGCCCATATGGTTAGGTTGGTCATATATTAGGTCTATCATCATTTTAAGTTAATTTTTGTAAATGGTATAAGGTGGAGAGCCAACTTCATTTTTTACATGTTGAATATCCTGTTGTTCCTAGACCATTTGTTGAAAAAGATATTTTCCAGTTGAATTGTCTTGTCTCCACTACCCCCCCATTCTGTGTAAAGTTAAAATGTGACAGTGATTTTGACTTCTCAGTTCTATTCCATTGGTTTCTATGTCTGTTCCTTTGCCAGTGCCAGACTGTCTCGATTATTATTGTAGCTTTGTAGTAAGTTTTGAAATCAGGAAGTGTGTGTCCTTCAACTTTGTTCTTTTTTTTTTTGAAGATTATTTTGTCTTCTCTGTGTCCCTTGTGTTTCCATATGAAAAATAGAATTAGCTTATCAATTTCTGCAGAAAAGGCAGCTGGGATTTTGATAGATACTGTGTCAAATCTGTAGATTAGTTTGGGGAGTATTGCCATGTTTAATAGTGTTAAATTTTCTGATCCATGAACATGGGATATCCTTCCATTTATTTAGATCTTTAATTTCTTCCTACAATGTTTTATAGTTTTCAGAGTAGGAGGTTTGGAATTCTCTTGTTAAATTTGTTCCTGATGTTTTATTCTTTTTAATTCAGTTGTAAATGGAGTTGATTTTAAAATTATTTTCATATTCGTTGCTAGTGTAAAAAATACATTTTTTAAAGATTTTTTTATTTCAGAGAGAATGAGAGAGAGAAAAATCATGAGAGGGGGAGGGTCAGAAGGAGAAGCAGACTCCCCACCAAGTAGGGAGCCTAATGTGGGACTTGATCCCAGGACTCCGGGATCATGACCTGAGCCAAAGGCAGTTGCTTAACCAACTGAGCCATCCAGGTTCCCTGGAAATACATTTTTAATGTTAATCTTATACCATGTAATATTGCTGAATTTACCATTTAATGTTACTGAATTTACTGACACAAGTAGTATTTTTAGTGGATTAAAATTTTTTGTATATGTGATATCATTTGCAAGCCATTATCTTTATTAAGGACTTATTATATGTAGGTTTTATATGTGTAGAAAGTAATTCATCAAAGTATCCTCCACCTCAGACCTAGGTGGAGCAACATATACAGACAGCTCCTGGGATTTGGTAGATGTTAGAATCACTCCTTGGCCCAGTGAGCTAGTTACTTACTGAAGGTGCCCTAGTCTCACCTTGTTGAAGGAGACTGAGATGAAATCTACTTGCTTTCATTCTGCTTCAGATCACTGTTGTCTAAAGAATGTGTCCCTGGTTCCATGACCCTCTGGTCATATCATCATCCCAGTTTAAAAATGGCCTCTGTGGGACGCGTGGGTGGCTCAATAGGTTAAGCCTCTGCCTTCGGCTCAGGGCATGATCTCAGGGTCTTGGGATCGAGTCCCACATCCGGCTCTCTGCTCAGTGGGGAGCCTGCTTCCCCTCTCTCTCTCTGCCCGTCTCTTTGCCTACTTGTGATCTCTCTGTCAAATAAATAAAAATCTAAAAAAAAAAAAGCCTCTGTGAACCTGCATGGTCTGATCTCTGCCTCTTCCTCAAAACTTTCCTGTGCTATTTTGTTAAAGCTGCTCTCACAAGCTGTTTCCTTCTGCCTTTTCACTCTTCACACAGACTTTCTCTGCCTGGTCACCTTCTCCCCTTTCCTAATCACCACCTGATTGTGCCTGAGATGGGTACCCTAGATCAGGTTTCTTTTGCTATGCTTTCTCATATGTATGTTATATGTGATTTTCTCCCACTTTGCTCACTTCTCATTTGTAAATTTTCATTTGTAGCTCATTTGAATAAATCTACTTACCCACTCATTTGGAAGTTCATGAAAGCATAGGTCATGTGTTTGTTCACTATATTGTTTTAGCACCTTGCACAGTCTAGCATATAGTAATAGATGCTTAACAAATATGTATTATTTAATTAGTGAGGTAAGATGATTTGATTCCAAAATATTTTATTTCTTGGATGTTTTGTTCATGCTGCTAAGATTATTTAGCTGGGAGTTCACCTGGTGTCCATAAATGCTTAAGGGTTTTGGCAATGCTAATCAAAAATGACAGTATCATTTTGTAATAAGAATGTTTGGCAGGTATGTTTGGTATGTTGACTTTTTTTAGTTTGATTACAGTGCATTTTATTGATATTCTATTTTTGTGGATCTGATTTGGTTTTAGTAAAAAAAAATTTCAACTCAGTCTCTTGGGGAAATCTAACTGGATCATAAAATAGTAATGAGATATAGAAGCCTTCACCTAAATTAGGGTTTCCAGTAAACCCACTGTTACTATTTGCAGGCAAGGCTTGGGAAAACATTCAGGTGAGGTCAGTTCTCCTTTATTTCAGAGGACTTTTGGTTACTTGGACGAAATGCTATCTGTGAGACTGGGCTCATTGGTTCTGTGTTGTGCCAGAAAGAGAAATAACAGTTTTTATTGTTAGAAAAATTCATAGTGACAGAGATTAAATGTTTAAGAAGAAAAACTTTGCTTTCCCTTTGCCTCTGAAACTTGGTTTTACTAATGAAGTAGCTTAAGAATATGGGAAGGTGGAGAAATTTAACTTTTTTATTACTTTTGTAAAATGTTCACTGTTGCTATATTATCTTCCCATATCATAAAATATTTATAAGTATAAGCTGTGGTAATTTTCATACTCTCTGTGTTTGTTTGAGGATGATTTGTAGTTATTGTGTAACTCATTGTTTTTTTACTGTCAGTTATTACCACGAAATAATACCCTTACTAAAGGTAAGGTGAATAAGAACTCATTTGCATTTGTAAGGACCAGTGTATTTCTGAGGATGACTTTTCTCCCCTCATATTAAGATATATGTGCTTACTGATAATACTGCTTGCTGTTTGAGACCTTAAGACTTGTTCAGGACAGACTTAGTAGGATTTATCCAGTGACAGTCAGTAGCAGGGTGCATTCGATTCTGTCCTAGTGTGTTTCTCTCTGGTCATGCAGTTATAAAATAGGGCAGGTAGTACATTTATATATAGTTATTAGATGTTGCTGAGCTTTCCTGAGCAGAGAATTTTAGAGCTAGATAGGATCATTGTGAAACAGACAGTAGAGAATGGAGTTAATTATTCACTGTTCTGAGGTACAGTTGAATTTATGTCTAGTTGTAGCTGATTTTCCAGAGGATTAAGATAGTGTTGAACTTAGAAGACTGCTTGGGTTTTTGCATCAAAGAGTTTGAACCCTTGCTGGAACCCTTGCTAAGAAGGGAGTGGGCTTATATTTGATACAGTGACAGAAATATTATACTGCAACTTGTGTTTTTTGAATTTGGTGAAAATATGGGAAGGCAAAGTAAGATTAGATGGGGATGACAGATTTTTTAAAAGGATTATTAAAAGACAAAGCTTTGGATGACTGTTTTACTGAATTTTTGTTCATTTGGGTACAAATGAATTTTCTGATACAAAATATAAATTCCTTGAGTGCAGTATTTATTATAGATAAATGTTTAAACCCAGAGGCCAAGGGTTTGCCTGGGTGGCTCAGTGGGTTAAAGCCTCTGCCTTCGGCTCAGGTCATGATCCCAGGGTCCTGGGATCAAGCCCTACATTGGGCTCTCTGCTCAGCAGGGAGCCTGCTTCCCCCTCTCTCTCTTTGCCTGCCTCTCTGGCCACTTGTGATCTCTGTCTGTCAAATAAATAAAATCTTAAAAAAAAACAAAAAACCCAGAGGCCAAGAAAATTATTGATTTAAAACCTGATTCCACTTTTGGTAAATGCTAGCTATTTAACTAGTATCAACCAGTTATAACTTGTAGGTCTCCTAAAACCTGACAGGTGTATAATATGTATAATAAATGATTAATTAGTAAATAATCACTTCGTTGTTAGACTCCTCTTTCATTGATAATACATTTGGATAAAAAAGATAAAGCAGTATAATGTGTAGATATGGCATGTTAATGTAGTAGTATAAATGAAAACTTTTCACTTAAAAAAATTTTTTTTTATTAACATATATTTGTTTTGGGGTACAGGTCTGTGATTTGTCAGTCTTACACAGTTAACAGCGCTCACCATAGCACATACCCCATTGTCCCATCACCCAGCCACCCATCCCTCCCACCTAAATCAAAACTTTAAATCATTTTTAAAATGTCGTAAGAATAGAAGTGCTAGGAGCACCTAGGTGGCCTAGGCGGTGAAGTGTCTAACTCTTGGTTTCAGCTCAGGTCATGATCTCATGGTCATGGGAGCAAGCCTTGCATTAGGCTCTTCTCATCACAGAGTCAGCATGCCCATCTTCCTTCTCCTCTGCTCTTCCTCCTCTCTCTCTCAAATAAATAAAATCTTAAAAAAAAAAATAGAAATGCTTGACTTTGAATTTTAGAGGTGGTCTTTTTGCTTTGTTTTAAAAGTAATCTACACTTTGAATTATCTGGGAGAGATGATATTTTGGGGTGTCTTATACAAACATACAGAAATAGTCAATTGGCAATACCAAATCAAAAATTGAATTGCCCTAATTTTTTACATTTTGAATGTATGGATATGGTCCAGATCCATATATGACTGTTCTGTTCACATTGTGATATGCTTCTCACTGTTTTTTTTTTTAATTGAAAAGTAATACTTGTACATTCATAGTAACAGTATTTCAGGTAATACAGAAGAACCCTCATAAGCTTTTCCTCTCTTTTTTGAAGATTTTATTTGTTTGTTTGGTTATTTATTTATTTATTTATTTGAGAGAGAGAGAAAGAGAGAGAACAAGAGCAGAGGAGATTGGGAGAAGCAGACTCCCTGCTGAGCAGGGATCCCAATGTGGGGCTGTATCCCAGGACTCTGGAACTATGACCTGAGCTGAAGGCAGAGACTTATTAACTGATTGAGCCTCCCAGGGCACCCCCCCCCCCCCACACCAGCCATAGCCTCTTAGGAAGGCAACCACTTGAGCAGTTTCACAGCACAGTCTGCTAACTAAAACATGTATTTCTTGTCAGAATAACTTTGTTCTTACAAATTTGTTCCATTCATTATTACACTGTTCCTTTTGTCTCCTTTAATGTTGAAGTTTTTGTTAAAATGCTTTTGGAGTAGTTACATGTTCTCTCAGTAGAGATATTATTTATAATTAAGTTACATGGTTGTATCTTACTATATCAACAAGAGTATGTGTGTGCTTTTACTGTGCAAAAATGATGGTAGTGGTTGTGCTGGGCTGCTTTATAAGGAGAAGGTAGTTAAGTTTGCAGTGTTAGAGATTAATTCTTCAAAGAACAATTAAGGTAATCTCTGAGCGAAGTGTGTTATAAATGAGCTTTCTAGTAGAAGGCAAACATGTCAGAGACAAAAGTCCTTTCTAGGTTCAGAGTTGGAAAACAAAAAACTGACATGAACTTTAAGATAATTACAGGATCAGGGTGCCTGTATGGCTTAGTCAAGCATCTGCCTTCAGCTCAGGTCATGTTGCTGGGGTCTTGGGATCAAGCCCTGCGTCGGGCTCCCTGCTTAGTGGGGAGTCTGCTCCCACATCCTCTGCTGCTCCCTCTGCTTGTGTTCTCTCTCTCTCTGTGTCAAATAAATAAATAAATAAAATCATTTAAAAAAATAAAATAATTGGGGGAAAGTATTTTCTGATAGATGTCAGATACAGAACTCACAGATCTCCATGTGGTGTTAGCAAAATATAAGGAATTAACATTTTAAAAATATGCTTGTCAGGTTTTAGAGGAAATTTGGCTGTGCATACTGGCACTAGGGGAAGTATATTTAAAACAGACCAGGATCAGGGAAGCGGAAACCAGAATTTTTTTTTTAATTTAAATTTTTTTAATTTATTATTATTATTTTTTATAAACATATAATGTATTTTTATCCCCAGGGGTACAGGTCTGTGAATCGCCAGGTTTACACACGTCACAGCACTCACCATAGCACATACCCTCCCCAATGTCCATAACCCCACCCCCCTCTTCTGACCCCCCTCCCCCCAGCAACCCTCAGTTTGTTTTGTGAGATTAAGAGTCACTTATGGTTTGTGAAACCAGAATTTTAAAAAATTGAAGATTTTGGGTGCCTGGGTAGCCCATTTGGTTAAGTGGCTGCCTTCTGCTCCAGTCATGATCCCAGAGTCCTGGGTCGAGCCCCACAGCGGGCTCCCTGCTCAGCAGGGAGCCTGCTTCTCACCTGCCTGCTGTTCCCCCTGCTTGTGCTTGCTCTTTGTCTCTCTTGCTCTCTGTGTGTCAAATAAATAAATATAGTAATTTAAGAAAAATTAAACATTTGAGGGTTATTTTGAATATGAGGTTTAGGTGAGCAATTGCAATTAATTCATTTCCTATCTGGAAAAAAGCCCTCTCCTAAAATTAGGTGTTTCCATTTTCTCTTAATACAAAGCCTTGATATCCACAAGAATTTATGGAGCATACACCTTTTCGAAATACAAAAAGGGTAGAAAAGAAAAACAAGTATATTGGTTTAGATTTTGTTTCCATTTGTAATACTTACTAATCTTTGGCGTTATCACCGTCCACTCACTGAAGAACGTTGGCAGCCCCTTGTTGAGTATAACTAGCAGGCTGAGTTAGGATGCAGGAGATTCATCGCCTTCTCTTGAGATGAGATTTTGCATTTTTCCAAGACAAGTATTACTCCTTTTACTTCTGGCAGTATTCTCCCAATATTCTTCCTCTTTGCTTGAATTGTGTAGGGTTCTTGGAGGTATTAGATTTTAGCTTTCTCTTACAGGTACCAGCCCTGAAGTATTTGTCTTTCTTATTCAGAGAGAACAGCTTGTGCATGCTCACTGCCTGGATGGCTATATTAACAAGAAAATTGATAGATGCTTTGTTTTGAGATGAACCATTTTACTACAGTTATGTGAATCTGTCTCATATTCCACCTAATTTAAAAATAAATTGATACCTTTTCTAAGCATATGAAGTACTAATAAGTTCTCTTATTTTTCTAGTTGAAGATATTTAGTAAAATTATACACATATATTTTGTTAGATCTGGATGGCCAACAAAATAACAGTTTGTTACCATTTTAATATGATATTGCAGACCCCCCCTAAAAAATTGGAATGAGATTGTCATGTTTTTCTTTATGCATCTGCTCAACACAGTACTGAGCGTAGGTAATAAATATAAATGGGATGTTGAAATTTGAGGAAAATAGGGCTGGAAAAAATAAGTGGAATATTGTTTATGAAATACAAAGAATTTTTTGCCTTACTCTTGGGTACTTTATTTCATACGCTCAAGCCTTATTTTTTAATGCCCCAAACTTTTATTGTGGACAGTTTCAAAGATGTGCAAAAATAAAATACCCAGCTTCATTAGCTCTGAGTTCTTGTTTAAGCTATACTCTTCCATCCTCAGATTATTGTAAAGCAAATCCTAGACATCCTATGATTCCATCCACAGATATTTGTTTCTCTAAAAAATAAGCCTTCATTTTAGACAACATGTAAAAATACTAGTTTTCAGTTGGTATATTCTGAATGCAGAAGACAGTGTTAACAACATAAGATCAAAATATGTGCCTAGTGAGAAAGTGGAATCATTTAAAAAACTATTAACCACTGAAAACTCTTATGGGGCGCCTGGGTGGCTCAGGGGGTTAAAGCCTCTGCCTTCGGCTCAGGTCGTGATCCCTGGGTCCTGGGATCAAGCCCCGGGGTCCTGGGATCAAGCCCCGCGGTCCTGGGATCAAGCCCCGCATCGGTCTCTCCTCAGCGGGGAGCCTGCTTCCCTTCTCTCTCTCTGCCTGCCTCTCTGGCTACTTGTGCTCTCTGTCTGTGAAATTTAAAAAAAAAAAAGAAAAACCTCTTAGTACTCATGGGCTGATTTTTTTTTTTTCCTCCCTTCAAAAAAAATCCAGGCTTACTTCATTTTAGCTGTTCGTTTGTGTCTTTTGACTCTTTCTCTGCACTTCCACAAGGGGGCAGATAAAGGAAGAGAAAAGTGAAATTTAAGTGACTGACTTGAATTTCACTTTTATTTATCAATCAAATGGAGTTGCAGAACATTTTTGGAGCAATTTTTCAGAAATAAGTAGATTTCTCTTCTGAAACAACTTGTAGTCCCCTCCTTGCTCTTCAGAGACAAAATATTAGATATTTCAAAAGGGGGTTAAGTAATAATCTTTTTAAAAAATGATTTCCAAAGCATTGTCGTAGCCTTTAATGTTCTCTAATGATTTGGGCTTTAATGAAAATACAGCATTTGAACATGGGTCCAATTTTTGCAAGCTATAGTTTTAGATAGCTATTTTTGAAATTTCTCACTGAGTGATGAAAAAGTTGCCTAGTTGATGTATTTAGCTGGACATCTGATTAGCAATGGAAGAGGCAGAACTACTGTCTTTATACCCAGACAGCTTTCTCTTTTCTTAAAAACCTCAGTTTCTACATTGGTGTCATTGAGTGAATTATATTCATGGACACTTAAAAATATATTATGGTTACTTCATGTATAGCAAAGATAATATTCTATTTGAAGCATGTTTAATATTGAAACACTTGAACACCATAAAAGTAGGTTTTTAGTCTGTGGGAATTTTAAATGAGTATCTGTAGAGTTGTGCATGAACTGATTATTTCTTTATCTGGAATTGGTATTTGCATAATCTAATGTGTGGGTGTTTTGCTGCCTCAGTATGATGTGTATTTGCTCTTGTTTTTTTTTTTTTTTGTTACCCAGTGAATATATTTCTTTGGGAAAAATACTATTTTTCCAAGTAGTCTATTATGAGACTCACATTTTATATATGTAGTTTTAGTTGTTATAAGATATTGTGGGGAAATGTGGGATAAATATTTAGAAATTGATTGTTCCTTTTTTGTATATATTTTGGCATCTGTTTTACATCACATTTTTTCCTTCTGTTGCTACTGTTAAGATCTCTGATTATCAATATTTTTACATCCCTACAGCATGACATGACATGTAATTCTGATGAAACTGTTCGTATATTCCTGTAGCATGGTTTTGTGTTGTTTTTTTTTTAAGCACTTAATGCCTTTTATTCCTTAGCTTCATTCATGAATTATGTAGCATATGTGAAGAGGCTTAAACTGTTTCCATTACATTCTTTCTGGATGGCTCCTGTTATATTTAGGATATACTTATACTTTAGACAAAGTAAGAATGTTATTGTTGTTGACCTTGACACCAGATAACTGGGCAGACATTATATAGCTATGTTTGAATCCTCACAAAATGTGCTGTTAAAGCCAACAGAATCCTGGCGGGAGACTCTTCTGGATAGCAGAGTTATGGAGCTGTTCTTCACAGTAAGTCTTGCTTTTCATCTCTGGTAGTGAAGGCCAAGGGAGAGTGCCACTGAAAAGAGTACATGTTTTGTATTTTTCTTAAGTAAAACAGGACAGATTGCTTTCTCCTCTGAAGCATTCTCTTCTAATCAATACATCTGCTTAGATAGAAATTATATAGAAATAGTCTTGCTAATTTATAAAAATGTTATGTAAGTATGAAGACTTGAATATCCTGGAGCTGAAGTTCTCAAACATTTTGGTCTCAGGACCACTTTACATTCTTAAAAATTACTGGCAAGTCGAAATATCTTTTGTTTATGAGGTTATAGCTATTACTATTTACCGTATTAAAAATTCAAACTGAAAACTTTAAAAAATAATTTAGTAATTCATTTAAAAGTAACAATTTTTGAGGGGGCACCTGGCTAGCTCAGTCAGTTTAGCATGCAACTCTTGATCTGAGGGTTGTGGGTTTGAGCCCCATGTTGGGCGAAGAAATTAGTTAAAAATAAAGTCTTTAAAATAGTGACACCAAACTGTTACATATTAATATAAATAACATTTTAGTGAACAAATAGCTAATTTTGGGGAGGGGGAAGTTTACTGAAAAGAGTGGCATTGTTTTATATTTTTGCAAAACTCTAATGTTACGCTTAATAGAAGATAGCTAGATTCTCAGATCTGCTTCTGCATCCAGTTGGTTGTAATATTACAGGTCAGGTAACCTTGAGGAAACTCCACTGTATACATGTGTGAAAGTGACAATGGAAAGGGCAAATACTGTGTTAGTATTAGTATGAAAATAGTTTTGCCCTTATAGACAACCTGACATCGTCTTAGGAATGTCTCAGGATTCCTGGACCTCACTTGGAGATCCGCTTTAGTAGAGTAGTGTAGTTTTTTATGTACTAATTTATCAGTCATGGGTTAAGTTAGTGTTATTGAATAGCAGTTTATTTCAATTATAACTTTAAATAGTTCTGTTTATTATTTGCTAAATAACAAGAAGTAGGCAGTATGTTCCTATGTTTGCACATGAGGATCCCCACTGTAATAGTCCAAAGCTGGTAAAAATGTGTATATGGAGTGGGGAGGGATGCTAATTTGCTGTTAATAGTACAGGCACACAAGTTAGATAAAATGACTGGGGTGAAAGTCCAAATAAAGACCAATTAAGAAGGAAGAAAGAAAGCCCTTTTACTTAATCCTAGCCATTTTAGTTTCTTACCTTTCCGTTTGTTAGAAAAACATTATTTACTATCCTTACAGCTGCCTTCCGGATCTGATCAAACCATTTAAAATATTGTAGTTTTGTGGTATATATTTTATAATACCTAGAATAAGGTTATTCATCCATGGTTATACATAAAAATGTTTTCAGCAGAAATGTTTAGACTAAGTATTACCTTCCATGTTACTCTTTAAATCAGAGAAATGATGACTAAAAACACTATCCATACCAAAGAGATGAGTGTGACTAAATTAACAAATTCTGTTGCCTGCCATATCTGACAAATTGTTTTGATACGTATCCAAGTTCAGTTCTTTGTGTTAGTCATTTGACTGAAAGAAGATCCCATTCCAGCAGTTTTTGAAAAGGTGAAAAACTTGCTGGCAGTACTGGAAACAACTCCCCCAAATCTGAACAGCTGTCTAGACAAAGTAGACAGCTGCTTCTGTCAGCTGTGAACCACCACATGCAAATAACTTCTGAATTTGAAAGTTTAACCCTTTTTACTGTATTATTTTAACAGTTTTGTGCTTTTGGCCTATTGCTTTCATTTAAGGGGTTTATAAAAAGTTTTTAATTTGTAGTTTGTTATAAAAATGACAGTGGGTAATCTTAATTTCATTCAGTTTTTGTTAAGTTTATTTTCAAGTTATGTGAATGCATTACCTAATAGAAAGCATTTTTCTATTGGATATCCTTATTTGTCTAGCGATTTGAGTAGGTAGACATAAATATACTATTGCATGAATTTAAGACTTGAAATATATTGGTCACATCTGAATTTAGGAATACTCTAGGTTTCGTTCTGCCCCTCAAAAGTTTACAGATGTCTCAATTTTTCTTTATTCCATAAGGTATTAGAAAAACCACTCTCGTTAATTTTTCCTCCTACCTTTTTGACTGATTCTCCTTGACCTCATTTATGGTCTCTTATTTTCTCTGCTTACTGAAAAAAATCATTAGTGTTCTATCTTAGTTTTCAGCTTTGCTGACTCTATACATGTTTCTTGGGCTGTCTCTTCCACACGTTGGACTTCAAGCACCACTTCTGCACCGATGACTCCTAAATCTATATTCAGCACAGGCTGCTCTAGAGTTCCAGAGCCTTATAATCCAAGTGCTTACTGGGTGTTTTAATTTGGATGGCGCACAGACATCTCAGATTCAGCATGTTCCAATAGAATTTATCTTACTAACTTGCTTCTCTTTACTCCTTGTCTGTCTTTGCCATTCACCTCCTTGGGTGTTCTGCTAGACTTTCCTTTTCCTTATCCCTCTGCTTTCCCTATTCAGGTGATGAATTCAGTTTTTAATTTGTGTGATACAGTTCAGTTGTGGTAGAACTCCTGTGTAATGCTGACATTGGAATAAGGGCAAGAATCTGCTATATTATACAAGAGTTCATTGGTTTATCATGAGTTTTATATGGTTCATATTTCAGAGAACATAAATTAAGAGTAAACAGTATTCCATGCAGGCTCTGAGGCATATCCTTATTTTTATTTCATTTTATTACATAATCAACATTAGCTGTTTTGGTCATCCTATCTTTTGATTCCTCACTTCTCTCCCAGGAACAAGCAACCATTTAGCTCTATAGAAAAGAAACCCTCTGTTGTCCGGGATTGCATTGTATTCATTGGCAGAATGTACCCTTGGATAACTTGCTTAAATGTTGATTAGGTTAAACAGTATGACGACAGAAATTTAGTTAGTTTTCAGATAAGGAATTTAAGAATGAGTTGTGTTCAGAAGTTCTTGAATTGGACAATGTAGATGGATGAATTTGTGTATTATACTTTAAATTTACTATTTAAAACTTAAAATGTAATGGAATATATTTTGATAAACACTTGTGTTATTCTAGACCAGGGATTGGCAGAGCTTTTCTGTAAAGGCCAGGTAGTAAATATTGGGCTTTGCAGGTCATATGTTCTCTGAGGCAGCTGTTTAGCTCTGCTGTTGTCATACAGAAGCAGCCATGGATGATAATTCGACAAAAAAGCGTTGTAGTGTTCCTGTATAACTTTATTCACAGTTATTAAAATGTGAATTTTGTATAATTGTCTTATCTTTTGAAATACCATTTTTCTTTTATTTTGTTTACCTCAACCATAAAAAAATGTAAAAACCATCTGAATAGGCCATACAAAATAAGTAGGAGGCCAGATTTGGCCATAAGCTGTGGTTTGCCAACCCATATTCTAGACCAAAGAGGATGGAATATTTTAAACATGTCAGTAGATCAGTTTTGTGACTCTTTAGTATTTTAAATTTCTTAGAGCCTTAAGAAGTTCAAGGTTTTAAAGATTAATGAAATCAATCTGTGAATAAGGATTTGAGTGTCTGTTCACTGTGTCCCAAAAATGTATCTGTGAATAGTTAAGAGAAATATGCTAACTTCAAGTAATTTATAAATGATTTGCAGAGTCAAAGTGAACATAATTTGAAACAAATAGAAAACTAATGTTTAAAATTCTGTGACATTCAGAAAGCAAAGAGATTTGTGTAAGAAAAGAAGGGCTGGATGGGTCAAATGCTTGTGGAAAGTAGAAAATGGTTGCCATTAAATGTGGTTGGTGGATTAGGATAAAAAATTACCTGCAATTTCTTTACAAAGTGTATTTTTCTTTGGCATTTTAATTATGTCACATCACAGAAATGAAACATCTTTAAAATCTGAGAATATTAATAACACTGTACAATGCGGAGCAGTATTTCAGGAGAATTTCTTTTTGTACAGAATACCATGGACCAGGTGTTTCACATCAGTATTGCATCATTGAAATAAGATCTAGATGAGGTTTAAAGTGGATGTAAATATAATTTAAATAAAATAAAAAATTTTATCCATTATTAAAAGCAATGGTATAGGATAAAATGAAATTCAAGCAAATTGTGGGCAATCTCAGAGTAATGAAAGAGTATGCCTATATACTGGTTGAATTAGTGAACGTCTAGGGATTGAAAGGTATATTGGTTTTCTAAGTGTGCAACTGTTTACTTCTGCTAAAGCAGCATCTATATACTCTTGATTGAACTTGTCTGCTAACTTTAGCAAGAAGCTGTAGCTAGGCATAGTTAGCATAATACAGATGACTGTCGTTGTTGCTGTTTTTAGAAGAAGCAGTATGTCTGACTGGCTGGCATCTGTTTCTCTCTTTGTCATAACATGCTGGAGACCGTTCAATTTTCAAAATGTAGGTAGCCCTCAGTTAAGAATTACTTGATAAGTTTAAAATCATGGCCTATAATGTAAAGTGGTCTGAGGGACAATTTTCAAATTTAGCTAAGTTCAGGAATTAATTTTCTAGAACTAACCAGCTACAGTGAATTTTTCTCTTACCTCATTCGGCATGATAGACACGTGACCCTTACAAAAGAAGAATTTATTTTTATGGATTAGTAATTCTTTCTAACAGGTACATCGAAAAATCAGAGAAGATTCAGATATGGCACAAGATTCTCTTCAGTGCCTTGCCCAGTTAGCTTCTCTTCATGGACCCATATTCCCCGATGAAGGATCACAAGTCGATTATCTAGCACACTTCATTGAGGGATTACTGAATACTATCAATGGGTAGGTATACTTGCCCTTTATAACTGAAAAAGAACCTTCACTTTTTTTCTTTGTTTAACATTAGAGGAGAAAAAGAAACTAGTGATTTTTTTTCCCTGCTTATATTCTGAAATATAGTTATATGGGTAATTTGAAATTAATACACAGAGACACACCTTTAAAAATGAATGGATGATAATATTTGCATGTTTGGAAATGAGTTCTTGGGACTTTTCTTCTACCACTTAATAATACTCATTACTTGATTTGTAGAATTGAAATAGAAGATTCAGAAGCTGTGGGAATCTCCAGCATTATCAGCAACCTGATAACTGTGTTCCCTCGAAATGTTTTAACTGCCATTCCAAATGAACTTTTCTCGTCCTTTGTTAACTGCCTCACACACCTCACTTGTTCTTTCGGGCGAAGTGCTGCATTGGAAGAAGTGGTAAGTGCCTATTCTAAAATAAATTGTGTCCGTTTTTTACAAGGAAATTTGCTATGCCTTTGCAGCATTTGTCATGACAAATAAGGAAGTGCTAGCTATTGCTAAGATTACATTTTTTTACATGTGCAAACTATTTGTAATCTGTTTTTAGAAACATTATTTTTAAATCTTGTGGATTAAAATCACTTTAGTAGATTAAAGTTATTGTTAAGATTTTAATTTTGAGATAATTAAATTGGAATGAAGTGTCTGTATTAAGAATTATGTTGTAAACCCATTTTAACAAAATTTTAAGTTTAAAAATTGCTAGTATGGTAATTTAATATTTTTTGAGGATTAAAAAATTTTGGACTTATCTGGAATTTTGGACTTATCTGGAAATTATAGAAATATAATTTGGTTCAAATAATTATAATCATGCTGGTTTTAACTAGGCTGTCCTCTTTCATTTTTTTGATGCTATGGTTTAATAGTATATTAGAATTTAGTTTTCTTTAAGATCAATAGCAGTACTAAAGATGTTTTTTGGTGGACGTTTTCGAATGTATATTTTCCAAATATAAAATTTAATTTAATAGATTAAAATTCCTTGACAACACAGCTGTGTTACTAAGAGTTACTGTGAATAACTACATTAATCATGGGAAATAATTGATTTTTTCCTCTGTAGTGGTTCTTAAATTGTTGGAACTAATTTTTCTTTTTGTGAATCAGAATGTGAGTTTTTTTGAAAGATCGTAATTAAAAAGAATATTTATAGTTACCTGTTTGAATTTTATGTTAAATCCCAACTGAGTTGTTTTGTTGGGGGTCTGGCAACATCTCTGTGAGTTTTTTTACCCCTTTAAGGGTGTTCAGAAGATAGAGAACTTGAGAATGTTTTATGTAGTTGGACGCTTTAGTGTTTTGATGAGTAAAGGAACCAGGTCAGGCAGATATCTGTGTGAAGGAAAAAAATGTAGTTGGTAGAAGAATAGAAGCATAAAGGCATCATATGTGAGATTTGAATTTCTCAGAGGGAATAATTATGTACTGAGCATGGAAATATGGGGAAATTTTAAGTATTTAACTTGATTCAAACCCTTTTCAAATTATCACAAATTCTGAATCATTCAGGTTTCATTTAACATGATTTCATTGTGCTTTTCCCCCCCCTTGGTTTGTTTGTTCTCTCTTCTAAACCAGGTGGATTAAACAGTATGTTGATCACATATTTAGAAACATAGCTATTTTTTAGTTTCTGTTTGTGGGTAAAGGAAGTTCCTAAACATTTTATAGAAGAATTGCTAGAAGATATATAACATTATTAGTTTGCAGATTTTAAGTTTAGAATTCATTTATTTTGACCAGGAGACTGACAACTTGGAAAATAATTTTCTGTCAAGTTGGATAGAGAAACTTTAGAATATGGAAAGCCTAGATACACTTTCAGAGTTGATGTATATTGTGCTTGTTTCACAAAAAGGTGTGCTATAGATACTATATACCTCATAGATTTCATTTAAGAAAAGTGTTATTTCTTTTCATTTGTTTTAATTAATTTAATTGATCTGTTTATGGTGTTAGAAAATGATTTTAAAAATAATTGGTTGCCAGAGCACAGGGGTGGCTCAGTTGGTTAAGTGATTGCCTTCCGCTCAGGTCATGATCCCCAGGTCGTGGTATTGAGCCCCACATCAGGCTCCCTGCTCAGTGGAGAGCCTGCTTCTCCCTCTCCCTCTGCTGCTCCCCCTGCTTGTGCTCTCTCTCTCCTGCACTCTGTCAAATAAATAAAATCCTACCAAAAAAAAAAAAAATTGGTTACCTGCCTCTGAAACTAATATACCATATGTTAATTAATTGGCTTTAAATAGAAAAAAAAATTGGTTACCTATTTAAAAAGGCAGAGGGGAAAGATTTGCCTAAAGCTTTGTATTACTCAGAGGCGAGATTTGGTGAAGTGGAGGGTTAAGAGGGAGGCCCCTCAGGATGAGTTGTCAGAGGACTAAACAAATCCTCCTGAATGTCATCTCAACCTCATGTGGTTTTCACTGTATCTTGAGTGTGCCAGGGGAGGGGAGCCTGGGGAATGTGCAGCTAATACCAAAGTACATGAACAAATCTAGCCAAACAAGAGTGGAAGTTCTAGGATTCAGGTCCCATCATCTTTTGTTTCCTTGGGTATCCAGTAATTGTAGTACTAGTACATAATACCTAGCTGTCAACCTCAGATGAAAAAATGTATTTTAAAAATGATCTTTTAAGTAAAAATAGAAAAATTGGGGCATATTAAAAAAAACTGCTTAGAGAGCCAGCATGATACAGAAAGATCATGAATGTTGGAAGGAGACAGTATTGTCATGAGCCAAGTAATTATAAACTGCAGAACCTTGAACAAATTGCTTTACCTTTTTTGAGCATGTTGATATAGTTAGGATAATAATTCCTTCTGTTGTTCTGTGGGGTGGATTAATTATATGGAAGTGCCTGAACACTAGGCACAATAAAATGTGGAATAATAATGTTAAAATTAACCTTTATAATAATAGCATTTATTGAGAGCCTGTGTTGTGTATATTGTCTTAGTTTTGTGCAAACTAATAGTTTTAATAGTACTTTTCTTCACAATTTTAATTTTGTGAAATATTTTGTTTTTCTTTAACAGCGAAGGAGGTTTTTATGCTCCAATAGGAAAATAGACTCAGCATATACACTTTTGTGTTACTGTGAGAATATTTTTTCAAAACTATATTTTATTTAGGAATACATACAGATTGTCTCCTTTTTAAGAAGTTTATGTTTCCAATGGTGATTATGTGGTTGTAGCAAGAAAAAAAAATCTACACGGGAAGAGAAATTTTTGATACTAATTATGTGCATTTCATGAAACGTGTCTTTGCTTAGTGACTAGCCTGTGTGTGAAGACAGTTATTTATGACTGCTCTTCAACTTGCAATGAACTGAAAGTCTGTACTGAAAAAGAATAATTCCAGTCGTCAGCCAAGTAGTTCTCTTGGCTGTCAAAATTTCCTGGTATTACTTGAGGCTTCCTGAAGCCAAGAATTTTTTCATTGCACCCCAGAAATCAGATACTGACTATTCCTGGACTAAAGAGGTGAGAATGACTGTAGAGATGGAACCATTGCCTTAAAAATTAATATTCTAACAAAATAATTGTTCCTATTATATCAGTTGTTTTATAAAGTGTTTATAATACTAGTATATCCATTTGAATCAATTCAGTGAAATTTGAAGAAGACTGCGACTTGAACTCTGTACTCTAGTTTGCTTCTTGGTTTCTTTTGTCAATAGAAAACTTTAAGTTCAGCTCCCAGTAGGTTCATCAGACAGGAGCCACGTAACTTGTTCAGTTAATTGAGCAGAGCAACCAAGCATGATGCTTAAACCTTGAAGTGTATGAAGTGTATTCATGTGTGTTTCAGAGTGGGTATGTAAAGGAGGTGGTGTTAGGTAAACTTTGTAAAGAAAAAACTTTAATTGTAGTACATCTGTAGCTAAACTCAAGACCATCAGGACAAGGTAGTTAAGAGAAAGATACTTGATGAAGTTGTTAGGAAGTTCATTATAGAATGTAACATGGTAAAGTAACATTGCAGTTTGTTGGGTGAATGAGTGAATGTGAAGTTCAGCATTCTTCATTCAGAATCCATTTTCTCTGGCTCAGTGGATAATTACGTTGTAGGGAGGAGATGTAGGGAAAAGGAAAGCATTGAAGTCAGACTACAAATTGAAGTTGAAAAGTGGGAAGCATAAATTTGAGACATTTCAGTGATAAGAGGGAAAACTACTAACTTGCTTCCTGGAATGGTGATATCCATACAATAATACACATTTGGTTGGCCTTGCCCCTTAACTCACAAGAGGATGGGACTGTTTGAGAAGCCATGCCAACCTCCCCACCCAGTGGTTCTGATGGCCAGAAAGAATAAATTGGTGATACTATAGAGAGCAAGACAGCTGTCCAGCTTCATTATGTGCATTCATTTCATCTGCTTGAAAGAGTTAAAAAAAAAGAATTAGCCGATGTGCATGAGTATTTTTTAAACCTTGCACGTTTTAAATATACTTCTTTTTAATACTAACAGTTTTACCTCTCTTAGGGTATTTGGAAGAAAATTGGCTATTACACCTTAAATAAAGATTCTTATTAAAACAAGTCTTTAAAAAATAATTACACTGTTTTATTTAATCCTGGTTGGATCATAATTTTATGAATGCAGTGTTTTCCTGACTTGTATCTGAATCACCTCCAATTTTCTCAATTTGTTGTGCTAATCCTAGCACAGAACCAGTGTTTATGTTTTACAGAATTCTTGCACTTGAGGTGGGGTATAGTTGGTTGAGAATAAAGCTTACCTATTGTCATAACTGTTGTTCCATATAGTATCCTTTGTATTGTTTAAAACAGTGTTATTAGCACTAGAAGCATAACCAGATCTAATGTGCTGGGGGTTTAAAAATGAACACTAGAGTGAGGTAGAAAAAAGGGATTGCCCTTCTACCCTTGTAAGCCAGGCAAGTCCCCGAGATGTTGGCGCATGAGGATATTGCTGACTTAATTCAATTCCATAAATATTTATTGACACCTACCATGTGCCAGGCATGGTGCTTGATGTATATACATTACTTAGCACTAAGAATTTGAAAATTCATGTGCATTTCTAAAAGGAAGAAACTATTTTAAGGAATTTGTAATGTTTAAGTACTCTGAAAATTGCAGCTCAGACTCTTGGTGTTTTTATGGGGGCAGATTTTTTCCCCCCCTGTGATCTATCTATAGGATTCTTCTAACAGCTGCAATACTTGTCCACTCAATCAATTTCTCTTGGGGTCTTTTAGAAGCCAGGAATACTGTCAGCTGCATAGGTATGCTGAAGTTAAATTAATTCTATGCCTTTAGGGCCAGCTAGAAGAAAAAAAATAAGAGAACGAATTAATTCCTTTTGCATTTAACATTCAGAGGCTTCTGAAGTTTTAAGTAGAGTTCATGAAGTTATATTTGTGACATTTCTGTGATTTTTATCTGTATTGTTGTATTTGCCTTAAATAATGCTACACCAGGAAAAGAATCTAAATTCTTCCAACAGATGAATAACAGCATAAACTAGTAATAGTTCTTTGAGTCTTTAATCTTTAATTTTTCCTTTCTTATTAGTGTTTTACACTGTGCACTACATCATATATTATTTGATCTGTCGTTGGATTTGGGGGTTGTCCCCGTGCCTATAAATTTTAAACTTACTGTGAAATATTTCATTCATCCAAAGTAAAAAATTTCATATGTATATGTGTATATGTATATATGTTATAAAAATAATAAAATGAGTAACTGTATACCAACCTCCAGATTAAGAAATAGTATATGGATAGAACTCTTTTTTTTTTTTTATAGAACTTTTTTTATATCCTTACATTTACCTGGAGTTCCCCCCTCCCTTCTTTTATTGTAGGCACATTTTTGTCTCATCAGTTAATTCTTCCAAATGATTTTTTCATCATGTTTGCAAAGGAACACTGCTAGTGAACTTCTGGTCAGTGTTCTTGGCATTTTTTTCTCCAGCTTCTACAATCTCTGATTGTTTAATTTGTTTTCACTCCCAAGTCTGTGTAAAGAGTAATACAGTAACAGCAGCCTCAGGCCAGAAATATGGAACACAAAGTTAAACCAGGTCAAGGAATTTCGTAAAAAATATTCCTTAGAGGGGCGCCTGGGTGGCTCAGTGGGTTAAAGCCTCTGCCTTCGGCTCAGGTCATGATCCCAGGATCCTGGGATCGAGCCCTGCATCGGGCTCTCTGCTCAGCAGGGAGCCTGCTTCCTCCTCCTCTCTCTTCCTGCCTCTCTGCCTACTTGTGATCTCTGTCTGTCAAATAAATAAATAAAATATTTAAAAAAAATTCCTTAGAAATAAAATTTTCTGTGTGAGAATGAATTATCCATATCCATCTTCTTGCATTTTTTATGTCTGAATCATGTGCTTCTTTTGACTAACTCATGTAATTTATGTTTACATATGAAGAAGATACTGATGATCAGAGAATGAGCTTTTCAATTTCATGGACAATATTTGGAGTCTTCATGTTGGTTATTTGCTGTCCGTAGAAAAAAGATCTGTTGTAGTGGGATGGATCATACTAAATATCTGATAGTAACCATTGTCCTGTTAGGATTACGTTTGGAGTTGTTTACAGCATAACAATCAAATTTAGAACTACTCTAGCACGAGATGTATTTTTTTTTAAAGATTTTATTTATTTATTTGACAGGCAGAGATCACTAGTAGGCAGAGAGGCAGGTAGAGAGAGAGAGAGAGAGGAGGAAGCAGGCCTCCTGCTGAGCAGAGAGCCTGATGCGGGGCTCAATCCCAGGACCCTGGGATCATGACCTGAGCCGAAGGCAGAGGCTTTAACCCACTGAGCCACCCAGGTGTCCCACGAGATGTATTTTCAATGCAAGAGTTATCTTATGTACTTTTATAGTATCTCATATTAGGTATATACACACACACATACTTTATTATTTAGGACAATTTTAGATTCATAGCAAAATTGAATGAAAAAATCAGAGTTCCTATATCCCCCCCTGTACCTACAAATGCAAACAGCCTCCCCTACCATCAACATCTCCCACCAGTGTGGTAAACATTTGTTACAATCAATGAACCAGGACTGACACATCCTTATCCCTCAAAGTCCATAGTTTACATTAGAATTCACTCTTGGTGTTATATGTTCTGTGGATTTTGACTAATGTGCAGTGATATGTATTCACCATTATGGTATCATACAGGATAGCTTCAGGGCCTTAAAAATCTTTTTTGCTCTACCTCTTTCCCCTATCGCTGGCAACCACTGATCTTTTTACTATCTCCATAGTTTTGGGGTTTTTAAAAAATACTTTATTTTATTTTTTTAAAGGTTTCATTTATTTATTTGACAGAGAGAGGGCACAGACAGGGAGCAGCAGAAGGAGAGGGGGAAGCAGGGTCTCCGCTGAGCAAGAAACCTGACATGGGGCTGGATCCCAGGACCTTCAGATCATGGCCTGAGTCAAAGGCAGATGCATAACTGACTGAGCCATCTAGATGCCCCTAAAAACATTTTATTTATTTTACAGAGGGAGAGCACAAGCAGTAGGAGAAGTAGGCAGAGGGAGAAGGAGAAGCAAGCACCCACTGAGCAAGGAGCCTGACATGGGGCTCGATCCCAGAACTCTGGGATCATGAACTGAGTTGAAGGTGGCTTCTTAACCATCTGAGCCACCCAGGTGCCCCTACTATCTCCGTAGTTTTTGCCTTTCCCAGAATGTCATATAGTTGGAATCAAACAATACTGTTAGATTTTAATTCTGAAATTCAAAGTCAAGAAGGGGTAGCAGATTCACATATACATATTTATTTTAGAAAGCCTCCTTTGGCAGCATCTTCATAAATGAAATTAACCACTATTTTTTTTTTTATATTCACATAGACGTAAAAACAGATACTTTTCTATGGCTGAAGGGCTCTAGATTCACTCCTCTGTACACTTCTAAGTTAATTATGAGCGTTGAAATGTAAGTGCTGTTATCATAGTTTGATTACCTTCTCCACCCTCCATTCCCAAATGGAGTAAAGTGGGGTCAAGTAGTCTCATAAGCTCTAAGCCCCTCTCCAAAGCCTTTCTGGCAGCAGGCCTGACAATACGTATGGCATGAGCACATAGTGTCTAGCTTGGACTCCTTCGTCATCTCTGTGCACGTGCTCTGGCTTGGCTGTTGGGTGTTGGCCAGTGTGGCCATGGAGCAGGGCCAAAGTATTATGAAAAAGCACTTGGTTAGGTTTCAGTTCTCCATGATTAGACTGAAAGGTTTAGTTGCCAATTGTCATCAACCAGATTTCTCACACTTTGCCTGAGGAGTTACTTATATTGGTATTCGGGAGGATCCAGAAGGCTGTGTAGAAGTTTTTAGTTCTTATTTTCTATCACCATCTAATGAATAGGGGCTCTTACAGTCTGTGATTTTCTGCTTTGTTTAGAGTCAGGATTATTGCTCTTTCAATAATAAAAAAGCTTATAAGGCTTTTACATTTTACTTCTACTTTTCTATATATGAATAATTAAATTATGATAACATTCATTATATATGTACTAAAGCACAACAAAGATAGTTTTAAGAAAATGTCCTGCTTCCTTTTGAGATACCAGAGGTCAGAGGATGCTATTCCGTAAGTTCCTCTTAAGATATGTTACCAGTCTGTTTGTTTTGGCAAGATAAACTGTTAAGACTTAACAAATGATGTCTGCAAAGCACGTGCTCTGTTAAGTATATAAACAGGCCGCAGATGTTTCTTTGGGAAGAAACTATTTTATTCATCTCTGTATTCCAGTGCTTCGCTCTTAGCATTCAATATATTTTTTTTTTCCCCAGACTTCATCAAGGACTGTTTTTTTTTTTAATTTTTTTTTTATAAACATATGTATATATATATTTTTTTCCCCCCAGGGGTACAGGTCTGTGAATCTCCACGTTTACAAACTTCACAGCACTCACCATAGCACATACCCTACCCAATGTCCATAACCCCCCCTCCCAACTCCCCTCTGCCCAGCAACCCTCAGTTTGTTTTGTGAGATTAAGAGTCACTTATGGTTTGTCTCCCTCCCAATCCCAACTTGTTTCATTTACTCTTCTCCTACCACATTAACCCCCCATGTTGCATCTCCTCTCCCTCATATCAGGGAGATCATATGATAGTTGTCTTTCTCCGATTGACTTATTTCACTAAGCATGATACCCTCTAGTTCCATCCACGTTGTCGCAAATGGCAAGATTTCATTTCTTTTGATGGCTGCATAGTATTCCATTGTATATATATACCACCTCTTCTTTATCCATTCGTCTGTTGATGGACATCTAGGTTCTTTCCATAGTTTGGCTATTGTAGACATTGCTGCTATAAACATTCGGGTGCACGTGCCCCTTCGGATCACTACGTTTGTATCTTTAGGGTAAATACCCAGCAGTGCAATTGCTGGGTCATAGGGTAGTTCTATTTTCAACATTTTGAGGAACCTCCATGCTGTTTTCCAGAGTGGTTGCACCAGCTTGCATTCCCACCAACAGTGTAGGAGGGTTCCCCTTTCTCCGCATCCTCGCCAGCATCTGTCATTTCCGGACTTGTTAATTTTAGCCATTCTGACTGGTGTGAGGTGGTATCTCATTGTGGTTTTGATTTGTATTTCCCTGATGCCGAGTGATATGGAGCACTTTTTCATGTGTCTGTTGGCCATCTGGATGTCTTCTTTGCAGAAATGTCTGTTCATGTCTTCTGCCCATTTCTTGATTGGATTATTTGTTCTTTGGGGGTTGAGTTTGCTAAGTTCTTTATAGATTTTGGACACTAGCCCTTTATCTGATATGTCGTTTGCGAATATCTTCTCCCATTCTGTCAGTTGTCTTTTGGTTTTGTGAACTGTTTCCTTTGCTGTGCAAAAGCTTTTGATCTTGATAAAATCCCAATAGTTCATTTTTGCCCTTGCTTCCCTTGCCTTTGGCGATGTTCCTAAGAAGATGTTGCTGCAGCTGAGGTCAAAGAGGTTGCTGCCTGTGTTCTCCTCAAGGATGTTGATGGATTCCTTTCTCACATTGAGGTCCTTCATCCATTTTGAGTCTATTTTCGTGTGTGGTGTAAGGAAATGATCCAATTTCATTTTTCTGCATGTGGCTGTCCAATTTTCCCAACACCATTTATTGAAGAGGCTGTCTTTTTTCCATTGGACATCCTTTCCTGCTTTGTCGAAGATTAGTTGACCATAGAGTTGAGGGTCTATTTCTGGGCTCTCTATTCTGTTCCATTGATCTATGTGTCTGTTTTTGTGCCAGTACCATGCTGTCTTGATGATGACAGCTTTGTAATAGAGCTTGAAGTCCGGAATTGTGATGCCACCAACTCTGGCTTTCTTTTTCAATATTCCTTTGGCTATTCGCGGTCTTTTCTGGTTCCATATAAATTTTAGGATTATTTGTTCCATTTCTTTGAAAAAAATGGATGGTACTTTGATAGGAATTGCATTAAATGTGTAGATTGCTTTAGGTAGCATAGACATTTTCACAATATTTTTTCTTCCAATCCAGGAGCATGGAACATTTTTCCATTTCTTTGTGTCTTCCTCAATTTCTTTCATGAGTACTTTATAGTTTTCTGTGTATAGATTCTTAGTCTCTTTGGTTAGGTTTATTCCTAGGTATCTTATAGTTTTGGGTGCAATTGTAAATGGGATGGACTCCTTAAGTTCTCTTTCTTCTGTCTTGTTGTTGGTGTAGAGAAATGCGACTGATTTCTGTGCATTGATTTTATATCCTGACACATTACTGAATTCCTGTACAAGTTCTAGCAGTTTTGGAGTGGAGTCTTTTGGGTTTTCCACATATAGTATCATATCATCTGCGAAGAGTGATAGTTTGACTTCTTCTTTGCCGATTTGGATGCCTTTAATGTCTTTTTGTTGTCTGATTGCTGAGGCTAGGACTTCTAGTACTATGTTGAATAGCAGTGGTGATAACGGACATCCCTGCCGTGTTCCTGACCTTAGCGGAAAAGATTTCAGTTTTTCTCCATTGAGAATGATATTTGCGATGGGTTTTTCATAGATGGCTTTGATAATATTGAGGTATGTGCCCTCTATCCCTACACTTTGAAGAGTTTTGATCAGGAAGGGATGCTGTACTTTGTCAAATGCTTTTTCAGCATCTATGGAGAGTATCATATGGTTCCTGTTTTTTCTTTTATTAATGTGTTGTATCACATTGATTGATTTGCGGATGTTGAACCAACCTTGCAGCCCTGGAATAAATCCCACTTGGTCGTGGTGAATAATCCTTTTAATGTACTGTTGAATCCTATTGGCTAGTATTTTGGTGAGAATTTTTGCATCTGTGTTCATCAAGGATATTGGTCTGTAGTTCTCTTTTTTGATGGGATCCTTGTCTGGTTTTGGGATCAAGGTGATGCTGGCCTCATAAAATGAGTTTGGAAGTTTTCCTTCCATTTCTATTTTTTGGAACAGTCTCAGGAGAATAGGAATTAGTTCTTCTTTAAATGTTTGGTAGAATTCCCCCGGGAAGCCATCTGGCCCTGGGCTTTTGTTTGTTTGGAGATTTTTGATGACTGTTTCAATCTCCTTACTGGTTATGGGTCTGTTCAGGCTTTCTATTTCTTCCTGGTTCAGTTGTGGTAGTTTATATGTCTCTAGGAATGCATCCATTTCTTCCAGATTGTCAAATTTGTTGTCATAGAGTTGCTCATAATATGTTTTTATAATTGTCTGTATTTCTTTGGTGTTAGTTGTGATCTCTCCTCTTTCATTCATGATTTTATTTATATGAGTCCTTTCTCTTTTCTTTTTGATAAGTCTGGCCAGGGGCTTATCAATCTTATTAATTCTTTCAAAGAACCAGCTCCTAGTTTCGTTGATTTGTTCTATTGTTTTTTTGGTTTCTATTTCATTGATTTCTGCTCTGATCTTTATGATTTCTCTTCTCCTGCTGGGTTTAGGGTTTCTTTCTTGTTCTTTCTCCAGCTCCTTTAGGTGTAGGGTTAGGTTGTGTACCTGAGACCTTTCTTGTTTCTTGAGAAAGGCTTGTACCGCTATATATTTTCCTCTCAGGACTGCCTTTGTTGTGTCCCACAGATTTTGAACTGTTGTATTTTCATTATCATTTGTTTCCATGAATTTTTTCAATTCTTCTTTAATTTCCTGGTTGACCCATTCATACTTTAGAAGGATGCTGTTTAGTCGCCATGTATTTGGGTTCTTTCCAAATTTCCTCTTGCGATTGAGTTCTAGCTTCAGAGCATTGTGGTCTGAAAATATGCAGGGAATGATCCCAATTTTTTGATAACAGTTAAGACCTGATTTAGAACCAAGGATGTGATCTATTCTGGAGAATGTTCCATGTGCACTAGAGAAGAATGTGTATTCTGTTGCTTTGGGATGAAATGTTCTGAATATATCTGTGATGTCCATCTGGTCCAGTATGTCATTTAAGGCCTTTATTTCCTTGTTGATCTTTTGCTTGGATGATCTGTCCATTTCAGTGAGGGGAGTGTTAAAGTCCCCTATTATTATTGTATGATTGTTGATGTGTTTCTTTGATTTTGTTATTAATTGGTTTATATAGTTGGCTGCTCCCACGTTAGGGGCATAGATATTTACAATTGTTAGATCTTCTTGTTGGACAGATCCTTTGTGTATGATATAGTGTCCATCTTCATCTCTTATTATAGTCTTTGGTTTAAAATCTAAGT